>NC_092107.1:36372131-36437131 GCF_045679555.1 Salvelinus alpinus
AACGAGTTATTTTTTAAATTAGTTTTTTGGGGTCTCTGCTTGTATTCCACATCAGGCTGCACAAAAAACCATTTACATTGATCCATATGTGGAAACCTGATCGTTCAGCTTCTCTGTTTCTCCCTTCATTTCTGTCCCTAACCACAGGTCCAAATTCAGATGCGGCTCAGTTTCTAAATGTGACAGTCAGGGTTGGGGTATAATGAGATGATCCTAAATCAGGTGTGTCTCCTTTGTGGGGGACAACAACAAAAAATACGCACACTGAGTTTCCTCACCGATGCAAAGCCTTCAACCTGTAAGTGAGTTTCCACACCGATGTAAAGCCTTCATACTGTGAGACTTTTGTTATCCTTGAACATATCGTTTTTTTAAACTTTCTGTTTATTTTACAACTTGTGATAGTGATGCTGCTGTATGTACATGGTCTTATGTCTATACGTGCCAGTTATTTTACAGTTCTTTTAATGTGACCTGTACAACTCTACCGGCATTCACTTACATAGGGATATGTATGTATACAGTCAGGTCCATAAATATAAAACGTGCTGTAATTCCTACACTGTTCACCTGATTTGGATGTAAATACCCTCAAATTACAGCTAAAAGTCTGCATTTTCAGCTCATGTTCATTATTTAATTTAAACCCCAATATGCTGTGGTAGACAGCTGAAATAATAATAACTTGGTTAATGTTCAAATATTTATGGACCTTGACTGCAGCTATGATTGGTTTGATTTACCAAATATTTAAATTAAATTAATGTAAACTTTTTTTATTTTTATGTCTGGCTTAATTATTTTCCAATATTACTGCAGGAGAGGGTTTTTAAAAGACTGTTCAGCTACTGACTTTAAAATTAAAGGAGAGCCGCACACTCTAGGAGCTCAGATGCAAAAAGATTTAATTCATCAGGGTACCCTGATGAAGACAGCTTGTCTGTCGAAACGTTGGTAAATTAAATATTTTTGCATCTGAGCTCCTAGAGTGTGCGGCTCTCCTTTAATTTTTAAGTTTTCTACTCCGCTAGCCAGCACCTCGCCTAAATAGGTGTGTGTTTATTTTTCTTCTAGACAGCTACTGACTTTCCCATGGAATACAAATCATTTGTGATGGGCTGCTGCAAACAAATATTTGATACCCAACACACAAGACAAGCTGGTTTTAAAGAACCTGCTCTGGTGTCGGTGTTGTCCTTACCCTCTCTGAGGCCAGTGTTCACGTGACCCCTTTTAAGTTGAAAAGAGCAGACATTACAAGGTGACTGTACCAGAGTTTGGGGTCAATTCCATTGAAATTCCAGTCAGTTTGGGAAGTACACTAAAATTGCAATCCATTCTCTTCAATCGTTCAATGAGGAACATTTGGAATTGAAATTTGCTTTACTTTCTAAATCGACTGGATTTTCTACAGAATGGACCCCAACTCTGGACTGTACCCTATGGGACTTGTACATATGCTATGCTGTAAAATGTTCGGAGGAACTTTTGTACCAACATTCCCAAGATGTATAATATGGAAAGTATTTAATACATGTGTTATATATATGCACACAGTGGTTTCAAATGGTTTTGTGTCGGATTACTCCAATAACATACTGTACTTTGACTTCGTAAGAATGTTTGTACATATCTCACACCTAATTGATGCTATTGCATAATATTTTCTATACACGACATATAACGTTCAATTTAGCAGCAATAGGACTAGATAATGAAACATTAATGAAAACGCCACACCAGACGGTACTGTAGGTTTTTTGGTCCACGCTACCTACACTACTTAGTGGGCGGGGCGATTTTTGTAGTCTTTTAGACATGTCAACAACATGCCGGAGTCCAGAAGGGAGGCAGAGACAGACGAGAAAGGAGAAAAGCCGTCTAAAAACATAATTTCAGTCATTTCTCAGTTCGCTGACGATAATTTAACCATTATCCGGGTAAGAACCAAATGGGATGCTAATGAAAGCATTGAAGGGGATTAGACGGTTCATTCAAATGAGACCGCAGATCAGATGTTGTTAAAATGAAATAAAGGCCCAACGTTAGCTAACACATCTTTGGCTAACATCTAGCTGTTTTCTCTTCTAGAACATCAGTACTGGACTAGCAATTGCCGGGGTAATAGTAATATCAAGGAGTATTAAATTGGTAAGTAGTTTAGCCTATTCATAAAAAGCGAGCTGTGATGCAGGCATATTCCACCAGGAGGAGATAGCGAGTCGAGTTTCCCACAAACCCCGGTTGACGATTGGGGCGAAATTCTCTGTCTGCCCAATGTCAAGGGAATTCTCTTGAAGACACCAACAGATTGTGGCGTTTTAACCAGACTGGAGATGAGATGAGCCATTCCCCCTTGTTCAATTTAAATGCCATGTGGCTGCTCTGCATAGGTTATACGGTCAGGGTCAATTTAGGATGGAGGGTGGCAGTGGATGAGTTGTTTGCCTGATGTGTTTATCCTAGTTGATGTTGTTTAGTTAGCCTAAACAACATCCATTTCTTCTTAACCAGATCATCAATCGCCATCCCTTGACATTAGAAGTCTTGCTTATCTGTCGTTGTGTTTAGCTAATAGAATAATATGTCGTTTTGTTTAGTTAATTGAATACTAGTAATTGGTTCCAGTTTTGTGTTACCGAAACAATATGTCATGGAGACTTCATAGGAAGGTACAGTGTAACTGATTACAACACATGGTACTTACCAACGGTTATGAATGCTTTTCTAACTAGGTCTTTTGTGCCTCACCACCCTCGTCAGATCACTAGGTTTGGAGTAGCCTCTGAGATCCCAGCAAGGTTCATAGAGAAGAATGTGAGCCTCAGAGGGAGAGTCCAGACCATCACAGAGATGGGCCTGGAGGTGGAGCACATCCCCATCTACATCCCTGTCCTCTCCCCCCTGCTGGCTAAAGGTATGGTAGACCCCCTGCTGGCTAAAGGTATGGCAGACCCCCTGCTGGCTAAAGGTATGGCAGACCCCCTGCTGGCTAAAGGTATGGCAGACCCCCTGCTGGCTAAAGGTATGGCAGACCCCCTGCTGGCTAAAGGTATGGCAGACCCCCTGCTGGCTAAAGGTATGGCAGACCCCCTGCTGGCTAAAGGTATGGAAGACCCCCTGCTGGCTAAAGGTATGGCAGACCCCCTGCTGGCTAAAGGTAGGGAAGAATGGATGGGTTCACATGCCCTTCAACTTTACCAACACACTCAGAGCCCACAGGGTAAAGACCAATTACAGTATGGTAATGAGGATTAGGATTCACCTCCCAGCTGTTGAAAAGTCTAGTCTTGTCATTCACGCAGCTATCCCCAATTAGTCATTTAAATCTATACTAATCCCTATTAGAGCGTCATAACTGTTTCCCATAGACTGTCTGCTGGTCTCTTTAACATAACTGTGTCAGCCATAGACTGTCTGCTGCACTCTTTAACATAACTGTTACCCATAGACTGTCTGCTGCACTCTTTAACATAACTGTTAGCCATAGACTGTCTGCTGCACTCTTTAACATAACTGTTAGCCATAGACTGTCTGCTGCACTCTTTAACATAACTGTGTCAGCCATAGACCGTCTGCTGCACTCTTTAACATAACTGTGTCAGCCATAGACTGTCTGCTGCACTCTTTAACATAACTGTTACCCATAGACTGTCTGCTGCACTCTTTAACATAACTGTTAGCCATAGACTGTCTGCTGCACTCTTTAACATAACTGTTAGACATAGACTGTCTGCTGCACTCTTTAACATAACTGTCAGCCATAGACTGTCTGCTGCACTCTTTAACATAACTGTTAGCCATAGACTGTCTGCTGGTCTCTTTAACATAACTGTGTCAGCCATAGACTGTCTGCTGGTCTCTTTAACATAACTGTGTCAGCCATAGACTGTCTGCTCGTCTCTTTAACATAACTTTGTCAGTCATAGACTGTCTGCTGGTCTCTTTAACTGTGTCAGCCATAGACTGTCTCCTGGTCTCTTTAACTGTGCTGTTTGATTTGGTGGAAGAGAAGGTTGGCTTTGATGAAGTATAGTAGTCAACCTAATGGTTGGTCTTTCCTGTAGAGACAGTTTTATATATTTTCCTAAAACCAAAGTAGACACTATTTTAATCCAATTAATTTGATTTGATAGGTATTGGATCATGGCTTGATGTCTGATAAAGGTCATTGTGACTGAAACGTCAACATATTTTTCGTCTTTATCTAATTCAGACCAACATTTTCTCTAAACGTGAGTGTCATGCCTTTTGCCCGCATTGAGGCACTGGACCTTACACATTTACAAGACTTAGTTCAGCTCCCTTCATCGTACTGAGTTAGCATCGTAGTAAGCCTGTTAGAGAAGAGGCTAGCTGCAGTATTACGTTATGCTTCTGCCCTGCAGTCAAACTGAGTTAGAGGGTATTAGATAGTGCCCTTACAGCTCCGTCTGAGGCCAGGGAGAATTTCTAACAAAGCTCTCCTCTAGTTAAACAGATTAGTAGTCTCTCTCTATAGCTTTGTCTCTTTGACCTCCTGTTGTTTTACGACACAGGCTTGACCTCTGGCCACAGTTATTTTTTTATTTTTTTGGCATGTAATTTCCTTGCCTGTGCCTTCAGTAATACAGTATCTCTACTGCTGTGGTTGTACATCTTTGCATAGTGCATGTCTGATACTATATCTTACAACAGTCTCTTTCAGTTTGTCAAGCTCCTGACTGTGCCACCTTCACGTCTATGCAATAGACCACAGCCATAGCTAGGAACTCCTTAGCTCAGGTGTACCGTACGTGTGTCTCACCTGTGCAGGTCTTCTCTCAGGTGTACCGTATGTGTGTCTCACCTGTGCAGGTCTTCTCTCAGGTGTACTGTATGTGTGTCTCACCTGGGCAGGTCTTCTCTCAGGTTTACCGTATGTGTGTCTCACCTGGGCAGGTCTTCTCTCCTCAGGTGTACCGTATGTGTGTCTCACCTGGGCAGGTCTTCTCTCAGGTGTACCGTATGTGTGTCTCACCTGGGCAGGTCTTCTCTCCTCAGGTGTACCGTATGTGTGTCTCACCTGGGCAGGTCTTCTCTCAGGTGTACCGTATGTGTGTCTCACCTGGGCAGGTCTTCTCTCAGGTGTACCGTATGTGTGTCTCACCTGGGCAGGTCTTCTCTCAGGTGTACCGTATGTGTGTCTCACCTGGGCAGGTCTTCTCTCAGGTGTACCGTATGTGTGTCTCACCTGGGCAGGTCTTCTCTCAGGTGTACTGTATGTGTGTCTCACCTGGGCAGGTCTTCTCTCAGGTTTACCGTATGTGTGTCTCACCTGGGCAGGTCTTCTCTCAGGTGTACCGTATGTGTGTCTCACCTGGGCAGGTCTTCTCTCAGGTGTACCGTATGTGTGTCTCACCTGTGCAGGTCTTCTCTCAGGTGTACTGTATGTGTGTCTCACCTGGGCAGGTCTTCTCTCAGGTGTACCTTATGTGTGTCTCACCTGTGCAGGTCTTCTCTCAGGTGTACTGTATGTGTGTCTCAACTGGGCAGGTCTTCTCTCAGGTGTACCGTATGTGTGTCTCACCTGTGCAGGTCTTCTCTCAGGTGTACCGTATGTGTGTCTCACCTGGGCAGGTCTTCTCTCAGGTGTACCGTATGTGTGTCTCACCTGGGCAGGTCTTCTCTTATCAGGTGTACCGTATGTGTGTCTCACCTGGGCAGGTCTTCTCTCAGGTTTACCGTATGTGTGTCTCACCTGGGCAGGTCTTCTCTCAGGTGTACCGTATGTGTGTCTCACCTGGGCAGGTCTTCTCTCAGGTGTACCGTATGTGTGTCTCACCTGGGCAGGTCTTCTCTCAGGTGTACCGTATGTGTGTCTCACCTGGGCAGGTCTTCTCTCAGGTGTACCGTATGTGTGTCTCACCTGGGCAGGTCTTCTCTCAGGTGTACCGTATGTGTGTCTCACCTGGGCAGGTCTTCTCTCAGGTGTACTGTATGTGTGTCTCACCTGGGCAGGTCTTCTCTCAGGTGTACCGTATGTGTGTCTCACCTGGGCAGGTCTTCTCTCCTCAGGTGTACCGTATGTGTGTCTCACCTGGGCAGGTCTTCTCTCAGGTGTACCGTATGTGTGTCTCACCTGGGCAGGTCTTCTCTCCTCAGGTGTACCGTATGTGTGTCTCACCTGGGCAGGTCTTCTCTCAGGTGTACTGTATGTGTGTCTCACCTGGGCAGGTCTTCTCTCAGGTGTACCGTATGTGTGTCTCACCTGGGCAGGTCTTCTCTCAGGTGTACCGTATGTGTGTCTCACCTGGGCAGGTCTTCTCTCCGGTGTACCGTATGTGTGTCTCACCTGGGCAGGTCTTCTCTCAGGTGTACCGTATGTGTGTCTCACCTGGGCAGGTCTTCTCTCAGGTTTACCGTATGTGTGTCTCACCTGGGCAGGTCTTCTCTCGGGTGTACCGTATGTGTGTCTCACCTGGGCAGGTCTTCTCTCAGGTGTACCGTATGTGTGTCTCACCTGGGCAGGTCTTCTCTCAGGTGTACCTGTATGTGTGTCTCACCTGGGCAGGTCTTCTCTCAGGTGTACCTTATGTGTGTCTCACCTGTGCAGGTCTTCTCTCAGGTGTACTGTATGTGTGTCTCACCTGGGCAGGTCTTCTCTCCGGTGTACCGTATGTGTGTCTCACCTGGGCAAGTCTTCTCTCAGGTGTACCGTATGTGTGTCTCACCTGGGCAGGTCTTCTCTCCTCAGGTGTACTGTATGTGTGTCTCACCTGGGCAGGTCTTCTCTTATCAGGTGTACCGTATGTGTGTCTCACCTGGGCAGGTCTTCTCTTATCAGGTGTACCGTATGTGTGTCTCACCTGGGCAGGTCTTCTCTCAGGTGTACCGTATGTGTGTCTCACCTGGGCAGGTCTTCTCTCAGGTGTACCGTATGTGTGTCTCACCTGGGCAGGTCTTCTCTCAGGTGTACCGTATGTGTGTCTCACCTGGGCAGGTCTTCTCTCAGGTGTACCGTATGTGTGTCTCACCTGGGCAGGTCTTCTCTCAGGTGTACCGTATGTGTGTCTCACCTGGGCAGGTCTTCTCTCCTCAGGTGTCCCGTATGTGTGTCTCACCTGGGCAGGTCTTCTCTCAGGTGTACCGTATGTGTGTCTCACCTGGGCAGGTCTTCTCTCCTCAGGTGTACCATATGTGTGTCTCACCTGGGCAGGTCTTCTCTCCTCAGGTGTACTGTATGTGTGTCTCACCTGGGCAGGTCTTCTCTCAGGTGTACCGTATGTGTGTCTCACCTGTGCAGGTCTTCTCTCAGGTGTACCGTATGTGTGTCTCACCTGGGCAGGTCTTCTCTCAGGTTTACCGTATGTGTGTCTCACCTGGGCAGGTCTTCTCTCAGGTTTACCGTATGTGTGTCTCACCTGTGCAGGTCTTCTCTCAGGTGTACCGTATGTGTGTCTCACCTGGGCAGGTCTTCTCTCAGGTGTACCGTATGTGTGTCTCACCTGGGCAGGTCTTCTCTCCTCAGGTGGTGGTCGTGTGTATCCATTGGCTGTGCGCCTGGCGGGGGTGGAGCTGACCCCAGAGGGGAGGGCGTGGCTGGAGCAGCACCTGAGCCCGGCCCAGACGGTGTGGCTCAAACTGGTCAGCAGAGAGGAGGAGACACTGCACTGTCTGGTGTCTGTTAGCCGGGTCAGTTACTGTCTGTCTGTTAGCAGGGTCAGTCACTGTCTGTCTGTTAGCAGGGTCAGTTACTGTCTGTCTGTTAGCAGGGTCAGTCACTGTCTGTCTGTTAGCAGGGTCAGTCACTGTCTGTCTGTTAGCAGGGTCAGTTACTGTCTGTCTGTTAGCAGGGTCAGTTACTGTCTGTCTGGTAGCAGGGTCAGTTACTGTCTGTCTGGTAGCCGGGTCAGTTACTGTCTGTCTGTTAGCAGGGTCAGTTACTGTCTGTCTGTTAGCAGGGTCAGTTACCGTCAGTGTCTGGTAGCAGGGTCAGTTACTGTCTGGTCTCTGGTAACAGGGTCAGTTGCTGTCTGGTCTCTGGTTACAGGGTCTGTTGCTGTCTGGTCTCTGGTAACAGGGTCAGTTGCTGTCTGGTCTTTGGTAACAGGGTCAGTTGCTGTCTGGTCTCTGGTTACAGGGTCTGTTGCTGTCTGGTCTCTGGTAACAGGGTCCGTTGCTGTCTGGTCTCTGGTAACAGGGTCAGTTGCTGTCTGGTCTCTGGTAACAGGGTCAGTTGCTGTCTGGTCTCTGGTAACAGGGTCAGTTGCTGTCTGGTCTCTGGTTACAGGGTCCGTTGCTGTCTGGTCTCTGGTAACAGGGTCAGTTGCTGTCTGGTCTCTGGTAACAGGGTCAGTTGCTGTCTGGTCTCTGGTAACAGGGTCAGTTGCTGTCTGGTCTCTGGTAACAGGGTCAGTTGCTGTCTGGTCTTTGGTAACAGGGTCAGTTGCTGTCTGGTCTCTGGTAACAGGGTCAGTTGCTGTCTGGTCTCTGGTAACAGGGTCAGTTGCTGTCTGGTCTCTGGTTACAGGGTCAGTTGCTGTCTGGTCTTTGGTAACAGGGTCAGTTGCTGTCTGGTCTTTGGTAACAGGGTCAGTGAGGCTGCGTTTTAAGAGGAACCCCAATTCTGATAAAAAAAATTCTCCCTAATTGGTCTTTTGACCAATCAGTTCAGCTCTGAAAAAGATCTGATGTGAAACGATCTGATGTGATTTGTCAAAAGACCAATTAGTGTAAAGAAGATCAGAATTGGGCTGCCTGTGTAAACGCAGCCTTACTGTCTGAGTGGACTAAAATGAGTTCGTCACTGACTCTCTGGTATCTTCAGGACAATGTTACTCTCTTTATGACTGTATTCATGAACTGAATGTTGAAGACAATGAAACCTACAGATGTGTTAGTAACCTCCCTCTGTTCTCTCTCCCCCAGGGGTCATTGAGGAGTCTGTGTCTGAATGAGGAGGTGTTGCGGTTGGGTCTGGCACGCACTGTCCCAGTCTCTGGACTCCACCCTCAGTCCCACCTTTACCTGCGGCTCAACCAACGGCTGCTCAAGGCAGAGGTCAAGGCCGAGCGGAAGGGGCGAGGCATGTGGAAAGAGGATAGCCTATGGGAGAGGACCTCACAGGCTGTTTGGGACAACTCACTGGTCAGACTCATCAGGAGGATCTTCAAGTGGACTTGATTGGTTGGTTGGTTGATTGACTGATTGATTGGCTGATTGGTTTACTGACTGACTGGTTGATTTCAAGTGGGCTTGAAAGTAAGTTTATGAATGTTGCAAGGCTCAGGCCCGTCTCAGAATACAGCTGGGTCATTATGTGTCTGTGTTTGAGAAGTGGATCATCTATTTGTCAACTTGCCACTTCACCGATTTGCTGAAAACGGACAATATTCACACGAATATCTGTCCAAACAATCTTTTCTCCTGTACGTTACTATCTGGGAAAAGTGTGAAACGATGTCTCAAAAGAATGGGGGTATGGACAAAATCGTAGACATGGGAGAAAAATCTTTTGACCCACGTGCTTATCAAAATGTGTATATATATATATATATATCGATGGAGATTAAACGCACTGACACGGCAATGACAAGACAGAATAGAAACCAGTCTACTTACAGTTAGTGTTCCCCTTCGTGGGTCAGAAAATGTTGATGTTTGATTAGATAATGTAAAGAAACTTGGCTGTCAGAAATCCACATATCTACGTCAAACGGATTTAAAACATTTTTTATAATAATCTTCACCCGATTTGTGAAATAAATATGCATTGGTTAATTCATTTCTGCATTGTGTTTAATATTCTAAATAATCAATCATGAATAAGTAATGCTGCGTATAAAAGCCATTGTGAAATTTGATGGGAGATTGTGATGGGGGCGATTTACAAATTCTCTTTGGGGAGTTAACTCAGAAAGTGCTGGTTGAATACAGGGTAATTTCATGCTAATGTATTTAAATTATGCCCGTATGTATATAGAAATTAGTTGTTATTCAATCAATATAATAACCAAACATAAGGACCGTCAGTGGTTTAACAATATTGACAACATTATCATTTCAAAGAATCTATATTTTTAAATATTTGACATTCAAATTGAATACCTGAAGTCCCACCAAAATATCTGGATTCTATTGATTTTCTGTCTCTAATTAAACATTTGTTTATGTGCTATAGTACAGTCAGTATTTTATGGATTATTTTATTCTAAAAGAGTAGATGATGGTATTCCATTATGCAGCTGTTACATTTCATCTGGACTGGATGTTTGATGTAAATATTTAAGACTATTGAATGTTTCTCATATCCAGCTCACGTTCAGCTAAAGAGGTAGACAACATCTGACGTGGACTAGAGTAACGTGGACTAGAGTAACGTGGACTAGAGTAACGTGGACTAGAGTAACGTGGACTAGAGTAACGTGGACTAGAGTGACGTGGACTGGAGTGACGTGGACTGGAGTGACGTGGACTGGAGTGACGTGGACTGGAGTGACGTGGACTGGAGTGACGTGGACTGGAGTGACGTGGACTGGAGTGACGTGGACTGGCGTGACGTGGACTGGCGTGACGTGGACTAGAGTAAGGTGGACTAGAGTGACGTGGACTAGAACTGGCAGCCAGGTCTTCCTGTACTAGACTGGGCTGTAGCTAGAAACCAGAATATTCAGAAGGCTTGAGCTGGGCCATGGTGGACAGAGAGATTGAGGACTAGAGATAATGGATAAGGAAATAATGTTGTTTTCTCCTGTCTAAATAATGTTGTTTTCTCCTGTCTAAATAATGTTGTTTTCTCCTGTCTAAATAATGTTTTCTCCTGTCTAAATAATGTTTTCTCCTGTCTAAATAATGTTTTCTCCTGTCTAAATAATGTTTTCTCCTGTCTAAATAATGTTTTCTCCTGTCTAAATAATGTTTTCACCTGTCTAAATAATGTTTTCACCTGTCTAAATAATGTTTTCTCCTGTCTAAATAATGTTTTCACCTGTCTAAATAATGTTTTCACCTGTCTAAATAATGTTTTCTCCTGTCTAAATAATGTTTTCACCTGTCTAAATAATGTTTTCTCCTGTCTAAATAATGTTTTCTCCTGTCTAAATAATGTTTTCTCCTGTCTAAATAATGTTTTCTCCTGTCTAAATAATGTTTTCACCTGTCTAAATAATGTTTTCTCCTGTCTAAATAATGTTTTCTCCTGTCTAAATAATGTTTTCACCTGTCTAAATAATGTTTTCTCCTGTCTAAATAATGTTTTCTCCTGTCTAAATAATGTTTTCACCTGTCTAAATAATGTTTTCACCTGTCTAAATAATGTTTTCACCTGTCTAAATAATGTTTTCTCCTGTCTAAATAATGTTTTCTCCTGTCTAAATAATGTTTTCACCGGTCTGAATAATGTTTTCTCCTGTCTAAATAATGTTTTCTCCTGTCTAAATAATGTTTTCTCCTGTCTAAATAATGTTTTCACCGGTCTGAATAATGTTTTCTCCTGTCTAAATAATGTTTTCTCCTGTCTAAATAATGTTTTCTCCTGTCTAAATAATGTTTTCTCCTGTCTAAATAATGTTTTCTCCTGTCTAAATAATGTTTTCACCGGTCTGAATAATGTTTTCTCCTGTCTGAATAATGTTTTCTCCTGTCTGAATAATGTTTTCTCCTGTCTAAATAATGTTTTCTCCTGTCTAAATAATGTTTTCTCCTGTCTAAATAATGTTTTCACCTGTCTAAATAATGTTTTCTCCTGTCTAAATAATGTTTTCACCTGTCTAAATAATGTTTTCTCCTGTCTAAATAATGTTTTCACCGGTCTGAATAATGTTTTCACCTGTCTAAATAATGTTTTCACCGGTCTAAATAATGTTTTCACCGGTCTAAATAATGTTTTCACCGGTCTAAATAATGTTTTCTCCTGTCTAAATAATGTTTTCACCGGTCTAAATAATGTTTTCACCGGTCTAAATAATGTTTTCTCCGGTCTAAATAATGTTTTCTCCTGTCTAAATAATGTTTTCTCCTGTCTAAATAATGTTTTCTCCTGTCTAAATAATGTTTTCTCCTGTCTAAATAATGTTTTCTCCTGTCTAAATAATGTTTTCTCCTGTCTAAATAATGTTTTCTCCTGTCTAAATAATGTTTTCACCTGTCTAAATAATGTTTTCTCCTGTCTAAATAATGTTTTCACCGGTCTAAATAATGTTTTCTCCTGTCTAAATAATGTTTTCTCCTGTCTAAATAATGTTTTCACCGGTCTAAATAATGTTTTCTCCTGTCTAAATAATGTTTTCTCCTGTCTAAATAATGTTTTCTCCTGTCTAAATAATGTTTTCACCTGTCTAAATAATGTTTTCACCTGTCTAAATAATGTTTTCTCCGGTCTAAATAATGTTTTCACCTGTCTAAATAATGTTTTCTCCTGTCTAAATAATGTTTTCACCGGTCTAAATAATGTTTTCTCCGGTCTAAATAATGTTTTCACCGGTCTAAATAATGTTTTCACCTGTCTAAATAATGTTTTCTCCTGTCTAAATAATGTTTTCACCTGTCTAAATAATGTTTTCACCTGTCTAAATAATGTTTTCTCCGGTCTAAATAATGTTTTCTCCGGTCTAAATAATGTTTTCTCCGGTCTAAATAATGTTTTCACCGGTCTAAATAATGTTTTCACCGGTCTAAATAATGTTTTCTCCTGTCTAAATAATGTTTTCACCGGTCTAAATAATGTTTTCACCGGTCTAAATAATGTTTTCACCGGTCTAAATAATGTTTTCTCCTGTCTAAATAATGTTTTCTCCTGTCTAAATAATGTTTTCTCCTGTCTAAATAATGTTTTCTCCTGTCTAAATAATGTTTTCACCTGTCTAAATAATGTTTTCTCCTGTCTAAATAATGTTTTCACCTGTCTAAATAATGTTTTCTCCTGTCTAAATAATGTTTTCTCCTGTCTAAATAATGTTTTCTCCTGTCTGAATAATGTTTTCACCTGTCTAAATAATGTTTTCTCCTGTCTAAATAATGTTTTCACCTGTCTAAATAATGTTTTCACCTGTCTAAATAATGTTTTCACCTGTCTAAATAATGTTTTCTCCTGTCTAAATAATGTTTTCACCTGTCTAAATAATGTTTTCTCCTGTCTAAATAATGTTTTCACCTGTCTAAATAATGTTTTCACCTGTCTAAATAATGTTTTCACCTGTCTAAATAATGTTTTCTCCTGTCTAAATAATGTTTTCACCTGTCTAAATAATGTTTTCTCCTGTCTAAATAATGTTTTCACCTGTCTAAATAATGTTTTCACCTGTCTAAATAATGTTTTCTCCTGTCTAAATAATGTTTTCTCCTGTCTAAATAATGTTTTCTCCTGTCTAAATAATGTTTTCACCTGTCTAAATAATGTTTTCACCTGTCTAAATAATGTTTTCACCTGTCTAAATAATGTTTTCTCCTGTCTAAATAATGTTTTCACCTGTCTAAATAATGTTTTCTCCTGTCTAAATAATGTTTTCTCCTGTCTAAATAATGTTTTCTCCTGTCTAAATAATGTTTTCTCCTGTCTAAATAATGTTTTCACCTGTCTAAATAATGTTTTCACCTGTCTAAATAATGTTTTCACCTGTCTAAATAATGTTTTCTCCTGTCTAAATAATGTTTTCACCTGTCTAAATAATGTTTTCTCCTGTCTAAATAATGTTTTCTCCTGTCTAAATAATGTTTTCACCGGTCTAAATAATGTTTTCACCGGTCTAAATAATGTTTTCACCGGTCTAAATAATGTTTTCTCCTGTCTAAATAATGTTTTCTCCTGTCTAAATAATGTTTTCACCTGTCTAAATAATGTTTTCACCGGTCTAAATAATGTTTTCTCCTGTCTAAATAATGTTTTCTCCTGTCTAAATAATGTTTTCTCCTGTCTAAATAATGTTTTCTCCTGTCTAAATAATGTTTTCTCCGGTCTAAATAATGTTTTCACCGGTCTGAAGAGGCATGTTTTGATGTTTCAGAAGTCCAGATGTTTTTAGCAGGAGACACTGTCTTATCTAGATAAATAAATAAAACATCTTGGTTTTATTTCATCTCAAGAACAAAATCAATAGTTTAAATGGCCGTTATTTTTGGGGTCAAAATACTAATATATTTTATCTGAAAAGAAAAGCGGAACAGACAGATTTGCTAAGTGTTTATAACTGAAAGGTTTCCACATGTTATTTAAAGAGTTGAAAACAAATAAAAAACTTTTACCTTAATATGTTGTCTGTCTCCCATTCCTGGTTTGACTCTTTTGAGTTATTAACAGCTCCATTCCTTGACAGTTACAGACCACTGGTTTCCATTCATTCTGGTAAACTAGTTCTCTCTGGGATAGGGGACATTTAACCGTTATCGCCGCTAGTCTGAAGCCCTTATGCTAATCCCTTGGCTTTCACTTCCCTTTTAAATCTCAAATCCCTCTGTTCCCCTTTCCCCAGAGAAGTGTTTGTGTGTTAGCGAGGGGGAAGAGGGGGGGGGGGGGGGGGTTGGATTGTCCCAGCGATAGAGTTGTGAGGGTCTACTGGTCCCCCCCTTCTGAGATCACCATTGCCATGGTAACACCAAATCTGAGAGGTGAAACCCTAGTTGGGCCCCTACAAACCACAGGAGGGTGTGTGTGTGAGAGCAGGGGGGTTGAATAGCTCATAAAAGGGGTCTCTAGAGCTAACATGACTCAGACAGAGTACTCACTCACTTAATGTAGAGACTAGAGGGCCACAGACCAGGCTCTATCACCTAATGAGAGGCCGGCACTGGAGCAGTCTAATACACAGAGAGGAGAGAGGCTGGAGACAGAGGAGAGAGCAGTCTAATACACAGAGAGGAGAGACTGGAGACAGACACTGGAGCAGACTAATACACAGAGAGGAGAGAGGCTGGAGACAGACACTGGAGCAGACTAATACACAGAGAGAGGTTGGAGACAGAGAGAGCAGACTAATACACAGAGAGGAGAGGCTGGAGACAGAGGAGAGAGCAGTCTAATACACAGAGAGAGGCTGGAGACAGACACTGGAGCAGACTAATACACAGAGAGGGAGGCTGGAGACAGACACTGGAGCAGACTAATACACAGAGAGGAGAGAGACTGGAGACAGACACTGGAGCAGACTAATACACAGAGAGGAGAGACTGGAGACAGACACTGGAGCAGACTAATACACAGAGAGGAGAGAGGCTGGAGACAGACACTGGAGCAGACTAATACACAGAGAGGAGAGAGGCTGGAGACAGACACTGGAGCAGACTAATACACAGAGAGGAGAGAGACTGGAGACAGACACTGGAGCAGACTAATACACAGAGAGGAGAGAGACTGGAGACAGACACTGGAGCAGATTAATACACAGAGAGGAGAGAGACTGGAGACAGACACTGGAGCAGACTAATACACAGAGAGGAGAGAGGCTGGAGACAGACACTGGAGCAGACTAATACACAGAGAGGAGAGAGACTGGAGACAGACACTGTAGCAGACTAATACACAGAGAGGGGAGGCTGGAGACAGACACTGGAGCAGACTAATACACAGAGAGGAGAGAGACTGGAGACAGACACTGGAGCAGACTAATACACAGAGAGGAGAGAGACTGGAGACAGACACTGGAGCAGACTAATACACAGAGAGGAGAGAGACTGGAGACAGACACTGGAGCAGACTAATACACAGAGAGGAGAGAGGCTGGAGACAGACACTGGAGCAGACTAATACACAGAGAGGAGAGAGGCTGGAGACAGACACTGGAGCAGAATAATACAGAGAGAGGGATGCTGGAGACAGACACTGGAGCAGACTAATACACAGAAAGGAGAGAGACTGGAGACAGACACTGGAGCAGACTAATACACAGAGAGGAGAGAGACTGGATACAGACACTGGAGCAGACTAATACACAGAGAGGAGAGAGACTGGAGACAGACACTGGAGCAGACTAATACACAGAGAGGAGAGAGACTGGAGACAGACACTGGAGCAGACTAATACACAGAGAGGAGAGAGGCTGGAGACAGACACTGGAGCAGACTAATACACAGAGAGGAGAGAGACTGGAGACAGACACTGGAGCAGACTAATACACAGAGAGGAGAGAGGCTGGAGACAGACACTGGAGCAGACTAATACACAGAGAGGAGAGAGGCTGGAGACAGACACTGGAGCAGACTAATACACAGAGAGGAGAGAGACTGGAGACAGACACTGGAGCAGACTAATACACAGAGAGGAGAGAGACTGGAGACAGACACTGGAGCAGACTAATACACAGAGAGGAGAGAGACTGGAGACAGACACTGGAGCAGACTAATACACAGAGAGGAGAGAGACTGGAGACAGACACTGGAGCAGAGGAAGAGAGTCTTACAGTATGGCTGCTTTTCAAATAGGCTTTCTAGTTTATTCACTATGCTAAAATGCACTTGACTCTGATTGACTGTGTCCATGTTTTTGATAGTATCTTTGATGGGGAAAGACACTATTTGAAAGTACCACCCTTCCCTCGTCATGGGCTTGTGGTGAAACCATGTGTTTTCCCAGCATGCTTGATGTGATGGTCATGTGCACGTGCACAAGTACAAGTACAGTGAAATGCCTTTCGAGTGAAGAGTGTGTGTGTGTGTGTGTGGGGGGGGGGCTCGGTAGTGAAAGGCAGGGGTTTGTCAATTTTACAGGGCACCAGGGGATTAGAGAGGAGAGGGGGAGTCGCAGAGAGGAGGAGAGGGGCAGAAGGGGGGAGGGGGGAGGAGGGGGGAGGGGGGCCTGTGTGTCCTTTGTTGTGTAAATGTCACTAGCGGTTGTTTGCGGACTCTGGTTGGCTGGTTTGAATTGTAAGTTGCATGGAGCACTGATGAATTGTGCTGGCAGACTTTGAACTGCCACTGGGGGATTGTGGGAAGGAAACCACGGAGAGAATATTCCAGAACCTTTAGTGTATGCTAACTGTAGAGCACCATCACTACAAGCCTGTCTGATTCCCACTGCACTAGATAATAACACACTGCACTAGATAATAACACACTGCACTAGATAATAACACACTGCCCTAGATAATAACACACTAACCTAGATAATAACACACTGCCCTAGATAATAACACACCACACTAGATAATAACACACCACACTAGATAATAACACACTGCACTAGATAATAACACACTGCACTAGATAATAACACACTGCCCTAGATAATAACACACTGCACTAGATAATAACACACTGCCCTAGATAATAACACACTGCCCTAGATAATAACACACTGCCCTAGATAATAACACACTGCACTAGATAATAACACACTGCACTAGATAATAACACACTGCACTAGATAATAACACACTGCACTAGATAATAACACACTGCCCTAGATAATAACACACTGCCCTAGATAATAACACACTGCACTAGATAATAACACACTGCCCTAGATAATAACACACTGCCCTAGATAATAACACACTGTCCTAGATAATAACACACCACACTAGATAATAACACACTGCCCTAGATAATAACACACTGCACTAGATAATTACACACTGCCCTAGATAATAACACACTGCACTAGATAATAACACACTGCCCCAGATAATAACACACTGTCCTAGATAATAACACACCACACTAGATAATAACACACTGCCCTAGATAATAACACACTGCACTAGATAATAATACACTGCAATAGATAATAGCACACTGCCCTAGATTATAACACACTGCAATAGATAATAACACACTGCCCTAGATAATAACACACTGCACTAGATAATAACACACTGCACTAGATAATAACACACTGCCCTAGATAATAACACACTGCACTAGATAATAATACACTGCCCTAGATAATAACACACTGCCCTAGATTATAACACACTGCAATAGATAATAACACACTGCCCTAGATAATAACACTGCCCTAGATAATAACACACTGCACTAGATAATAACACTCTGCCCTAGATAATAACACTCTGCCCTAGATAATAACACACTGCCCTAGATAATAACACACTGCCCTAGATAATAACACACTGCACTAGATAATAACACTGCCCTAGATAATAACACACTGCACTAGATAATAATACACTGCACTAGATAATAACACACTGCACTAGATAATAACACACTGCCCTAGATAATAAAACACTGCAATAGATAATAACACACTGCCCTAGATAATAACACTGCCCTAGATAATAACACACTGCCCTAGATAATAACACACTGCAATAGATAATAACACACTGCCCTAGATAATAACACTGCCCTAGATAATAACACACTGCCCTAGATAATAATACACTGCCCTAGATAATAATACACTGCCCTAGATAATAACACACCACACTAGATAATAACCCACTGCACTAGATAATAACACACTGCACTAGATAATAACACACTGCACTAGATAATAACACACTGCCCTAGATAATAACACACTGCACTAGATAATAACACACTGCAATAGATAACACACTGCACTAGATAATAACACTGCCCTAGATAATAACACACTGCACTAGATAATAACACACTGCACTAGATAATAACACACTGCACTAGATAATAACACACTGCACTAGATTATAACACACTGCCCTAGATTATAACACACTGCCCTAGATAATAACACACTGCCCTAGATAATAACACACTGCCCTAGATTATAACACACTGCAATAGATAATAACACACTGCCCTAGATAATAACACACTGCACTAGATAATAACACACTACCCTAGATAATAACACACTACCCTAGATAATAACACACTGCCCTAGATAATAACACACTGCCCTAGATAATAACACACTGCACTAGATAATAACACACTGCCCTAGATAATAACACACTGCACTAGATAATAACACACTGCCCTAGATAATAACACACTGCCCTAGATAATAACACACTGCCCTAGATAATAATACACTGCACTAGATAATAACACACTGCACTAGATTATAACACACTGCCCTAGATAATAACACACTGCCCTAGATAATAACACACTGCCCTAGATTATAACACACTGCCCTAGATTATAACACACTGCCCTAGATAATAACACACTGCCCTAGATAATAACACACTGCCCTAGATTATAACACACTGCAATAGATAATAACACACTGCCCTAGATAATAACACACTGCACTAGATAATAACACACTACCCTAGATAATAACACACTACCCTAGATAATAACACACTGCCCTAGATAATAACACACTGCCCTAGATAATAACACACTGCACTAGATAATAACACACTGCCCTAGATAATAACACACTGCCCTAGATAATAACACACTGCCCTAGATAATAACACACTGCCCTAGATTATAACACACTGCCCTAGATAATAACACACTGCCCTAGATAATAGCACACTACCCTAGATAATAACACACTGCACTAGATAATAACACACTGCACTAGATAATAACACACTGCACTAGACAATAACACACTGCACTAGATAATAATACACTGCCCTAGATAATAACACACTGCCCTAGATAATAACACACTGCCCTAGATAATAACACACTGCCCTAGATAATAACACACTACCCTAGATAATAACACACTGCACTAGATAATAACACACTGCCCTAGATTATAACACACTGCACTAGATAATAACACACTGCCCTAGATTATAACTATGAAATTGAACTGTGAAATTGAAGCTCAAGAAAAAAATGGTCACTTTTTTTGGAAGGGAATTAATTTATATAAATATTTTACTTGTGAGTGAGTGACAGAGAACTAGGGAGGTAGGAGTGGGATTCAGTGAGAATTATACTATTCAATCCCCCCCATCTGCAACCTAAGGGCAACAGAGAGATTTTTCAGGAACCCGTTCCAAGAATCCTGTTCCGGGTTTTAACACGTTGCCCGGTCACTTGAATGGGAACGTGGTAGGGACTCGGTCCGGACAGTTAGGCATTCTCCTTTCACTACTAGACGGGAAAAGGATATTATTGATTTGCTAGTATACTTCATGACAAGGAATAACCTGAAGGAATATTATTCAGGTGACATTTTATTAGAAGTTGACTCTGGAAAGAGCGGACTAACGTAAGTATTTAGTTCCTTTGTTGGACTAGCATTTAATGGAACAATCGATGAGGTATATGTTACAAGTGTTCTTGTGTGCTCTTCGATGGTCAACATCATTTATTCTTTTCTCTCGCTTGGCACAGCGTCCGTTTCTGAGTAAAGTGAGCATGTTACGGTTGACAATGTTACGGTTACAATGTTGTTTTCACGAGATGAGCTCGGGCAAGAAGGCTGCAGTCGGAGGAGCCAAGGAACTTGCTGACCAATGCACCTGCCCTTATCTTTCAGTTAAAAGCTACGGTGGCTACCACATAAAACAATGGCAGTCTATGTTTTGAATGGGCTAACTGACCAATGTTTTGTCAACATTTTTCTTACATGCCTACAGAGGTTTTATAGTTTTGTCGTTTATAAGAGACATTGCAAAAAGCTATTTATTCAAACTAAAGCTTTAAGTTTTTGATTAGGCAAATGTTATTATATATTTATTTATAAACACACATATTCGGTTGTTCATTAAGTGAGCATTGAAAGTATATGTTTCATGTGACATCAAAATCATGAATTCATCTGCAAGATTGATTAAAACCAAAGTTGTGAATGTTTTATGCATTTGACAATAATTTGGGATTTCTGCTTAATTTTCCTTTGCGACACCGATTTGCACCAGATTTGCATTGATGGTGAATAACAAAGGTTCCCCCTAAAGATAGACACAGGGTAAACCCCCCCTCTGAATCCTTGGGGATTTTCGGAGAGAGAGTGTGGGTGAGGTATAGAGGGGCATTTGATAAATGACATCCCACGGACAAAGCCCTAAAGGTGCTCACCCAACCCTCTCAACCGCATTGTGCGGGTTAACTGCAATCACCACAAGGCAAGTCTTTGTTCGGGTCTACCGGTAGGTATAGCTCGGTAGGTATAGCTCGGTAGGTATAGCTCGGTTGTAAACCGATACAGGCGTGTTCGCCCGCCTCTGGTGGTTCTAGAGTCAGTTACTTATTTGTTTCTGAGTAAAAAAAAAAAAGAGCCATAAAGTTGGAGCCTTTATAGTTATTAATCACATAAACTGCGCTATAGTCCCGGGACGCGGTTGGTCCCGAGAGTCGCACGAGGAGTCATAAAGATAAATAAATATGCCCATTAAAATAACAGGATCAAGCGCTCAGTAGCCCAGCTTCCCCACGCGTATCCCTCCTCTACCAGGCACCACATCCAGGGATCAGATCGCTAAGTACCCCACTCTCCCCACCCGTATTCCACCTCTACCAGGCACGGTAGGTCCACTACAGGGATCAGATGTCCAAGCCATGGGTGCCAGTCTGGGTATGGTTCAGTCAACTTGTCCTGGTCATGCATGGTTCCTCCTCTGTCACAGTGATGATAATGACAGTGATGATAATAACCTGTGTTTGTTATAGGAGGTCTTTGTGATGGGTGTGTTGTTTTCCTATGACGTTAAGGTAGTCATTGTTGAATGGGGCGGCAGGTTAGAGGTTAGAGCGTTGGACTAGTAATCGAAAGGTTGCAAGATCGAATCCCTGAGTTGACAAGGTAAAAATATGTCGTTCTGCCCCTGAACAAGGCAGTTAACCCGCTGTTCCTAGGCCGTCATTGAAAATAAGAATGTGTTCTTAACTGACTTGCCTAGTTAAAAAAAATATATGTTCCCCAACATCACACAAGAGTCAGTCTCTTGGACAGGATGATGGACAGTGCATCTGAAAAAGTGAGTGGAGTACTCTGGGTGATTCAGTTTGCTGGGTGTAGGGTTGGAGTGGAGTACTCTGGGTGATTCAGTTTGCTGGGTGTAGGAGTGGAGTACTCTGGGTGATTCAGTTTGCTGGGTGTAGGGTTGGAGTGGAGTACTCTGGGTGATTCAGTTTGCTGGGTGTAGGAGTGGAGTACTCTGGGTGATTCAGTATGCTGGGTGTAGGGTTGGAGTGGAGTACTCTGGGTGATTCAGTAAGATGGGTGTAGGGTTGGAGTGGAGTACTCTGGGTGATTCAGTATGCTGGGTGTTGGAGTGGAGTACTCTGGGTGATTCAGTATGATGGGTGTAGGAGTGGAGTACTCTGGGTGATTCAGTTTGCTGGGTGTAGGGTTGGAGTGGAGTACTCTGGGTGATTCAGTATGCTGGGTGTAGGGTTGGAGTGGAGTACTCTGGGGTGATTCAGTATGCTGGGTGTAGGGTTGGAGTGGAGTACTCTGGGTGATTCAGTATGCTGGGTGTAGGGTTGGAGTGGAGTACTCTGGGTGATTCAGTATGCTGGGTGTAGGAGTGGAGTACTCTGGGTGATTCAGTTTGCTGGGTGTAGGGTTGGAGTGGAGTACTCTGGGTGATTCAGTATGCTGGGTGTAGTGTTGGAGTGGAGTACTCTGGGTGATTCAGTATGCTGGGTGTAGGGTTGGAGTACTCTGGGTGATTCAGTATGCTGGGTGTAGGAGTGGAGTACTCTGGGTGATTCAGTTTGCTGGGTGTAGTGTTGGAGTGGAGTACTCTGGGTGATTCATTATGCTGGGTGTAGTGTTGGAGTGGAGTACTCTGGGTGATTCAGTATGCTGGGTGTAGGGTTGGAGTACTCTGGGTGATTCAGTATGCTGGGTGTAGGGTTGGAGTGGAGTACTCTGGGTGATTCAGTATGCTGGGTGTAGGGTTGGAGTGGAGTACTCTGGGTGATTCAGTATGCTGGGTGTAGGGTTGGAGTGGAGTACTCTGGGTGATTCAGTATGCTGGGTGTAGGGTTGGAGTGGAGTACTCTGGGTGATTCAGTATGCTGGGTGTAGGAGTGGAGTACTCTGGGTGATTCAGTATGCTGGGTGTAGGAGTGGAGTACTCTGGGTGATTCAGTATGCTGGGTGTAGGGTTGGAGTGGAGTACTCTGGGTGATTCAGTATGCTGGGTGTAGGAGTGGAGTACTCTGGGTGATTCAGTATGCTGGGTGTAGGGTTGGAGTGGATTACTCTGGATGATTCAGTATGCTGGGTGTAGGGTTGGAGTGGAGTACTCTGGGTGATTCAGTATGCTGGGTGTAGGGTTGGAGTGGAAACTATCCTCTTTGTTAGTGAGTCCTAATGAATAATTGAACTATTTCTCTCAGAGGACGAGAGGAGTAGAGGAATGGAGGAGGTTGAAGGGAACCGATCTCTTTGTGGGTCCACGTCTGTAGTGTGTCAGTCAAGACACATAATAATGGTTGTATGTGTGAGAGATGGAGCTTTAGAAAGAGAGACAGAGAGAACAGGAGTATGAGGTGGGTATGCACTCAAAAAAGAAAAGGTTCCTGGAGTATCCTTTAGGGGTTCTTCAAATTGAAACTGTGGGGGAACCCCTATAAGTTCTTTGAAGAACCCTTTTATGGATCCTCAAACAACCTTTTGGGGTTAATTTTTGAACCCCCCCCCCCCGTTATTATTAATAATAATAATACCTATAACAACAATAACACTATATTTTAGTTCTCAGTGTTTATTATGATTTTAGTGGCAAAGCAGAATAAAAAAAATCTAAATATGAGGTAGACTCCCAGCAGAGCCCCAAGTCCACTGGCTATATCCTCTGGCTTGTTGATGTTAATGTGTTGACGTTCTCCGTGTCCACAGCCAGAATGATTTAGCAGTACATGGTGATCGAACAGGTTTCCTGTTTTATTCATCAGAGGTGTAGAGAGGATGAAGTCTGTGAATCCAACAAATATTTAAAGATAGAGAGTATCATTATAAAACAATATCAATATAGATCATAACAAGGGACAAACCTTAAACTGATGAGATCTTTTCATTTTTCAGTTAAGTGACTGCACCTGCTGTCCTTTCAAATTCAAATCCAAATGTTTCAGTTGGGCAGTTAGGTTCCTGCAAGAAGAAAACACTAACTAAGGAGGTTCCCCAATGAACCCCAACTCCTATGGGGTTCTTGGAATGACCTTTTGGGGGCCATTTTCAGTGCCAAGAACCCTAAGGTTCTTCAGAGTACTTTCAGGATCTTAGAAGAACCCTTGTTGAACCCCTAATTTGTGTGTGTGTGTTCTCTGTGTCTCTGCCTAGTGCCCACTCTCTCTTTCTACAGACTGCCCAGTCATCTCATACAAGGCACTCTTTTCATCTCTCTGACCTTATTTGGGATGTTTAAAAAAAATATACTAACACAGAGATAAAGATCAATGTTCAATGATGGAACTGTTGAGACAGCTGAATTCAGACAGTCTATGACTGTTTTTGCTCTACGGAGTCTAAAGATGGACAAACAGTACTATTGCCACTTTTTTTCTTGTTTTTCAAGCAAAGGTCTTTTAAGGGAGTGTGCCGAGCACACTTGTTTGGTTCGCCTAGCTGAGTTTGGCTAAAGCATTCTGACGCCTTTACCCCCTCTCTCTCTCTCTCTCTCTACTGTCTTCCCTGTCTCCCACCCTCTCACTGTTGACTACCTCAATGCTCTGCATCACTTCCTGGTAGAAGCAGTCAGGGAAGATGTCTCAGTTGGAAGGAGAAGGGTCAGTGCTTGAGAAGTGTAGTAGGTGTGGTCTGAGGTTAAAGGATAAAGTTCAGGGCACTGCCCCTAAACAAGTCATTTGATTTTTTAACCTTTATTTAACTAGGCAAGTCAGTTAAGAACAAATTCTTATTTACAATGACGGCCTACACCGGCCAAACCCAGACGACACTGGGCCAATTGTGCGCCGTCCTATGGGACTTCCAATCATGGCCAAATGTGATGCAGCCTGGATTCAAACCAGGGACTGCAAAAGACCACTGCGACCACTGCGCCACTCGGGAGTCCCCCCCCCTCACTAAACCACCTGGTATCTGATAACAGTAGAGCAGTGAAGGCTGGTGGGGGGAGCTATAGGAGGACGGGCTCATTGTAATGGCTGGAATGGAATTCATGTGGTTTCAAACCCACATTAAACAACAAAAACAAAAAAACGATGAGCTCACGACAGTTGTTATTCCCAAGTGGTCTCCTGTCCCAGTACTGGCCACAAGCTTATGTTTTTGACCCCGTTTTCTCCACGAATTAGGCTCATCTCTGCAACTCCTCAATGGGCTCGGGAGAGGGCGAAGGTCGAATCATGCATCCCCCAAAAACATGACCCTCCTGGCCGTCCTGGGAAACACGACCCGCCCGGCCGTCCTGGGAAACATGACCCTCCCGGCCGTCCTGGGAAACATGACCCGCCCGGCCGTCCTGGGAAACATGACCCTCCCGGCCGTCCTGGGAAACATGACCCGCCCGGCCGTCCTGGGAAACATGACCCGCCCGGCCGTCCTGGGAAACACGACCCGCCCGGCCGTCCTGGGAAACATGACCCGCCCGGCCGTCCTGGGAAACATGACCGTCCTGGGAAACATGACCCGCCCGGCCGACTACTTCTTATCACACCGGCTGTAGTGGCACCTCAACACTGCAGTGCTTTGCTTTTGACCGCTGCGCCACCCAGGACACACTCATTCCAGCCATAACAATGAGCCTGCCCTCCTATAGTTCCTCCCACCAGCCTCCACTGCTGGAGAGTTTCCCAGTCCTAAACCACCTGGTAACTGATAACAGGAGAGGATAGCAAACCCAGAGGTACAGACTAAGCCATGCTTACTCAGTGGTACTTCAGCTGATAGGAGGGACATGGAGAGCATTAGGTCATGAGGGTTAGAGGAGGGTCTGGGGAGTGTTGCAGAGAAGAGGCAGGGTTAGGATACTGGCCGGCCAGCCATGATGAAACTCTGCTCTGCCCTGTTTGCAGCGGCCCTGCAGGTCTTTGGAGAAGTCTGATTTCTCCCTGGGCTGGCTGTAAATAATAGATGACATCTTCAAACTCCAAATGATACGTGTCTGAATTACTTCAACTCTTAGCCTTAGAATTGCCCTATGCTCGATTGAGGATAAGTGAGTGTGTGTGCGTGCGTGGGGTTGTGTGTTGTAGCCAGCAGGACAGGCCGCTGTGACCTTGGGCTCTGGTCGAGCTTGATCAAAAGCAGCAGGGAGGGAATCCTACACCTGTGGAGGTATTCCACCAATCCACAGGACAGTAAAACACATCCACTTTAACCCTACACACTGACAGAGAGGGGATAAATACATGTACAGTAAGTATCATATTGGATCGTATCCATGTGTGTGGGTTTCACCTAGGTACACAAAAACACAGGGATCGTTTTACCGTGTCGTTTTCATAATCCTATTTTAGAGTTATGCCCAGAGTTAATCCCCTTGCCTGTTATAGTAGTGTAGTAGCCTAATAAATAGTGTCCCCTTGCCTGTTATAGTAGTGTAGTAGCCTAATAAATAGTGTCCCCTTGTCTGTTATAGTAGTAGACTAATAAATAGTGTCCCCTTGCCTGTTATAGTAGTGTAGTAGACTAATAAATAGTGTCCCCTTGTCTGTTATAGTAGTAGACTAATAAATAGTGTCCCCTTGTCTGTTATAGTAGTAGTCTAATAAATAGTGTCCCCTTGCCTCTTATAGTAGTGTAGTAGACTAATAAATAGTGTCCCCTTGTCTGTTATAGTAGTAGACTAATAAATAGTGTCCCCTTGTCTGTTATAGTAGTAGCCTAATAAATAGTGTCCCCTTGTCTGTTATAGTAGTGTAGTAGCCTAATAAATAGTGTCCCCATGCCTGTTATAGTAGTAGACTAATAAATAGTGTCCCCTAAATAGTTTGTTGAACAGTGTCCCTTGTCATTTGCACACAAGAAGATTTTAGTTGTGAATGTTGTGCCAAAGGTAAGGAATTGTGTGGCGTTTTGCCAAATGTTTGTTATAGAATTGCAATCGGAGTATAAAACATGTGTCAGTAGTATTGCAGATGTGGTGTCTGGTTCTGCTAAATGAGATACAGGTTTGGGTCATTGGTCCTCATGGGCCAGTAGTATTGCAGATGTGGTGTCTGGTTCTGCTAAATGAGATACAGGTTTGGGTCATTGGTCCTCATGGGCCAGTAGTATTGCAGATGTGGTGTCTGGTTCTGCTAAATGAGATACAGGTTTGGGTCATTGGTTCTCATGGGCCAGTAGTATTGCAGATGTGGTGTCTGGTTCTGCTAAATGAGATACAGGTTTGGGTCATTTGTCCTCATGGGCCAGTAGTATTGCAGATGTGCTGTCTGGTTCTCCTAAATGAGATACAGGTTTGGGTCATTGGTCCTCATGGGCCAGTAGTATTGCAGATGTGGTGTCTGGTTCTGCTAAATGAGATACAGGTTTGGGTGCCTCATGGATCAGATTTAGTGTGTAACAACTGTAATGTGGATAAAATTGTATCATGTTTGATGCTAAACCAGAGGACAGGAGGGATTCATTTGTGATGGTTTTTTAAATGAACTGTCAGTGTGTCGGTGTGTGTGTGTGTGTGTGTGTGTAGTAGGAATGGGGTGTGTGAGTGTGTGTGTGTAGTAGGAATGGGGTGTGTGATTGTGTGTGTAGTAGGAATGGGGTGTGTGAGTGTGTGTGTAGTAGGAATGGGGTGTGTGATTGTGTGTGTAGTAGGAATGGGGTGTGTGAGTGTGTGTGTAGTAGGAATGGGGTGTGTGAGTGTGTGTGTAGTAGGAATGGGGTGTGTGAGTGTGTGTGTAGTAGGAATGGGGTGTGTGAGTGTGTGTGTAGTAGGAATGGGGTGTGTGAGTGTGTGTGTAGTAGGAATGGGGTGTGTGAGTGTGTGTGTAGTAGGAATGGGGTGTGTGATTGTGTGTGTAGTAGGAATGGGGTGTGTGATTGTGTGTGTAGTAGGAATGGGGTGTGTGATTGTGTGTGTAGTAGGAATGGGGTGTGTGATTGTGTGTGTGTGTGTGTAGTAGGAATGGGGTGTGTGAGTGTGTGTAGTAGGAATGGGGTGTGTGATTGTGTGTGTGTGTGTGTAGTAGGAATGGGGTGTGTGATTGTGTGTGTGTGTGTAGTAGGAATGGAGTGTGTGAGTGTGTGTGTGTGTGTGTGTAGTAGGAATGGGGTGTGTGGGTGTGTGTGTGTGTGTGTAGTAGGAATGGGGTGTGTGAGTGTGTGTGTAGTAGGAATGGGGTGTGTGAGTGTGTGAGACAGATGCTCTCTTAGTGTGTAATTTTAAGGTGATGGCCAATCTAATTTAGACACACTCACACACACACACACACACACACACACACACACACACACACACGCACACGCACACACGCACACGCACACGCACACACACACACACACACACACACAAATAAGGAGGCTGAACTGAGCGCTGGCATCGATCGATCACCTTTTGACTCATTGACTTATCTCAACAACCACAGCTGGTGTTTCAGTTTGGGATGAAAGCAGAAGCACTGTGTGTGTGTGTGTGTGTGCGTGCGTGCGTGCGTGCGTGCGTGTGAAAAAAAAAAAAAGAGAGGGCTCATGGGAGAGATGAAGAGAGGAAGAGAGTGATTGGGGGAGTGTGTGATTGATCCCTAAACCTCCACCCTCCTCCAACCTCTCATCCCTAAACCTCCTCCAACCTCTCATCCCTAAACCTCCACCCTCCTCCAACCTCTCATCCCTAAACCTCCTCCAACCTCTCATCCCTAAACCTCCTCCAACCTCTCATCCCTAAACCTCCTCCAAATCTCTCATCCCTAAACCTCCTCCAACCTCTCATCCCTAAACCTCCTCCAATCTCTCATCCCTAAACCTCCTCCAATCTCTCATTCCTAAACCTCCTCCAATCTCTCATCCCTATACCTCCACCCTCCTATCCCTAAACCTCCTCCAATCTCTCATCCCTACACCTCCTCCAACCTCTCATCCCTAAACCTCCTCCAATCTCTCATCCCTAAACCTCCTCCAATCTCTCATTCCTAAACCTCCCCCAATCTCTCATCCCTACACCTCCACCCTCCTCCAACCTCTCATCCCTAAACCTCCTCCAATCTCTCATCCCTACACCTCCACCCTCCACCAACCTCCCACCCCTCTCTCCTCCTCCAACCCCTCTCTCCCCAATCCGTTTTCCTCCCACCAATCTCTCCCATCCCTCCTCCTCCCACCCCTGTCTCCCCCATCCCTCCTCCTCCCACCCCTCTCTCCCCCATCCCTCCTCCTCCCACCCCTGTCTCTCCCATCCCTCCTCCTCCCAACCGTCTCTCCCCATCCCTCCCTCCCCCCCTCTCTCCCCCATCCCTCCTCATCCCACCCCTCTCTCCACATCCCTCCTCCTCCCACCCCTGTCTCCCCCATCCCTCCTCCTCCCACCCCTCTCTCCCCCATCCCTCCTCATCCCACCCCTCTCTCCACATCCCTCCTCCTCCCAACCGTCTCTCCCCATCCCTCCCTCCCCCCCTCTCTTCCCCCATCCCTCCAACCTCCCACCCCGCACCCTGTCTCCAGGCCCTGTTGTCCCGTGGTCCCTGGTGTATGAGTCAGTCTGCCTCAGTGCCTCCTGCTATTAGTCATTTGGTTTGTGTCATTAACGGAGGAACCGACAATACACACACACACACACACACACACACACACACACACACACACACACACACACACACACACACACACACACACACACACACACACACACACACACACACACACACACACACACACACACACTTCACTTCACTTATCTCATTACCCATGAGGCTTTGCAGTTGAGCCCTCATAGAACACTTCCTCATTACCCATGAGTGTGAAGGTGAGGTCTCTTGGTTTGGAAATGCAAAACTGAACTTGGATCAGCTTGAGGGTAACTTCATCCACTCTGTGACACAGCCTTCAGAATGAGAGGACAACTAAATCAAATCAAAGTTTATTTGTCACGTGCGCCGAATACAACAGGTGTAGACCTTACAGTGAAATGCTTACTTACAGGCCCTGACCAACAGTGCAATTTTTAAGTAAAAAATAGGTATTAGGTGAACAATAGATAAGTAAAGAAATAAAATCAACAGTAGAAAGACTGTTACAGTTGCATTTATTAATGAGGGCATATTTTCACACGACCCCATTGGACAGGATTGAGCAGATTGTGTTCCCCTGGGCTAGTGGGTTGCTTGGGTTACAGAGAGCAGAGGCATGTTCACATCACCACAGCATGACAACACACTCGTGCCCATTAATACCGTTCCCCCTGGGCCAAACCACCGTGGATCTCAGCAACAGCATTCTCTGTCTAGTTACAGACGGAATGCTAAGTCTATGTGGCAGACGGAATGCTAAGTCTATGTGGCAGACGGAATGCTAAGTCTATGTGGCAGACGGAATGCTAAGTCTATGTGGCAGACGGAATACTACGTCTATGTGGCAGACGGAATGCTAAGTCTATGTGGCAGACGGAATGCTAAGTCTATGTGGCAGACGGAATGCTAAGTCTATGTGGCAGACGGAATACTACGTCTATGTGGCAGACGGAATGCTAAGTCTATGTGGCAGACGGAATACTACGTCTATGTGGCAGACGGAATGCTAAGTCTATGTGGCAGACGGAATGCTAAGTCTATGTGGCAGACGGAATGCTAAGTCTATGTGGCAGACGGAATACTACGTCTATGTGGCAGACGGAATGCTAAGTCTATGTGGCAGACGGAATGCTAAGTCTATGTGGCAGACGGAATGCTAAGTCTATGTGGCAGACGGAATGCTAAGTCTATGTGGCAGACGGAATGCTAAGTCTATGTGGCAGACGGAATGCTAAGTCTATGTGGCAGACGGAATACTACGTCTATGTGGCAGACGGAATGCTAAGTCTATGTGGCAGACGGAATGCTAAGTCTATGTGGCAGACGGAATGCTAAGTCTATGTGGCAGACGGAATGCTAAGTCTATGTGGCAGACGGAATGCTAAGTCTATGTGGCAGACGGAATGCTAAGTCTATGTGGCAGACGGAATGCTAAGTCTATAACTTCCTATATGAGATCTGACAATGCTATTTGTCTTTATGGAAGAGAGGAGAGAGAGCCAGGCAGCATTTCACTATTTCATCTATGTGCTTGTATAAATGTAATGTCTTTTCCACATTTGATCAGTGTTTGGATGTCATAGTTCTACAAGGATAGATTGTATGGGTTTGTAGGAGCTATATTAGATACATGTAAATTAACCCTTGCAGCGAAAGAACACATGTGCGTTTTTTAAATTCTGACATTGGCCAAGCCTAGCTTTATTATTGTAAAGCTATGGAAGGTAGTGTGAATAGACGAATAGCAAAAAAAAAATAAAAAAAATAATTCCATCATAAAACTACCATATCAGAATAAAGGTGCAGAGGTAAACCTCTGTTTTGGTAATTTGTAACTTCCAGTCTCCGTCCTGTAATATCTCTGTCTACTGGCTGCCTGTCACAGTGGAGCGGTTACTCAGGGCAGTGACCTCTCACCTCCAACCCCAGTCCAGACCAGCTCCTGTTCTGTCAGTCCCTTCTCACCTCCAACCCCAGTCCAGACCAGCTCCTGTTCTGTCAGTCCCTTCTCACCTCCAACCCCAGTCCAGACCTCATCTCCTGCTACTTGTCAGTCCCTTCTCCTCCAACCCCAGCCCAGACCTCATCTCCTGCTACTTGTCAGTCCATTCTCACCTCCAACCCCAGCCCAGACCTCATCTCCTGCTACTTGTCAGTCCATTCTCACCTCCAACCCCAGCCCAGACCTCATCTCCTGCTAATTGTCAGTCCATTCTCACCTCCAACCCCAGCCCAGACCTCATCTCCTGCTACTTGTCAGTCCATTCTCACCTCCAACCCCAGTCCAGACCTCATCTCCTGCTACTTGTCAGTCTCTTCTCACCTCCAACCCCAGTCCAGACCTCATCTCCTGCTACTTGTCAGTCCATTCTCACCTCCAACCCCAGCCCAGACCTCATCTCCTGCTACTTGTCAGTCTCTTCTCACCTCCAACCCCAGCCCAGACCAGCTCCCATTCTGTCCACCCCTACTCTACCACTCTGTTTGCTCCCCTTAACCCTCAGTCCCGTCCTTCCTTCCTCTCTCTCTTCTCATCATTCATCTCCTCTCCTCCTCTTTGTTTTCTCACATGTTCCTGGTCCGTCTCCCTGTGATTTACAGCCTCTGTCTACAGAGTTCAGGAGAGGCTCCTGACAGGCTGGGGTGTCTGGTGTCAGCTGACCTGAGGGGAGGAGTCTGTCTACAGAGTTCAGGAGAGGCTCCTGACAGGCTGGGGTGTCTGGTGTCAGCTGACCTGAGGGGAGGAGTCTGTCTACATAGTTCAGGAGAGGCTCCTGACAGGCTGGGGTGTCTGGTGTCAGCTGACCTGAGGGGAGGAGTCTGTCAACATAGTTCAGGAGAGGCTCCTGACAGGCTGGGGTGTCTGTTGTCAGCTGACCTGAGGGGAGGAGTCTATCTACAGAGTTCAGGAGAGGCTCCTGACAGGCTGGGGTGTCTGGTGTCAGCTGACCTGAGGGGGAGGAGTCTGTCAACATAGTTCAGGAGAGGCTCCTGACAGGCTGGGGTGTCTGGTGTCAGCTAACCTGAGGGGAGGAGTCTGTCTACATAGTTCAGGAGAGGCTCCTGACAGGCTGGGGTGCCTGGTGTCAGCTGACCTGAGGGGAGGAGTCTGTCAACATAGTTCAGGAGAGGCTCCTGACAGGCTGGGGTGTCTGGTGTCAGCTGACCTGAGGGGAGGAGTCTATCTACAGAGTTCACGAGCAGCTCCTCTGTATAGACCAGAGTTCAGGGGTTATAGTCCACACTTTAGGCTCTTTGAGGTGAAAGTGGTATTTCTTTGTAAATGCTGTAAATGCTGTTTCTTCCTCACATCACATATAGGGCTGTCACGTCTGGTTCCCCTTATTCCACACAAAGTCAATGACTCAGGAGCTACACGAGTTTAATCAATTCATCACATTTTATAAAGCCTTTTTTTTTTTACATTGTCACAAAGTGTTTTACAGATACCCAGCCTAAAGCCCCAAAGAGAAAGCAATGCAGATCCAGAAGCACAGTGGCTAGGAAAAGCTCCCTAGAAGGCAGGAACCCTAGAGAGGAACCAGGAAAAAACAAAATCTTAAGCCTATGGTGAACTGTATTGTGTCCAGTCTCACGCTTTTCTCCTCCTTCACAGGTCTCCCATCCCTCCCGCCGTCATGAGTTCCTGGGTTGTGAACAGGAAAGGAGGGCCGCAGTACTGCCATCACTTCCTCACAGACAACAGCATCTTTCATGGTGAGTGTCACACACATACACACATAAGCAAGCTCACAGTTCTCTATTTCTCTATGTCTACAGATATCTTCATTTGACCAGTTTGTCACAGCAGGAAAATAATCTTACAATAACAGGAAACGTGAATTATTATGTGCATCATGGGCCAGGTCAAAATTTCAACGTCCATGGACGTCGGTGTTGGACGGTGCACACTGGGACATCACGTTTGCCTTCCCCTGCTCAGACATTACAAGCATTAACCAAGGTCATGGACTGACAACTGCCATCAGCCACCAGACTGCTATAACATATGATGTGGTTAGCTGATACAGAAAATACACTATATATACAAAAGTATTTGGACACCCCTTCAAATTAGTGGGTTCAGCTATTTCATCCACACCCGTTGCTGACAGATGTATAAAATCGAGCACACAGACATGCAATCTCCATAGACAAAACGTTGGCAGTAGAATGGCCTTACTGAAGAGCTCAGTGACTTTCAACATGGCACCGTCATAGGTTGCCACCTTTCCAACAAGTCAGTTCGTCAAATGTCTGCCCTGCTAGAGCTGGTCCCGGTCAAATGTAAGTGCTGTTATTGTGAAGTGGAAACATCGAGGAGCAACAATGGCTCACAGAACGTTACCGCCGAGTCTTGAAGCGCGTAGTGTGTAAAAAATGGTTTGTCCTCAGTTACATCACTCACTACTGAGTTCCAAACTGCCACTGGAAGCAACGTCAGCACAAGAACTGTTCGTCGGGAGCTTCATGAAATGGGTTTCCATGACCGAGCATGACACAAGACAAGATCACCATGCGCAATGCCAAGGGTCTGCTGGAGTGGTGTAAAACTCACCGCCATTGGATACTGGAGCAGTGGAAACGCGTACTCGTGAGTGATGAATCACGCTTCACCATCTGGCAGTACGACGGATGAATCTGGGTTTGGCGGATGCCAGGAGAACACTACCTGCCCGATTGCATAGTGCCAACTGTAACGTTTGGTGGAGGAGGAATAATGGTCTGGGGCTGTTTTTCATGGTTCGGGCCCTTTAGTTCCAGTGAAGGAAAATCTTAATGCTACAGCATACAATGACATTCTAGACGATTCTGTGCTTCCAACTTTGTGGCAACAGTTTGGGGGAGGCCCTTTCCTGTTTCATCATGACAATGCCCTTGTGCACAAAGTGAGGGCCATACTGAAATGGTTTGTCGAGATCAGTGTGGGAGAACTTGACTGGCCTGCACAGAGCCCTGACCTCAACCCCATCAAACACCTTTGGGATGAATTGGAACACCGATTGCGAGCCAGGCCTAATCACCCAACATCAGTGCCCGACCTCACTAATGCTCTTGTGGCTGAATGGAAGCAAGTCCCCACAGCAATGTTCCAACATCTAGTGGAAAACCTTCCCAGAAGAGTGGAGGCTGTTATAGCAGCAAAGGGGATAAAAACTCCATATTTATGCCCATGGTTTTGGAGTGAGATTTTCGACGAGCAGGTGTCCACATACTTTTGGTCATGTAGTGTACCTATCCAGGCGTGGTCAGGAGCGGTGCGTGGGTAAAATCACTGGGGAAGTCAAGCCAGAAAAAAAATGTATTACAACCTATGTGTTACCGTTATATATAGGCATAAGGCGGCAGAATGAATTCAACCACACCTTTGTTTCATCACAAAACCAGATAGCATCCTCTGTCCAGTGAAATCTTGTAGTTTTTGTTGTCCTAGGCTACCTGGCTAAAATATCTGCTCGCTAGCCTAACTTCCTTTCATGGGTAACAATGCGCCAGGCCAGCTAGTTAACATTAGCCTACTACATCTAACCACATATTGAACTTCCATCCTCTCAGGCCTGGGGCACAATATATGAATTTATGGTTTGATCAAAATCACCATTGTAATCATTTACATTTAAGTCATTTAGCAGACGCTCTTATCCAGAGCGACTTACAAATTGGAAAGTTCATACATATTCATCCTGGTCCCCCCGTGGGGAATGAACCCACAACCCTGGCATTGCAAGCGCCATGCTCTACCAACTGAGCCACACGGGACCGTGTAATCATTGGCCAGTATGGAGAATTAAGTCCAAATCCCTATCTCCATCCATGGCTAATTTAGGAAGGGGATGGTTTTAGCTAGCTAGCTAGCCACGGGACGACAATGACCCAACGAGATGCAACAATTAAAGTTTTTTCTGTAAATTATGTTCTGCTTTTGATGTTATGTGATTGGTGTGAAGCCAAATCCAAACAGGCTTCCCTTGACACTATTTTTTGATGTGCCAGGACCATTCACAGTTGAGCTCTCTCAGTTTAGCTCAACACTAATTGACTATTATTCTTATTTTTTATCAAGGGAGGTCAAATGCTCGCTGGCTTCCCTTGCATTCAACGCTACGGGTTGCAACAATGTCCTACTCTTTCTGATCAGACAGCATCAGATAGGTAGGCTACACATACTGAGAAAGAGGGGCGCTGTTTTACTTGCTAGGTTGCTTTCTCCAGTGAGATACATGCAGCCTCTTGCAAAATGAAGGAAAAGAATGAAACACAGAAAGATACATTATTTAATATGTTTAAAAAATATATATATTGGTCTATTTTGGGGGGAAGCCTGGCTTCCTTTGGCACCCATGAGTACATGCCACTGGGCATTGTAAGATCTGGCATGTGTCAGCAACACCTGGGCAGAGGAACGCGCCCCACAGACAAAAAGGATCTGCTGCATATGTCAGATCAATCTGAAATTACCATAAACATTTCAACCGAGCTATAACACGGATCTTCAGCCCAAACAATAAATCCTCCAGAACAGATATTCCAGGGGTATGCGCAATGCCGTCGGGGGTACGACAAATAAAAATGTGATTCATTCACGAAAGGGATTATCCAGTCGCAGTACATTTCAATGACCTGAAGCATGACATTTTTACCTTTAGATTTTGTGGCATAGAGAAAGTTAAGATATCAGACAGGGGAGGTGATATTAATAATACTCTGAGTAAAAGAGAATGTTTTGGGATTTTCACCCTCCAGACATTATTTCCTAAAGGACTTAATGATGAAATGCCTATGTATGTTATGTTGTGAATTTGAATATGAATTATGTCCCTATTTAAGATTACTCTGATATTTTTCATACGATGTACCCAATGACGAATGAATGAATCCTCATTGTGGTTTTACAGACGTGTTTAATACTTTTGTAATATCTATGATATGCATATTGTTATATTTGGTAGCACTTATTTGTTTTTCCTTTGCCTCCAACCCCCTTCGATGTGTGGAACGTATGTGGGTGGGGCTAGATCTACATAAGGGTGCAAATTAAAATAAAATCACAAAAGCTCTGACGAAGGCCGTGAGGCCGATACGTAAGCTTATTAAATATCAGTGATATTATCAAGAGCAGTGTGCGGTTTCCTTTTTCATTCATATTGTTCAATATAAACTATATAAAATATAAATATAAAATATTTAAAAAAATAAATGTCCTTTCACTGTCAACTGTGTTTATTTTCAGCAAACTTAACATGTGTAAATATTTGTATGAACATAACAAGATTCAACAACTGAGACATAAACTGAATAAGTTCCACAGACATGTGACTAACAGAAATGGAATAATGTGTCCCTGAACAAAGGGGGGGGGGGGGGTCAAAATCAAAAGTAACAGTCAGTATCTGGTGTGGCCACCAGCTGCATTAAGTACTGTATTGCATCTCCTCCTCATGGACTGCACCAGATTTGCCAGTTCTTGCTGTGCGATGTTACTCTACCCTTCCACCAAGGCACTTGCAAGTTCCCAGACATTTCTGGGGGGAATGGCCCTAGCCCTCACCCTCCGATCCAACAGGTCCCAGACGTGCTCAATAAGATTGAGATCTGGGCACTTCGCTGGCCATGGCAGAACACTGACATTCCTGTCTTGCAGGAAATCACGCAACAGAACGAGCAGTATGGCTGGTGGCATTGTCATGCTGGAGGGTCATGTCAGGATGAGCCTGCAGGAAGGGTACCACATGAGGAAGGAGGATGAATTCCCTGTAATGCACAGCGTTGGGATTGCCTGCAATACCAACAAGCTCAGTCCGATGATGTTGTGACACACCGCCCCAGACCATGACGGACCCTCCACCACCAAATCGATCCCGCTCCAGAGTACAGGCCTCGGTGTAACGCTCATTCTTTCGACGATAAACGCAAATCCAACCATCACCCCTGGTGAGACAAAACCGCGACTCGTCAGTGAAGAGCACTTTTTGCCGGTCCTGTCTGGTCCAGCGAAGGTGGGTTTGTGCCCATAGGCGACGTTGTTGCCGGTGATGTCTGGTGAGGACCTGCCTTACAACAGGCCTACAAGCCCTCAGTCCAGCCTCTCTCAGCCTATTGCAGACAGTCTGAGCACAGATGGAGGGATTGTGCGTTCCTGGTGTAACTCGGACAGTTGTTGTTGCCATCCTGCACCTGTCCCGCAGGTGTGATGCTCGGATGTACCGATCCTGTGCAGGTGTTGTTACACGCGGTCTGCCACTGCGAGGACGATCAGCTGTCCATACTGTCTCCATGTAGCACTGTCTTAAGCATCTCACAGTACGGACATTGCAATTTATTTCCCTGGCCACATCTGCAGTCCTCATGCCTCCTAGCAGCATGCCTAAAGCACGTTCACGCATATGAGCAGGGACCCTGGGCATCTTTCTTTTGGTGTTTTTCAGAGTCAGTAGAAAGGCCTCTTTAGTGTAGTAAGTTTTCATAACTGACCTTAACGGCCTACCGTCTGTAAGCTGTTAGTGTCTTAACGACTGTTCCACAGGTGCATGTTCATTAATTGTTTATGGCTCATTGAACAAGCATGGGAAACAGTTTTTAAACCCTTTACAGTAAAGATCTGTGAAGTTATTTGGATTTATACAAATTATCTTTGAAAGACAGGGTCCTGAAAAAGGGACGTTTATTTTTTTGCTGAGTTTATATAATATAATTTTTTTCTTCACATTTTCAAACAGTACATTTATATTTTCCAACGGGGCTAAACATTTGGGTGAGTTTTTTTTCTCACCCGAGTAGCCTCGTTTCACTGCCAAAAATAAAATTAATCCATCTAGTGTTCTGAGAAATAACAACACAATGTCAAATACAGGTAGCCTGTCACAGTCATCATTGCATGAAGAAGTGGATCAAAGATTTATTTTAAAAAAAACACTCGAACAAAATAACAAAGAGCAAAACAACAACGAACAGTCCTGTCAGGTGCAGAAACACAAAACAGAAAACAACTACCCACAAATACAGGTGGGAAAAGGCAACCTAAGTATGGTTCTCAGTCAGAGAAAACGATAGACAGCTGCCTCTGATTGAGAACCACACCCGGCCAAACACACAGAAATACAAATCATAGAAAAAGGAACATAGAATGCCCACCCAAATCACACCCTGACCAAACCAAAATAGAGACATAAAAAGCTCTACGGTCAGGGTGTGACATAGCCTTGTCAAATACTTAACATCCAATCACATTAACCGTTACTCTCTCGCTGGAAACCTTCACTCTTGCGCAGACATTTAGAAACGAAACATGACAATTTGAAAAACAAGCCACACAAGTTTTTTGAGTAGTAAGACATGTATAAAAGCAACAGATACAATTAATAAGAAGGGGCTAGAAGCATCTTATATGGTGAGCTACCGACTGGCTAGGACAGGCAAGCCCCATACTATTGTGGAGGACTTAATTCTTCCTGCTGCCGTGGATATGGCTCGGATGATGCTGGGGGAAAAGGCAAAAAAAACTATACAGACTATGTCTTCATCAAACAACACTGTTTCACGACGCAATCAGTGACATCGCAGGAGATGTTTTGAAACAATTACCGTGTCACGCCCTGACCTTAGAGATCCTTTTTATGTCTCTATTTTGGTTTGGTCAGAGCGTGAGTTGGGGTGGGCATTCTATGTTGTGTGTTCTATGTTTTCTATTTCTGTGTGTTTGGCCGGGTGTGGTTCTCAATCAGAGGCAGCTGTCTATCGTTGTCTCTGATTGAGAACCATACTTAGGTACCCTTTTCCCACCTGTGTTTTGTGGGTAGTTGTTTTCTGTTTTGTGTTGCTGCACCTGACAGGACTGTTTCGTTTCGTTCATTCTCTTTGTTATTTTGTGCCATGGATCACCACTGGAGGCTTCCTGCCATGGATCATCACTGGAGTGGAGAGACACACAGGAGGCCTGGCTCTGGGAGCAGGAACAGGACTCACCAGGCTGGGGAGACATGCAGGAGGGTTAGGGCTTAGTACAGGCACAGGACTCACCAGGCTGGGGAGACATGCAGGAGGCCTTTTCCTTGGCCGAGGCACCGGATACACTGGGCCGTGGAGGCGCACTGGCGGTCTCGAGCGCAGAGCTACCACAACTCGTCCTGGCTGGATATCCGCTGTAGCCCGGCAAGTGCGGGGAGCTAGAACAGGCCGCACTGGGCTGTGCTGGCGAACCGGGGACACCGTGCGTAGGGTTGGCACAGGATAACCCGAGCCGAGGAGACGTCCTGGAGGTCTGGAGAGCAAGGCTGGCACACTCCGTTCTGGCTCGATGCCCACTATAGCCCGGCCGATGCGAGGAGCTGCGATGTAGCGCACCGGGCCATGAGTGGGGACTTGAAGTATTGCGAAGAGCTGCTGGCAAAACGCACGAAAGTGCTGTTTGAATGAATGCTTACGAGCCTGCTGGTGCCTACCATCGCTCAGTCAGACTGCTCTATCAAATCATAGACTTAATTATAACATAATAACACACAAGCCTTAGGTCATTATTATTATTATTTGACCATGCTGGTCATTTATGAACATTTGAACATCTTGGCCATGTTCTGTTATAATCTCCACACGGCACAGCCAGAAGAGGTCTGGCCACCCCTCATAGCCTGGTTCATCTCTAGGTTTCTTCCTAGGTTTTGGCCTTTCTAGGGAGTTTTTCCTAGCCACCGTGCTTCTTCACCTGCATTGCTTGCTGTTTGGGGTTTTAGGCTGGGTTTCTGTACAGCACTTTGAGATATCAGCTGATGTACGAAGGGCTATATAAATACATTTGATTTGATTAATATGGTCGAATCCGGAAACGATCATTTCGAAAACAAAACGTTTATTCTTTCAGTGAATTACAGAACCGTTCCGTATTTTATCTAACGGGTGGCATCCCTAAGTCTAAATATTGCTGTTACATTGCACAACATTCAATGTTATGTCATAATTGCGTAAAATTCTGGCATATTAGTTCGCAATGAACAGGCGGCCCAAACTGTTGCATATACACTGACTCTGCGTGCAATGAAGGCAAGAGAAGTGACACAATTTCACCTAGTTAATATTGCCTGCTAACCTGGATTTCTTTTAGCTAAATATGCAGGTTTAAAAATACATACTTCTGTGTATTGATTTTAAGAAAGACATTGATGTTTATGGTTAGGTACATGTTGGAGCAACGACAGTCCTTTTTCGTGAATGTGCACTGCATCGATTATATGCAACGCAGGACACGCTAGATAAACTAGTAATATCATCAACCATGTGTAGTTATAACTAGTGATTATGATTGATTGATTGATTGTTTTTTATAAGATAAGTTTACTGCTAGCTAGCAACTTACCTTGGCTTCTTACTGCATTCGCGTAACAGGCAGGCTCCTCGTGAGGCAGGTGGTTAGAGCGTTGGACTAGTTAACCGTAAGGTTGCAAGATTGAATCCCCGAGCTGACAAGGTAAAAATCTGTTGTTCTGCCCCTGAACAAGGCAGTTAACCCACCGTTCCTAGGCCATCATTGAAAATAAGAATGTGTTCTTAACTGACTTGCCTAGTTAAATAAAGGTGTAAAAAAAAAATTGGCGTCCAAAAATACAGATTTACGATTGTTATGAAAACTTGAAATCAGCCCTAATTAATCGGCCATTCCGATTAATCGGTCGACCTCTAGTAGACATAGTGGAGTGGTAACACGCATGCAAGCAGTTGCTCCCGACTGGGGTACACTGCAGCATCCACCGAGAGGCTCTTGCTGCCAAGGGAATGCCTGACAGCTTGAAAGACGTTTTGGACACTACAGTGAAAATGGTTATCTTTGTTAAAGCAAGGCCCCTGAACTCTCGTGTATTTTCTGCACTATGCAAGGATATGGGCAGCGACCATGTAACGCATTTACAACATACAGAAGTGCGCTGGTAATCAAGGGGCAAAGTATTGAAAACATTTTTTTTATTGAGAGACGAGCTTAAAATTTTCTTTACTGACCATAATTTTCACTTGTCTGACCGCTTGCATGATGACGAGTTTCTCACACGACTGGCCTATGTGGGTGATGTTTTTTCTCGCCTGAATGATCAGAATTTAGGATTACAGGGTCTCTCTGCAACTATATTCAATGCGCGGGACAAAATTGAGGCTATAATTAAGAAGTTGGAGCTCTTTTCTGTCTGCATTAACAAGGACAACACACAGGTCTGTCCATCATTGTATGATTTTTTGTGTACAAATTAACTCAATCTTACGGACAATGTCAAATGTGATAAAACAAAGCACCTGAGTGAGCCGAGTGCCAATTACGCAGATACTTTCCCGAAACGGACGACACAAACAACTGGATTCGTTATCCCTTTCATGCCCTGCCTCCAGTCCACTTACCGATATCTGAACAAGAGAGCCTCATCGAAATTGCATCAAGCGGTTCTGTGAAAATGTTATTTAATCAGAAGCCACTGCCAGATTTCTGGATTGGGCTGCGCTCAGAGTTTCTTGCCTTGGAAAATTGCGCTGTTAAGACACTGATGCCCTTTGCAACCATGTACCTATGTGAGAGTGGATTCTCGGCCCTCACTAGCATGAAAACTAGATACAGGCACAGACTGTGTGTGGAAAATGATTTAAGACTGAGACTCTCTCCAATACAACCCAACATTGCAGAGTTATGTGCCTCCTTTCAAGCACACCCTTCTCATTAACCTGAGGTGAGTTATTCACCATTTTTGATGAACAAATAAGGTTTTATATTTTAAGATGGTTAAATAAAGAGCAAAATGTGTGATTATTATTATATTAGTATTTGTGCCCTGGTCCTATAAGATCTCTTTGTCACTTCCCACGAGCCGGGTTGTTAAAACTCTGTTTGTTAAAACTATGTTTTAATAAATGTATCATATAGTGTGTGTGTGGCAGGCTTACAATGATGGTGCTAGAGGGGGTACAGCTGGAGGTTGAATGTTTGAAGGGGTACTGGACTATAACGAGTTTGGGAACCACTGCCCTAACAGAATAATTTTGAACCTCGGCTTGAAGCTGAATTCCAGCAATTATACATTTGGAGTAGATGAGAGATGACAGTGTGTGGAAATGACCGTGTATTTCTCATCAGACAGACTACCCACTGGGCACAGACGTCATTTCAACATCTAGTTTTTATTTACATTTCGTTGAGTTGTCAACTAACGTGAATTCAACGTGAAATACCATTGGATTTATGTTAAACGTTGGGTGAATAAAATGCGACATTCCCTTACCTTGACTTTTTTCTAATCCGTTGATTAATGTCATCACATTGAATTGTTTTGTTGAAATGACGTGGAAACAACATTGATTCGACCAATTTTTGGCCCAGTGGGTAGCTAGTGCGGCTACATATTATGTCAATTTTCACAGTGATAATCTATTCTTCAATTCAAACCGTCAAGCAGGTACCCTTCTAATGAGCAAATCTATTCGTCAAGCGAGGGGAATGACTCGGTGATTGTTTGACGAAGCCCCCGGGCGATCTCCTTTCCACCCAGAAGCCTGCACTTAAAAAGAACAACAATCATAGACTGAAGGGGCAATTTATGGGTGATGTGTTTCCTATCGGTGAAATAGTTTACATCTTTGGAGATGCAGCAGTGGCAGGGTACACGTGGTAATAATATCACCCTGCGTAATAGAAAGCAGAGAGAGAGAGAGAGAGAGAGCGAGTACAAATAATAAATAAACCCGTTTCCCTTCTCGAGACCTGACGTTCCCACCAGAACGCCCCATGGCATTCCGCGCTCCCCACGTCAGAGCCGGTGAGATGAAAGGTAGTAGAACGTCTGTCAAAAACACAAGTTCAAGTGTTCCATTCTTGATTCCCCCGGAACACAAATCTTAAGACTAAAATGCAACTCGACGTCAAATCACACAGGACTGTCTTCAATTAGCCTACCTGGCCAACATCCTGTGAAATAATTTTTGTTCATAGACTATCTGAAATTTGGTTAGGATATTTTGAGTCCTTTGCGAGGTCGTAGACTTTGACCCTTTTCACTAGCTCGGCGTATATTTCAGCCCCACTCATCCCCTCGCCAGGCTATCGCGTAAATATGTCAAGAAAAAATGGGCTTATCGCATTTTTCGCTCGGCGCGACTGGTGTGAGGATTGTAACACCCTCCATCACCTCCGCTCTCTCTGCGCAGAGAGGAAAGCAGAGACATGCTGTATGTTGCGCAGGAGACATAAGCAGCAGGTTTTGTGGAGCGTTCAGAGAGAGAGTCCTGTTTGTGTCAGTTCCGTTCATCTCTGGGTCGTTTGGCGACACGGATGAAAACATGCGTTCCATTTGGACTAAGAACAGCATGGGGGTAATTTCAGACCAATATATGGGATTTTACGCCTTGGCAACTATTGTACCTCACTGGAGACTATCTAATGGAAATGATGTCCAAAGTGGATGAACGGACAACAACTAATTGAGAGCACTACCTCAAAACAGTATCGTTCCCCCTTTATCCCGGAGAGGAATTATTTATCCAAAGCTATGTAAATTACTCTTAAATGGCTGAACTCGAAGTATCCAAAAATCTCAGTTTTGAGAAGGGTAAGCGTTCTACTAAATTATACTCTATTTCAATGTATGTGTAATGCTACACTAGGTGATGAGGGGCGAGGGCGTATTATCAAAACGCAGCCTATGTTTAAATCTGGACTGTCTTCTGAATGGACTGCTCCATTCCTAAATTCTTCATTTGACTTGTTTGATATACCTGTGTTTTTTTAGTGTTTTCTTTGAGGCTGTCATTGTGAGTGTGATAAATAAGCATTTGTTATGCATAGGTCTGGGGGGGGTCACTACATTGTTGTGAGTGCAACATCACAGGCCATGCTTTAATGTCTTTACTATGTAGCCAATTTGTTTAAAAAAAAATAACGCTTTTTTTTTGGTATGATCCTAGGAAGTTTTCAATTTGACTCATACATTCATGTTGGGAGTGTTTTTGTCTTGCCAGGAAAGATGCCTTTGTAGAACAGTAGGCAATGGAACCCGAGAGCGCACGCCCACTCCTCCGGAGTGAGAGGCAGCGCGTGAAGGGAGCTGTCAGTGGTGCTGCAGCGGAATGCCTTCTGGTCCCTGCAGGCTGTCTGTCGCGAGGGGGCAGAAAATCCGCTTTTTTTCCGGGCTTATCTGACAAGAGTTGCATGTGCTTTTGTTGATACAGTTAGATACACATTCATTTTGCCAATGTGAACCAAATAAGTTGTGTAGGCTAACCATTCAGCCATTTTAATCACATTTTCTTCAGTGTTTTATTTTTAAATGGAACACTTATGTCTGTAGGGAGAACATATTCAGGTGCAGTCTGGGACAAACATCATCCCTGGCATTTCTAACACACTGGCCCTTTTCCCCCCTCCCTTACGGCCCCACCCACATAAACCTAAATTAGAATAGGCCCTTTCCCCCCCTCCCTTAAGGCCCCCACACACATAAACCTAAATTAGACTGGCCCTTTTCCCCCTCCCTTAAGGCCCCCACACACATCAACCTAAATTAGACTGGCCCTTTTCCCCCCTCCCTTAAGGCCCCCACACACATAAACCTAAATTAGACTGGCCCTTTCCCCCCTCCCTTAAGGCCCCCACACACATAAACCTAAATTAGACTGGCCCTTTCCCCCCCTCCCTTAAGGCCCCCACACACATCAACCTAAATTAGACTGGTCCACTGGCCAACCAGTCCGCCCATGAACATAAATGAGTTTAAAAAGGCTCAGAACATTAATCTGCCTAATAATGTAACCCTCTCTAGCCAGAGGAGATTAATCTGCCTAATAATGTAACCCTCTCTAGCCAGAGGAGATTAATCTGCCTAATAATGTAACCCTCTCTAGCCAGAGGAGAGGAATCTGTCTAATAATGTAACCCTCTCTAGCCAGAGGAGATTAATCTGCCTAATAATGTAACCCTCTCTAGCCAGAGGAGATTAATCTGTCTAATAATGTAACCCTCTCTAGCCAGAGGAGATTAATCTGTCTAATAATGTAACCCTCTCTAGCCAGAGGAGATTAATCTGCCTAATAAAGTAACCCTCTCTAGCCAGAGGAGATTAATCTGCCTAATAATGTAACCCTCTCTAGCCAGAGGAGATTAATCTGTCTAATAATGTAACCCTCTCTAGCCAGAGGAGATTAATCTGCCTAATAATGTAACCCTCTCTAGCCAGAGGAGATTAATCTGTCTAATAATGTAACCCTCTCTAGCCAGAGGAGATTAATCTGTCTAATAATGTAACCCTCTCTAGCCAGAGGAGATTAATCTGCCTAATAAAGTAACCCTCTCTAGCCAGAGGAGATTAATCTGCCTAATAATGTAACCCTCTCTAGCCAGAGGAGATTAATCTGCCTAATAATGTAACCCTCTCTAGCCAGAGGAGATTAATCTGCCTAATAATGTAACCCTCTCCAGCCAGAGGAGATTAATCTGCCTAATAAAGTAACCCTCTCTAGCCAGAGGAGAGGAATCTGCCTAATAATGTAACCCTCTCTAGCCAGAGGAGATTAATCTGCCTAATAATGTAACCCTCTAGCCAGAGGAGATTAATCTGCCTAATAAAGTAACCCTCTCTAGCCAGAGGAGATTAATCTGCCTAATAATGTAACCCTCTCTAGCCAGAGGAGATTAATCTGCCTAATAATGTAACCCTCTCTAGCCAGAGGAGATAAATCTGCCTAATAATGTAACCCTCTCTAGCCAGAGGAGATAAATCTGTCTAATAATGTAACTCTCTCTAGCCAGAGGAGATGAATCTGCCTAATAATGTAACCCTCTCTAGCCAGAGGAGATTAATCTGCCTAATAATGTAACCCTCTCTAGCCAGAGGAGATTAATCTGCCTAATAATGTAACCCTCTCTAGCCAGAGGAGAGGAATCTGCCTAATAATGTAACCCTCTCTAGCCAGAGGAGATTAATCTGCCTAATAAAGTAACCCTCTCTAGCCAGAGGAGATGAATCTGCCTAATAATGTAACCCTCTCTAGCCAGAGGAGATTAATCTGCCTAATAATGTAACCCTCTCTAGCCAGAGGAGAGGAATCTGCCTAATAATGTAACCCTCTCTAGCCAGAGGAGATTAATCTGCCTAATAATGTAACCCTCTCTAGCCAGAGGAGATGAATCTGCCTAATAATGTAACCCTCTCTAGCCAGAGGAGATAAATCTGTCTAATAATGTAACCCTCTCTAGCCAGAGGAGATGAATCTGCCTAATAATGTAACCCTCTCTAGCCAGAGGAGATACATCTGTCTAATAATGTAACCCTCTCTAGCCAGAGGAGATGAATCTGCCTAATAATGTAACCCTCTCTAGCCAGAGGAGATAAATCTGTCTAATAATGTAACCCTCTCTAGCCAGAGGAGATAAATCTGTCTAATAATGTAACCCTCTCTAGCCAGAGGAGATTAATCTGCCTAATAATGTAACCCTCTCTAGCCAGAGGAGATTAATCTGTCTAATAATGTAACCCTCTCTAGCCAGAGGAGATTAATCTGCCTAATAATGTAACCCTCTCTAGCCAGAGGAGATTAATCTGCCTAATAATGTAACCCTCTCTAGCCAGAGGAGATTAATCTGTCTAATAATGTAACCCTCTCTAGCCAGAGGAGAGGAATCTGCCTAATAATGTAACCCTCTCTAGCCAGAGGAGATTAATCTGCCTAATAATGTAACCCTCTCTAGCCAGAGGAGATTAATCTGTCTAATAATGTAACCCTCTCTAGCCAGAGGAGATTAATCTGCCTAATAAAGTAACCCTCTCTAGCCAGAGGAGATTAATCTGCCTAATAATGTAACCCTCTCTAGCCAGAGGAGAGGAATCTGCCTAATAATGTAACCCTCTCTAGCCAGAGGAGATTAATCTGCCTAATAATGTAACCCTCTCTAGCCAGAGGAGATTAATCTGTCTAATAATGTAACCCTCTAGCCAGAGGAGATGAATCTGCCTAATAAAGTAACCCTCTCTAGCCAGAGGAGATTAATCTGCCTAATAATGTAACCCTCTCTAGCCAGAGGAGACTTGTGCACATTGAAGGCCACCATTATTCCGTGACGTGTATTGAAGGGTGAAAGCAGACTGTTGATCATTCACACTTCACAGTTGATCAGCTTTCTAATATATTTCCCAAATATATTGATCTCTAAAATGTTGATAAAGTAGCAGAAGTTATTATAGGCTATAGTGTGTGATGCTAGCCTAGGCCTATATGCTATAGTGTCTGATGCTAGCCTAGGCCTATATGCTATAGTGTTTGATGCTAGCTTAGTCCTATAGGCTATAGTGTCTGATGTTAGCCTAGGCCTATATGCTATAGTGTCTGATGCTAGTTTAGTCCTATAGGCTATAGTGTCTGATGCTAGCCTAAGCCTATATGCTATAGTGTCTGATGCTAGCCTAGGCCTATTGCAGGACTCTCAAAACCCTGTTCCTGGAGAGCTACCCTCCTGTAGGTTTTCGCTCCAACCCCAGTTGTAACAAACATGAGTCAGTTTATCAACATGCTAATTATTAGAATCAGATGCGCTAGATTAGGTTTGGAGCGAAAACCTACAGGACAGTAGCTCTCCAGGAACAGGGTTGGAGACCCCTGGCCTATAGGCTATAGTGTCTGATGCTAGCCTAGGCCTATCAAATCAAATCAAAATTGAATCAAATGTTATTAGTCACATGCCCCGAATACAACCTTACAGTGAAATGCTTACTTACGAGCCCCTAACCGACAGTGCAGTTTAAAAAAATATGGATAAGAATAAGAGATAAAAGTAACAAGTTTTAAGAGCAGCAGTAAAAAAATACAATATATACAGGGGGGTGCCGATACAGAGTCAATGTGCGGGGGCACCGGTTAGTTGAGGTAGTATGTACATGTAGGTAGAGTTAATTAAAGTGACTATGCATAGATGACAACAGAGAGTGGCAGTGGTGTGGAGAGGGGGGGGGGGGGGGAGGGGAAATGCAAGTAGTCTGGGTAGCCATTTGACTAGATGTTCAGGAGTCTTATGGCTTGGGGGTAGAAGCTGTTTAGAAGCCTCTTAGACCTAGACTTGGCGCTCCGGTACCGCTTGCCGTTTGGTATCAGAGAGAACAGTCTATGACTAGGGTGGCTGGAGCCTTTGACAATTTTTAGGGCCTTCCTCGGACACCGCCTGGTATAGATGTCCTGGATGGCAGGAAGCTTGGCCCCAGTGATGTACTGGGCCGTTCGCACTACCCTCTGTAGTGCCTTGTCGTCGGAGGCCGAGCAGTTGCCATACAGTGATGCAACCAGTCAGGATGCTCTCGATTGTGCAGCTGAATGTAACAGTATAACTTTAGACCGTCCCCTCGCCCCGACACGGGCGCGAACCAGGGACCCTCTGCACACATCAACAACTGACACCCACGAAGCGTCGTTACCCATCGCTCCACAAAAGCCGCGGCCCTTGCAGAGCAAGGGGAAACCCTACTTCAGGTCTCAGAGCAAGTGACGTAACCGATTGAAATGCTATTAGCGCGTACCCGCTAACTAGCTAGCCATTTCACATCCGTTACACTCACCCCCCTTTCAACCTCCTCCTTTTCCGCAGCAACCAGTGATCCGGGTCAACAGCATCAATCTAACAGTATAACTTTAAACCGTCCCCTCGCCCCGATACGGGCGCGAACCAGGGACCTTCTGCACACATCAACGGTCGCCCACGAAGCATCGTTACCCATCGCTCCACAAAGGCCACGGCCCTTGCAGAGCAAGGGGAAACCCTACTTCAGGTCTCAGAGCAAGTGACGTAACCGATTGAAATGCTATTAGCGCGTACCCGCTAACTAGCTAGCCATTTCACATCCGTTACATGAAGAACCTTTTGAGGATCTGAGGACCCATGCCAAATCTTTTCAGTCTCCTGAGGGGGAATATGTTTTGTCGTGCTCGCTTCACGACTGTCATGGTGTCCTTGGACCATGTTAGTTTGTTGGTGATGTGGACACCAAGGAACTTGAAGCTCTCAACCTGCTCCACTGCAGCCCCGTCGATGAGAATGGGGGCGTGCTCGGTCCTCTTTTTCCTGTTGACCACAATCATCTCCTTTGTCTTGATCACGTTGGGGGAGAGGTTGTTGTCCTGGCACCACACGGCCAGGTCTCTGACCTCCTCCCTATAGGCTGTCTCGTTGTTGTCGGTGATCAGGCCTTCCACTGTTGTGTCATCGGCAAATTTAATGATGGTGTTGGAGTCATGCCTGGCCGTGCAGTCATGAGTGAACAGCGAGTACAGGAGGGGGCTGAGCACGCAGCCCTGAGGGGCCCCTGTGTTGAGGATCAGCGTCGCGGATGTGTTGTTACCTACCCTTACCACCTAGGGGCGGCCCGTCAGGAAGTCCAGGATCCAGTTGCAGAGGGAGGTGTTTAGGCCCAGGGTCCTTAGATTAGTGATGAGCTTTGAGGTCACTATGGTGTTGAACGCTGAGCTGTAGTCAATGAACAACATTCTCACATAGGTGTTCCTTTTGTCCAGGTGGGAAAGGGCAGTGTGGAGTGCAATCGAGATTGCATCATTTGTGGATCTGTTGGGGATGTATGCAAATTGGAGTGGGTCTAGGTTTTCTGGGATGATGGTATTGATGTGTGCCAGCCTTTCAATGCACTTCATGGCTACAGACGTGAGTGCTACAGATTGGTAGTTATTTAGGCACGTTACCTTAGTGTTCTTGGGCACAGGCACTATGGTGGTCTGCTTACAACATGTTGGTATTACAGACTCGGACAGGGAGAGGTTGAAAATGTCAGTGAAGGCACTTGCTAGTTTGTCGGCGCATGCTCGCAGTACACGTCCTGTAAATCCTTAATGTTGACCTGTCTAAAGGTCTTACTCACATCGGCTGTGGAGAGCGTGTGCATAGAGTGTATAGGCTATAGTGTGTGATGCTAGCCTAGCCCTATAGGCTGTAGTGTGTGATGCTATCCTAGCCCTATAGGCTATAGTGTGTGATGCTATCCTAGCCCTATAGGCTATAGTGTGTGATGCTAGCCTATCCCTATAGGCTATAGTGTGTGATGCTAGCCTAGGGATATAGGCTATAGTGTGTGATGCTAGTCTAGGGCTATAGGCTATAGTGTGTAATGCTAACCTAGGGCTATAGGCTATAGTGTGTGATGCTAGCCTAGACCTATATGATATAGTGTGTAATGCTAGCCTAGGGCTATAGGCTATAGTGTGTGATGCTAGCCTAGGGCTATAGGCTATAGTGTGTGATGCTAGCCTAGCCCTATAGGTTATAGTGTGTGATGCTAGCCTAGCCCTATAGGCTATAGTGGGTGATGCTAGCCTAGCCCTATAGGCTATAGTGTGTGATGCTAGCCTAGGGCTATAGGCTATAGTGGGTGATGCTAGCCTATCCCTATAGGCTATAGCGTGTGATGCTAGCCTAGCCCTATAGGCTATAGTGGGTGATGCTAGCCTAGCCCTATAGGCTATAGCGTGTGATGCTAGCCTAGCCCTATAGGCTATAGTGTGTAATGCTAACCTAGGGCTATAGGCTATAGTGTGTGATGCTAGCCTAGACCTATATGATATAGTGTGTAATGCTAGCCTAGGGCTATAGGCTATAGTGTGTAATGCTAACCTAGGGCTATAGGCTATAGTGTGTGATGCTAGCCTAGACCTATATGATATAGTGTGTAATGCTAGCCTAGGGCTATAGGCTATAGTGTGTGATGCTAGCCTAGGGCTATAGGCTATAGTGTGTGATGCTAGCCTAGCCCTATAGGTTATAGTGTGTGATGCTAGCCTAGCCCTATAGGCTATAGTGGGTGATGCTAGCCTAGCCCTATAGGCTATAGTGTGTGATGCTAGCCTAGGGCTATAGGCTATAGTGGGTGATGCTAGCCTATCCCTATAGGCTATAGCGTGTGATGCTAGCCTAGCCCTATAGGCTATAGTGGGTGATGCTAGCCTAGCCCTATAGGCTATAGCGTGTGATGCTAGCCTAGCCCTATAGGCTATAGTGTGTGATGCTAGCCTAGGGCTATAGGCTATAGTGTGTGATGCTAGCCTAGGGCTATAGGCTATAGTGTGTGATGCTAACCTAGCCCTATAGGCTATAGTGTGTGATGCTAGACTAGCCCTATAGGCTATAGTGTGTGATGCTAGCCTAGTCCTACAGGCTATAGTGGGTGATGCTAGCCTAGTCCTATAGGCTATAGTGTGTGATGCTAGCCTAGTCCTATAGGTTTTAGTGGGTGATGCTAGCCTAGACTTATATGCTATAGTGTGTAATGGTAGCCTAGGCCTATAGGCTATAGTGTGTGATTCTAGCCTATAGGCTATAGTGTGTGATGCTAGCCTAGACTTATATGATTTAGTGTGTAATGCTAGCCTAGGGCTATAGGCTATAGTGTGTGATGCTAGCCTAGCCCTATAGGCTATAGTGTGTGATGCTAGCTTATAGATAGGTTATAGTGTGTGATGCTAGCCTAGCCCTATAGGCTATAGCGTGTGATGCTAGCCTAGCCCTATAGGCTATAGTGGGTGATGCTAGCCAAGCCCTATAGGCTATAGTGTGTGATGCTAGACTAGCCCTATGGGCTATAGTGGGTGATGTTAGCCTAGTCCTATAGGCTATAGTGTGTGATGCTAGCCTAGTCCTATAGGTTTTAGTGGGTGATGCTAGCCTAGACTTATATGCTATAGTGTGTAATGGTAGCCTAGGCCTATAGGCTATAGTGTGTGATTCTAGCCTATAGGCTATAGTGTGTGATGCTAGCCTAGCCCTATAGGCTATAGTGTGTGATGCTATCCCAGCCCTATAGGCTATAGTGTGTGATGGTAGCCTAGCACTATAGGCTATAGTGTGTGATGCTATCCCAGCCCTATAGGCTATAGTGTGTGATGGTAGCCTAGCCCTATAGGCTATAGTGTGTGATGCTAGCCTAGACTTATATGCTATAGTGTGTAATGGTAGCCTAGGCCTATAGGCTATAGTGTGTGATTCTAGCCTATAGGCTATAGTGGGTGATGCTATTCCAGCCCTATAGGCTATAGTGTGTGATGGTAGCCTAGCCCTATAGGCTATAGTGTGTGATGCTAGCCTAGCCCTATAGGCTATAGTGTGTGATGGTAGCCTAGCCCTATAGGCTATAGTGTGTGATGCTAGCCTAGCCCTATAGGCTATAGTGTGTGATGCTATCCCAGCCCTATAGGCTATAGTGTGTGATGCTAGCCTAGCCCTATAGGCTATAGTGTGTGATGCTAGCCTAGCCCTATAGGCTATAGTGTGTGATGCTATCCCAGCCCTATAGGCTATAGTGTGTGATGCTAGCCTAGCCCTATAGGCTATAGTGTGTGATGCTAGCCTAGCCCTATAGGCTATAGTGTGTGATGCTATCCCAGCCCTATAGGCTATAGTGTGTGATGGTAGCCTAGCCCTATGTTTTCTAACCCGTAGTGATATACTGTACTAGCCCTCCCATCTTCAACCCATTTACTGTTGACCTGAGCTACAGGTAGAAACACAAAGGGGACATGTTCTGCACCATGACTGTCTACGGTATAGCTGCTGTTATGTGGTGAGTGTGTGCCCATGCCCCAGATTGGTAGCCCTTTCCTGCAGTCAAAGGACCAAATCGCCCTCTTTTGGCCTCACGGGTGGAATGTTGTAAATATTTTACATAATTTTGTAATTAATAAACATATATTTTTTTATTGAACTTAGAAAATCCAGTGTTTCTCTGTCAAACGGTGTTGTTATATTTCAGTCTTCTGTGAGGTATATAACATGTAGTGTTAGGATGCAAACTCAAAATGTAATACTAATGTAATGTAATATGTTTCAACTCTATATCTGACATGGTACAGGTGTCTTCTTTTTTTAAGCCCAGGACCATGTGTGGATACTTTTGTTTTTGTTTATACTTTTGTTTCAAAGTAGATTTGTTTAAGACTACTAACACTCTTAGTAGATCCTGCAAAAATATCATCTGTTTACAACGTAAAACACCAAATAATGCATGCAGAGCAGAATTAGGCCGCTAATTATAAGGAAGCGATTCCCGAACGTTCCATAACAAAGCCATCACCTATAGAAAGATGAAGCTGGAGAAGAGTCCCTTAAGCAAGCTGGTCCTGGGGCTCTGTTCACAAACACAAACAGACCCCACAGAGCCCCAGGACAGCAACACAATTAGACCCAAATAAATCATGAGAGTTCACAGAGAGTTCACAGTGGCAGAATACCTGATCAATGTGACTGGCCCAAAATGTACAGACTCAGTGAGAATAGCCTTGCTATTGAGAAAAGCCACCAGGTCTCAACTGGCTCTCAAGAGAAGACAGGCTATGTGCACACTGCCCACAAAATGAGGTGGAAACTGCACTGCACTTCCTAACCTCCTGCCAAATGTATGACCATATTAGAGACACATATTTCCCTCAGATTACACAGACCCACAAAGAATTCGAAAACAAACGCAATTTTGATAAACTCCCATATCTGCTGGGTGAAATACCACAGTGTGCCATCACAGCAGCAAGATTTGTGACCTGTTGCCACAAGAAAAGGGAAACCAGTGAAGAACAAACACCATTGTAAATACTTTATTTATTTTCCATTTTGTACTTTAACTATTTACACATCATTACAACAATGTATATATGGAACTATTGTGAGTGTAATGTTTACTGTTCATTTTTTATTGTTTATTTTGCTTTTGTTTATTATCTATTTCACTTGTTTTGGCAATGTAAACATATGTTTCCCATGCCAATAAAGCTCTTAAATTGAAATAGAAAATTGAACAGAGAGAGAAAGGGAGGGAGAGAGGGGGAGAGAGGGAGTATGAGAGCGAGAGTGAGAGGGAGAGAGAGAGAGAGATAGAGGAGGAGAGAGAGAGATAGAGAGAGAGGGAGGGAGGGAGAGAGGGGGAGAGAGGGAGGGAGGGAGAGAGAGATAGCGAGAGAGGGAGGGAGAGAGGGGGAGAGAGCTAGAGAGAGAGAGAGATAGAGGGGGAGAGAGGGAGGGAGAGAGGAGGAGAGAGAGAGGGGGAGAGAGAGAGAGAGCTAGAGAGAGAGAGAGAGAGGGAGGGGGAGAGAGAGAGAGAGAGAGAGGGGGAGGGAGAGAGGAGGAGAGAGAGAGGGGGAGAGAGTGAGAGAGCTAGAGAGAGATAGAGAGAGAGAGAGGGGGAGAGAGAGAGAGAGAGAGAGAGGGGGAGAGAGTGAGAGAGCTAGAGAGAGAGAGAGAGAGAGAGGGGGAGAGAGCTAGAGAGAGAGCGATCGAGAGAGAGGGAGAGAGCTAGAGAGAGAGAGAGAAAGAGAGAGGGAGGGAGGGAGAGAGGAGGAGAGAGAGAGAGGGGGAGAGAGTGAGAGAGCTAGAGAGAGAGAGAGAGAGAGGGAGAGGGGGAGAGAGCTAGAGAGAGAGAGAGATAGAGGGAGGGAGAGAGGGGGAGAGAGGGAGGGAGGGAGAGAGGAGGAGAGAGAGAGAGAGGGAGAGAGGGGGAGAGAGCTAGAGAGTGAGAGAGCTAGAGAGGGAGGGAGGGAGAGAGGGGGAGAGAGAGAGAGAGAGAGAGAGAGAGAGAGAGAGGGGGAGAGAGATAGAGAGAGAGAGAGTGAGAGATAGAGGGAGAGAGGGGGAGAGAGAGAGGGAGAGAGGGGGAGAGAGAGAGGGAGGGAGAGAGGAGGAGAGAGAGAGAGGGGGAGAGAGTGAGAGAGCTAGAGAGAGAGGGATGGGGAGCTAGAGAGAGAGAGAGAGAGAGAGAGAGAAAGAGAGAGAGAGAGAGAGAGAGAGAGCTAGATAGTGAGAGAGAGAGAGGGAGAACTAGAGAGAGAGAGAGAGGGAGGGAGAGAGGAGGAGAGAGAGAGAGGGGGAGAGAGCGAGAGAGAGAGAGAGATAGAGAGAGAGGAAGGGAGAGCTAGAGAGTGAGAGAGAGAGAGAGAGAGAGAGCTAGATAGTGAGAGAGAGAGAGCTAGAGAGAGAGAGAGAGAGAGAGAGAGAGAGAGGGAGGGAGAGAGGAGGAGAGAGAGAGAGGGGGAGAGAGTGAGAGAGAGATAGAGAGAGAGAGCTAGATAGTGAGAGAGAGAGAGATGCAGCTTAAGCCCCACCCTCTTCAACATATATATCAACGAATTGGCGCGGGCACTAGAACAGTCTGCAGCACCCGGTCTCACCCTACTAGAATCCGAAGTCAAATGTCTACTGTTTGCTGATGATCTGGTGCTTCTGTCACCAACCAAGGAGGGCCTACAGCAGCACCTAGATCTTCTGCACAGATTCTGTCAGACCTGGGCCCTGACAGTAAATCTCAGTAAGACCAAAATAATGGTGTTCCAAAAAAGGTCCAGTCACCAGGACCACAAATTCCATCTAGACACCGTTGCCCTAGAGCACACAAAAAACTATACATACCTCGGCCTAAACATCAGCACCACAGGTAACTTCCACAAAGCTGTGAACGATCTGAGAGACAAGGCAAGAAGGGCCTTCTATGCCATCAAAAGGAACATAAATTTCAACATACCAATTAGGATCTGGCTAAAAATACTTGAATCAGTCATAGAGCCCATTGCCCTTTATGGTTGTGAGGTCTGGGGTCCGCTCACCAACCAAGATTTCACAAAATGGGACAAACACCAAATTGAGACTCTGCATGCAGAATTCTGCAAAAATATCCTCCGTGTACAACGTAGAACACCAAATAATGCATGCAGAGCAGAATTAGGCCGATACCCACTAATTATCAAAATCCAGAAAAGAGCCGTTAAATTCTACAACCACCTAAAAGGAAGCGATTCCCAAACCTTCCATAACAAAGCCATCACCTACAGAGAGATGAACCTGGAGAAGAGTCCCCTAAGCAAGCTGGTCCTAGGGCTCTGTTCACAAACACAAACACACCCCACAGAGCCCCAGGACAACAACACAATTAGACCCAACCAAATCATGAGAAAACAAAAAGATAATTACTTGACACATTGGAAAGAATTAACAAAAAAACAGAGCAAACTAGAATGCTATTTGGCCCTAAACAGAGAGTACACAGTGGCAGAATACCTGACCACTGTGACTGACCCAAACTTAAGGAAAGCTTTGACTATGTACAGACTCAGTGAGCATAGCCTTGCTATTGAGAAAGGCCGCCGTAGGCAGACATGGCTCTCAAGAGAAGACAGGCTATGTGCACACTGCCCACAAAATGAGGTGGAAACTGAGCTGCACTTCCTAACCTCCTGCCCAATGTATGACCATATTAGAGAGACATATTTCCCTCAGATTACACAGATCCACAAAGAATTCGAAAACAAATCCAATTTTGATAAACTCCCATATCTACTGGGTGAAATTCCACAGTGTGCCATCACAGCAGCAAGATTTGTGACCTGTTGCCACAAGAAAAGGGCAACCAGTGAAGAACAAACACCACTGTAAATACAACCCATATTTATGTTTATTTATTTTAACTTGTGTGCTTTAACCATTTGTACATTGTTACAACACTGCATATATATAATATGACATTTGTAATGTCTTTATTGTTTTGAAACTTCTGTATGTGTAATGTTTACTGTTCATTTTTATTGTTTATTTGACTTTTGTATATTACCTACCTCACTTGCTTTGGCAATGTTAACACATGTTTCCCATGCCAATAAAGCCCCTTGAATTGAATTGAAAAAATTGAGAGAGAGAGAGAGCTAGATAGTGAGAGAGAGAGAGAGAGAGAGGGAGAGAGAGAGAGAGAGATAGATAGTGAGAGAGAGAGAGAGAGAGAGAGAGAGAGAGAGAGAGAGAGAGAGAGAGAGAGGGAGAGAGAGAGAGGGAGAGAGAGAGAGAGAGAGCTAGATAGTGAGAGAGAGAGAGGGAGAACTAGAGAGAGAGAGAGAGGGAGGGAGAGAGGAGGAGAGAGAGAGAGGGGGAGAGAGCGAGAGAGAGAGATAGAGAGAGAGGAAGGGAGAGCTAGAGAGTGAGAGAGAGAGAGAGAGAGAGGGAGAGAGAGAGAGAGAGATAGATAGTGAGAGAGAGAGAGAGAGAGAGAGAGAGAGAGAGAGAGAGAGAGAGAGAGAGAGAGAGAGAGAGAGAGAGAGAGAGAGAGAGAGAGAGAGAGAGAGAGAGAGAGAGAGCTAGATAGTGAGAGAGAGAGAGGGAGAACTAGAGAGAGAGAGAGAGGGAGGGAGAGAGGAGGAGAGAGAGAGAGGGGGAGAGAGCGAGAGAGAGAGATAGAGAGAGAGGAAGGGAGAGCTAGAGAGTGAGAGAGAGAGAGAGAGAGAGAGCTAGATAGTGAGAGAGAGAGAGCTAGAGAGAGAGAATCCCATGTCCACTACTACTATTATTATTACTGTTAGTCCCACCATTTATTTATATATAAATATATATATATTTTGTGTATATATATATACATATATATTTTATTTAAATTTTTCGATATGTATACTTTGACAATGTAAGTAATAATAACTTGCCATGTCAATAAAGTCAATTGAATTGAATTGAATTGAATTGAGAGAGAGAGAGAGAGAGAGGGAGGGAGAGAGGAGGAGAGAGAGAGAGGGGGAGAGAGTGAGACAGAGAGAGAGAGAGCTAGATAGTGAGAGAGAGAGAGAGAGCTAGATAGTAGAGAGAGAGAGAGAGAGAGAGAGGGAGAGAGAGAGAGAGAGATAGATAGTGAGAGAGAGAGAGAGAGAGAGAGAGAGAGAGAGAGAGAGAGAGAGAGAGAGAGAGAGAGAGAGAGAGAGTGAGACAGAGATAGAGAGAGAGAGCTAGATAGTGAGAGAGAGAGAGAGAGAGAGAGCTAGATAGTGAGAGAGAGAGAGAGAGAGAGAGAGAGAGAGAGAGAGAGAGATAGATAGAGAGAGAGAGAGAGAGAGAGAGAGAGAGAGAGAGAGAGAGAGATAGAGAGAGAGAGAGAGAGAGAGGGAGAGGGAGAGGGAGAGAGAGAGAGAGAGAGAGAGAGAGGGAGATGTGCAGGTCATTCTATTTGTAAGTGTGTATGAGTGGCACACTGTTGCTAATTGCTTTTTCATGTCAAATTAGTTTCTATTCCTGCCTTTCCTCTCCTGATGATGATGATGGTGAAGATGATGAATCTCAGCATGCTCTCTCTCTCTTTCAATCGCTGTCTCCATCTCTCTCTTTTCAACTCTGTCTCTCTCTATCAGTCTTTCCATCTCTGTCTCTATCTCTTTCTTTCCATCTCTATCTCTCTCGATCTATCTATATCTATATCTCTCTATCTCTCTATCTTTCTCTATATTCACTGCTCAAAAAAATAAAGGGAACACTTAAACAACACAATGTAACTCCAAGTCAATCACACTTCTGTGAAATCAAACTGTCCACTTAGGAAGCAACACTGATTGACAATAAATTTCACATGCTGTTGTGCAAATGGAATAGACAAAAGGTGGAAATTATAGGCAATTAGCAAGACACCCCCAATAAAGGAGTGATTCTGCAGGTGGTGACCACAGACCACTTCTCAGTTCCTATGCTTCATCTGTGAAGAGCACAGGGCGCCAGTGGTGAATTTGCCAATCTTGGTGTTCTCTGGCCATGCCAAACGTCCTGCACGGTGTTGGGCTGTAAGCACAACCCCCACCTGTGGACGTCGGGCCCTCATACCACCCTCATGGAGTCTGTTTCTGACCGTTTGAGCAGACACATGCACATTTGTGGCCTGCTGGAGGTCATTTTGCAGGGCTCTGGCAGTGCTCCTCCTTGCACAAAGGCGGAGGTAGCGGTCCTGCTGCTGGGTTGTTGCCCTCCTACGGCCTCCTCCACGTCTCCTGATGTACTGGCCTGTCTCCTGGTAGCGCCTCCATGCTCTGGACACTACGCTGACAGACACAGCAAACCTTCTTGCCACAGCTCGCATTGATGTGCCATCCTGGATGAGCTGCACTACCTGAGCCACTTGTGTGGGTTGTAGACTCCGTCTCATGCTACCACTAGAGTGAAAGCACCGCCCGCATTCAAAAGTGACCAAAACATCAGCCAGGAAGCATAGGAACTGAGAAGTGGTCTGTGGTCACCACCTGCAGAACCACTCCTTTATTGGGGGTGTCTTGCTAATTGCCTATAATTTCCACCTTTTGTCTATTACATTTGCACAACAGCATGTGAAATGTATTGTCAATCAGTGTTGCTTCCTAAGTGGACAGTTTGATTTCACAGAAGTGTGATTGACTTGGAGTTACATTGTGTTGTTTAAGTGTTCCCTTTATTTTTTTGAGCAGTGTATATATCTTGCTATCTCTCTCTATATATCTGTCTCTGCGCTATCTCTCAATATATCTCTATATCTCTCTATATCTATATCTCTCACTATCTTTCTATATCCCTCTATCTCTCTCTACCTCTCTTTCTCCATCTCTCTCAATCTGTCTATATTCAATTCAATTCAAGAGCCTTTATTGGCATGGGAAACATATTTTTACATTGCCAAAACAAGTGAGGTAGATAATATACAAAAGTGAAAGGAACAATAAAAATTTACAGTAAACATTACACTCACAGAAGTTTCAAAAGAATAAAGACATTACAAATGTCATATTATGTCTATATGCAGTGTTGTAACGTTGTACAAATGGTTAAAGTACAAATGGGAAAATAAATAAGCATTCATATGGCCTGTGGCAACAGGTCACAAATCTTGCTGCTGTGATGGCACACTGTGGTATTTCACCCAGTAGATATGGGAGTTTATCAAAATCAGGTTTCTATATCTCTATCTCTCTCTGTCTCTCTCTTTCCATATCTGTCCCTTTCAGCTGACATCTTCTCCCTCTGTCATTCTCCTCTTTTCTCTTGATCTCTTTTTGAAAGCCACTCCTGCGTTGTCTTGGCTGTGTGCTTAGGGCTGTTGTCCTGTTGGAAGGTGAACCTTCGCCCCAGACTGAGGTCCTGAGAGCTCTGGAGGTTTTCACTCTCTCTGTAGTTTGCTCCGTTCATGTTTCCCTTGATCCTGACTAGTCTCCCAGTCCCTGACACTGAAAAACATCACCATAGCATGATGCTGCCACCACCATGCTTCACCGTAGGGATGGTGCCAGGTTTCTTCCAGACGTGACACTTGGCATTCAGGCCAAAGAGTTTAATGTTGGTTTCATCAGACCAGGGAATCTTGTTTCTCAAGGGAGCAACTCCAAGCGGGCTGTCATGTACCTTTCACTGAGGAGTGGCTTCCGTCTGGCCACTCTACCATAAAGGCCTGATTGGTGGAATGCTAAAGAGATGGTTGTCCTTCTGGAAGGTTCTCCCATCTCCACAGAGGAACTCTAGAGCTCTGTCAGAGTGACCATCGAGTTCTTGGTCACTTCCCTGACCATGGCCCTTCTCCCCCGATTGCTCAGTTTGGCCGGGCGGCCAGCTCTAGGTAGAGTCTTGGTGGTTCCAAACTTCTTCCGTTTAAGAATGATGGAGGGCACTGTGTTCTTGTGAACCTTCAATGCTGCAGAAATGTTTTGGTACCCTTCCCCAGATCTGTGCCTCTACACAATCCTGTCTTGGAGCTCTACGGACAATTCCTTCGACCTCATGGCTTGGTTTTTGCTCTGACATGCACTGTCAACTGTGGGACCTTATATAGACAGGTATGTGCCTTTCCAAATCATGTCCAATCAATTGAATTTACCACAGGTGGACTCCAATCAAGTTGTAGAAACATCTCAAGGATGATCAATGGAAACAGGATCCACCTGAGCTAAATGTCAAGTCGCATAGCAAAGGGTCTGAATACTTATGTAAATTCGGTATTTCTGTTTTATATTTTTTATAAATTAGCAACATAAAAAATTTAAAAAGTTTTAGCTTTGTCCTTATGGCGTATTGAGTGTAGATTGACGAGGAGAAAAACAAATTGAATCCTTTTTAGAATATGGCTGTAATGCAACAAAATACTGTAAAAGTCAAGGGGTCTGAATACTTTCCGAATGCACTGTATGCATATGGATTTTGTGTTTGTGTGTTTTCATGCATTTTTCGCTGGCCGTGTTTGTATCTTTGTTTAAGCTACCCAGTGGTTCTACCTGGAACCAAAAGGGTTCTACCTGGAACCAAAAGGGTTCTACCTGGAACCAAAAGGGTTCTACTTCGTACAAAAAAGAGAGAGAGTTCGGTGGTCTGTAGTGTGATATTTTAGAGATTTACAGTCTGATCTTTGACTGTGATGATGGTAAGAGAAGAACATCTATGTTTCTAGGTTGTAAACCTAGGGTCAGTCACAATATGTTCCATATATGGTTGTGGTTTCACCAATTTCAACCCTCATCATGTGGAGAGGAAAGAACATGCGTTGCGTCACATTAGTCACACACTCTTAGAAGAATCGGTTCCAAAAGGGTTTTTCAGGTGTCCACATAGGAGAACCCAGTTTGGATCCAGGTAAAACCATTTTGGGTTCTACATTGAACCCCAAAGGGTTCTACCTGGAACCAAAAGGGTTCTACCTGGAACCAAAATGATTCTACATGGAACCCCTAGATATAAAATTATAGTGTACTATAGTGTACTATATAGTGTACTACACTCTTAGTGTGATATGTTACAATCTATCTGTCTGTCTGTCTGTCTGTCTGTCTGTCTGTCTGTCTGTCTGTCTGTCTGTCTGTCTGTCTGTCTGTCTGTCTGTCTGTCTGTCTGTCTGTCTGTCTGTCTGTCTGTCTGCCTGCCTGCCTGCCTGCCTGCCTGCCTGCCTGCCTGCCTGTCTGTCTGTCTGTCTGTCTGTCTGTCTGTCTGTCTGTCTGTCTGTCTGTCTGTCTGCCTCTGTCTGTCTGTCTGTCTGTCTGTCTGTCTGTCTGTCTGTCTGTGATCTAGCTTTTTACACATCAATTACTATCAATGTAAAACAGGACAAACATCAACAGAAATACAGACTGTACAACAGCGTTCAGCTAACGGTCAGATGCCAGTGACAGCTTGTCCCTGCACATCAACTTAGGAATGGAATAACAAACATTAAAGTAGTCAACCATATAACCATCAGCATCCTTCAGTCATGGAATGAACCAAACATTCATGTGGCTTACAGTCAGCTATTCACACTAAATGTAAATATGAACTTTCAGTGATCTTAAATATCCCCAATAACACCTATGTTTCGGTAGACTACACTTCAAGTCATCACTTTAGGGCTGTTTAGTATATTATAGAAATAGTGAAATCCAGTGAAATCGTTCAGCTCAAATCCTCCTGTTGAATCACGTTGCACCGGTGTTGTATTGGTTGTACCGGGACGCGGTGTCCTGTGCTCCCGCTTGCAAAGCAACGGAGGAAGTAGCTACCTAGTAGCCAATATCAGGGTGACAGTCACAGTCAGCACACGCATACAAGCAACAGTACACAGTATGAGTCTGAGTCGTCAGTACTTCATTAGTACTTTTAATACAAAATAATTAATAGTCAGATTTATAACTGAAACTTTACAATTTTTTTGTGTTAAACTGATAGTGAAATACGACTTGGACTCATCCTCTGGGTTCGATACAGAAGAGCGAACTCTCGCGGTACGGTAGTTGTGTGGGAAGAAATGGAAGAATACAAAACACAGCTCAATCAAAACCGTCTAATCTACAGCAGAGAGCTTTTGACACACCCACTCCATTCCTTTTGACACACCCACTACATTCCTTTTGACACACCCACTACTTTCATTTTGACACACCCACTACTTTCCTTTTGACACACCCACTACTTTCCTTTTGACACACCCACTCCATTCCTTTTGACACACCCACTCCATTCCTTTTGACACACCCACTCCATTCCTTTTGACACACCCACTCCATTCCTTTTGACACACCCACTCCATTCCTTTTGACACACCCACTCCATTCCTTTTGACACACCCACTCCATTCCTTTTGACACACCCACTCCATTCCTTTTGACACACCCACTCCATTCCCTTTGACACACCCACTCCATTCCTTTTGACACACCCATTCCATTCCTTTTGACACACCCACTCCATTCCCTTTGACACACCCATTCCTTTTGACACACCCACTCCATTCCTTTTGACACACCCACTACATTCCTTTTGACACACCCACTACTTTCATTTTGACACACCCACTACTTTCCTTTTGACACACCCACTCCATTCCTTTTGACACACCCACTCCATTCCTTTTGACACACCCACTCCATTCCTTTTGACACACCCACTCCATTCCTTTTGACACACCCACTCCATTCCTTTTGACACACCCACTCCATTCCTTTTGACACACCCACTCCATTCCTTTTGACACACCCATTCCATTCCTTTTGACACACCCACTCCATTCCCTTTGACACACCCATTCCTTTTGACACACCCACTACATTCCTTTTGACACACCCACTCCATTCCTTTTGACACACCCACTCCATTCCTTTTGACACACCCACTCCATTCCTTTTGACACACCCATTCCATTCCTTTTGACACACCCACTCCATTCCTTTTGACACACCCATTCCTTTCGACACACCCACTACTTTCCTTTTGACACACCCACTCCTTTCGACACACCCACTACTTCCCACACACACACTCCTTTCTTTTTGACACATACTCCGGTCGCCATATTGGGTTGCGGCTACCCCTTTCTCTTCCTGTACCAGTGTACGGTATTACAGGCAGTGCACACAATGGGCACTGTTTTTTCCCAAACATAAAAACATAGATATAAAATACGCTAATAAAGTACTAGAGAATTCCCGTAGTGGACGCTAGCCAAATGCTAACAAGTGCACGCGAACATGAACTAAATGCAAGGACAGTCAACCCAGCTCATAGAGTTAAACAAAAGGCTATTGTCTCTGCTGTAACCATGAAGCTTGATATTGCAAGTTAGCCACCTAACGTGCTGCTCAACAATGAATATATCAAGTGTTGTTCAACAGTGGATTGTCAGTTTGCTCCAAATGCCATTTGTAAACAAGCGTACCATGTAACTGGCTCAATTACATTTTTGTGAAGAAATAAAATGGGATGGTATTGAAAATCATTCCGTCGGTATTCAGAATACCCCGGTATAGATAGGGCTTAGTCGTCACTGTCTGGCCATGCTAGAGAGGATGGTATAGATAGGGCTTAGTCGGCACTGTCTGGCCATGCTAGAGAGGATGGTATAGATAGGGCTTAGTCACCACTGTCTGGCCATGCTAGAGAGGATGGTATAGATAGGGCTTAGTCATCGCTGTCTGGCCATGCTAGAGAGGATGGTATAGATAGGGCTTAGTCACCACTGTCTGGCCATGCTAGAGAGGATGGTATAGATAGGGCTTAGTCACCACTGTCTGGCCATGCTAGAGAGGATGGTATAGATAGGGCTTAGTTATCACTGTCTGGCCATGCTAGAGAGGATGGTATAGATAGGGCTTAGTCACCACTGTCTGGCCATGCTAGAGAGGATGGTATAGATAGGGCTTAGTCGTCACTGTCTGGCCATGCTAGAGAGGATGGTATAGATAGGGCTTAGTCATCACTGTCTGGCCATGCTAGAGAGGATGTATAGATAGGGCTTAGTCACCACTGTCTGGCCATGCTAGAGAGGATGGTATAGATAGGGCTTAGT
>NC_092107.1:36439631-36529631 GCF_045679555.1 Salvelinus alpinus
GAGAGAGAGAGAGAGGAGAGAGAGAATAGGGGAGAGGAGAGAGAGAGGAGAGAGCGAGAGAGAGAGAGAGAGGTGAGAGCGAGACATAGAGAGAGAGAGAGGAGAGGGAGAGGGAGAAGAGAGAGGAGAGGAGAGAGAGAGAGAGGAGAGGGAGAAGAGAGAGGAGAGGAGAGAGAGAGAGGAGAGGGAGAATAGGGGAGAGGAGAGAGCGAGAGAGAGAGAGAGAGAGAGGTGGGTCACGATCAGATGAGCTCCTGCATTTTTCAGCATTTTCTTTAAAAAAGATACATTTAGAGTTAGATAAACTTGGATTTTTTGTCAGGAACCCATACAGGATGCTACCCTCTACAACATAACCTTCACTTCAAATCAAAACTCAAAACCTACAACCTGATTTTGGACGGATTTACGGAATCACCTGGAAGGTTCACATCTACCAAGGATTAATTATTATATTCAGCAAATCCTCTGGAAAACAACAGAAACCTGAGAACACCACCCAACCTGGAACTGAGTGAGTAATGTTTAGCCTGAAACTATATTTGATTTCCAAAAGCCAAGAAGAAAAATACATGACACTACTTTATAAGGACTGAATAGTAATATAATTCTGCCAAGCTTGATACAGCTTCAACTAGCACTTAAGTGTCAAGTGAGAGGTGTCAAAGCCCATTAGCCCAACAATGGCAGGAGAGTCGAATAGTCTACCCCAACCAAATGGAGAGGCCTTAGAAGCTCCCTCCTGCTGTTCAGAGGTAATTAAAATACAGTACCCTGTGCATGTAAAAAATGACAAGACAAGAAAAGATCACAAAATGAAGCTCCTTATGGAAAATCAAGAGACACTTTTTGCTGACTATTACAAAAATGGGAACATCAGCAACCTTATCTTCCACACAAACCATCCCCAGGCATGGCACAGTGCTATATTAGCACACTACCCCTCTGTTAAGAGAGGGGGGGTTAACGAGGGGTGGAAACTCAGGATTCTTGACAATGAGGACGAGGAGTCAGCTAATATAAATCTCTATAAGTCTGGAACAGTATTGGTACAGGGCAACCACAAACAGTTTCAGCTGGACTTTCACCTAATCAAAGAATTAGCCCAGCAGGAGAAGCTCTCCCTTGATAAAGATACCCCCACCCCAAGTGGGTCAGACCAAACCTCTTCACCATATAACCCCACAGACGAGCAACCCTCAGCAGACAGTCAACCTCCCAGTACAGAGTACTTCTCCCTCATTGAAATGAAGGATAAATTCACCCAGCTGGAGGTAAGGCAGGTGGAGCTGGAACAGCAGGTGATCACACTCCAGTCAGCACAGACCCAGACAACAGTCCAGCACAACAACACCCCCTTAACCAGACCTGGAGAGCCGGAGGTGGAGAAAGACATATCTGCACTATGGACAGTGGTGAGACAACATCAACAGGAGAAAGAGCAGGAGCAGGAGAAGAACAGAGCACTAGAGGAGAGGATCAGACTACAGGAGGAGAGGGAGAGGGGGATGGAGGAGAGGATCAGACTACAGGAGGAGAGGGAGAAGGGGATGGAGGAGAGGATCAGACTACAGGAGGAGAGGGAGAAGGGGATGGAGGAGAGGATCAGACTGCTGGAGGAGAGGTTGAGGGGGATGGCATGTGACAGAGAACAACCCACTAGGGAGGTGGCCATCCCCACAGAGACGCCAGCAGAACAGCCCACCTCAGCACCCGACAAAAGTCTCGACACCACAGCAGAACAGTCCACACCAGACCCTGACCATAGAAACGACATCACAATAGAACAGACAAAAGAAAAACCCCAAGCCCAGCAGCTCTCACCCCCTCTGAGCACCCCCCCTGTCAGCCACCCTGATAGCCCTCCTGACAACCCCCCCACACCCACTGAGGACAAACACAAGACACAGATTGTCCTTCTTATGGACTCAAATGGGAAATATATAGAAGAAAAAAAACTTTTTCCCAAACACAGTGTGTCTAAACTCTGGTGTCCAAACACCCAGCGCGCCCTAGACCTTCTGTCTGAGGACAAACTAGGCTCACCTAGCCACATAATAATACACACAGGCACAAACGACCTGAGAGCACAGCAGGAAAGGGTGGCCACAGCACTGAAGGGAGTGATTGAAAAAGCTTCTTCTACTTTCCCCAACGCACAAGTGGTCATCTCCACCCTGCTACCACGAAAAGACTTCCACCCTGCTACAATACAGCGGGTAAACGCAAGCATTTCCCGTGACTGTGCCTCAAAACCAAATGTTTTTCTGGCCCACCACTCCACCCTGGACTTGAACAGCCTCTATGACCAGGTCCACCTCTACAAGGCAGCAGTGCCCACCTTTGCCCGGACTCTAAAGGACATCGCTCTCAAACGAAGCCCCAACACTTCACACAGGAGCAACAGATCAATAGACACCCCACCCAGACCAGCGAGACACCCTCCAAGACCTCCAGGACCCCCCCCTGGACCTACACACCCCCCCCACATCAACCATGCCCACACCCAATTTAGGCCCCCTCAGATCAGACCCATGCCACTCCTGCCCACCCCATGCACCCCACCCCCGCAAAGAGGGCATCAACATGGAAGTCACACATACGCCCAGGTAGTGAGCGGGCAAACAGGCCCAACCCCCACTCTTACACTCGCCCAAGCCAACGGCATGTACCAGATGCTCAGCAGGCTCTGCTCACACTTACTGGCCTGAGGCCAAACCCCGACCAACAACATTGGACACTTTATGGAACAAAAAGCCTTCACTATATCATCCTGGAATATCCAAGGTCTGAGGTCATCTGCCTTTGGCCTAAAGAGCAGGAACCCGGACTTCACCAAAGAAATCGGTAATGCAGACATTGTCATCCTGCAAGAAACATGGTATAGAGGAGACGGACCCACTGGTTGCCCTCTAGGTTACAGAGAGCTGGTAGTCCCATCCACCAAACTACCAGGTGTGAAACAGGGAAGGGACTCAGGGGGAATGCTAATTTGGTATAGAGCAGACCTAACTCACTCCATTAAATTAATCAAAACAGGAACATTTTACATTTGGCTAGAAATTCAAAAGGAAATTATCTTAACAGAGAAAAATGTCCTCCTGTGTGCTACCTATATCCCCCCACTAGAATCCCCATACTTTAATGAAGACAGCTTCTCCATCCTGGAGGGGGAAATCAATCATTTCCAGGCCCAGGGACATGTATTAGTCTGTGGCGACCTAAATGCCAGAACTGGACAGGAACCTGACACCCTCAGCACACAGGGGGACAAACACCTACCTGGAGGAGACAGCATACCCTCCCCCATATGCCCACCTAGGCACAACTATGACAACATAACCAACAAAAACGGGTCACAACTCCTGCAGCTCTGTCGCACGCTGGGTATGTACATAGTCAATGGTAGGCTTCGAGGGGACTCCTATGGTAGGTACACCTATAGCTCATCTCTTGGCAGTAGCACTGTAGACTACTTTATCACTGACCTCAACCCAGAGTCTCTCAGAGCGTTCACAGTCAGCCCACTGACACCCCTATCAGACCACAGCAAAATCACAGTCTACTTGAACAGAGCAATACTCAATCATGAGGCATCAAAGCCAAAGGAACTGAGTAACATTAAGAAATGCTATAGATGGAAGGAATGCAGTTTGGAAACCTACCAAAAAACAATTAGGCAACAGCAAATTCAATCCCTTTTAGACAACTTCCTGGGTAAAACGTTCCACTGCAATAGTGAAGGTGTAAACTTGGCAGTAGAAAATCTTAACAGTATTTTTGACCTCTCAGCTTCCCTATCAAATCTAAAAATCTCAAATAGAAAACCGAAGAAAATGAACAACAATGACAAATGGTTTGATAAAGAATGCAAAAATCTAAGAAATAAATTGAGAAACCTGTCCAACCAAAAACATAGAGACCCGGAAAACCTGAGTCTACGCCTTCACTATGGTGAATCACTAAAACAATACAGAAATACACTACGGAAAAAGAAGGAACAGCACGTCAGAAATCAGCTCAATGTAATTGAAGAATCCATAGACTCTAACCAATTCTGGGAAAATTGGAAAACACTAAACAAACAACAACACGAAGAATTATCTATCCAAAATGGAGATGTATGGGTAAACCACTTCTCCAATCTTTTTGGCTCTATAACAAAGAATAAAGAGCAAAAACATATACATGATCAAATACAAATCCTAGAATCAACTATTAAAGACTACCAGAACCCACTGGATTCTCCAATTACCTTGAATGAGTTACAGGACAAAATAAAAAACCCTCCAACCCAAAAAGGCCTGTGGTGTTGATGGTATCCTTAATGAAATGATCAAATATACAGACAACAAATTCCAATTGGCTATATTAAAACTCTTTAACATCGTCCTTAGCTCTGGCATCTTCCCCAATATTTGGAACCAAGGACTGATCACCCCAATCCACAAAAGTGGAGACAAATTTGACCCCAATAATTACCGTGGAATATGCGTCAACAGTAACCTTGGGAAAATACTCTGCATTATCATTAACAGCAGACTCGTACATTTCCTCAATGAAAACAATGTACTGAGCAAATGTCAAATTGGCTTTTTACCAAATTACCGTACAACAGACCATGTATTCACCCTACACACCCTAATTGACAACCAAACAAACCAAAACAAAGGCAAAGTCTTCTCATGCTTTGTTGATTTCAAAAAAGCCTTCGACTCAATTTGGCATGAGGGTCTGCTATACAAATTGATGGAAAGTGGTGTTGGGGGTAAAACATACGACATTATAAAATCCATGTACACAAACAACAAGTGTGCGGTTAAAATTGGCAAAAGACACACACATTTCTTCTCACAGGGTCGTGGGGTGAGACAGGGATGCAGCTTAAGCCCCACCCTCTTCAACATATATATCAATGAATTGGCGCGAGCATTAGAACAGTCTGCAGCACCCGGTCTCACCCTACTAGAATCCGAAGTCAAATGTCTACTGTTTGCTGATGATCTGGTGCTTCTGTCACCAACCAAGGAGGGCCTACAACAGCACCTAGATCTTCTGCACAGATTCTGTCAGACCTGGGCCCTGACAGTAAATCTCAGTAAGACCAAAATAATGGTGTTCCAAAAAAGGTCCAGTCGCCAGGACCACAAATTCCATCTAGACACCGTTGCCCTAGAGCACACAAAAAACTATACATACCTCGGCCTAAACATCAGCACCACAGGTAGCTTCCACAGAGCTGTGAACGATCTGAGAGACAAGGCAAGAAGGGCATTCTATGCCATCAAAAGGAACATAAATTTCAACATACCAATTAGGATCTGGCTAAAAATACTTGAATCAGTCATAGAGCCCATTGCCCTTTATGGTTGTGAGGTCTGGGGTCCGCTCACCAACCAAGATTTCACAAAATGGGACAAACACCAAATTGAGACTCTGCATGCAGAATTCTGCAAAAATATCCTCCGTGTACAACGTAGAACACCAAATAATGCATGCAGAGCAGAATTAGGCCGATACCCACTAATTATCAAAATCCAGAAAAGAGCCGTTAAATTCTACAACCACCTAAAAGGAAGCGATTCCCAAACCTTCCATAACAAAGCCATCAGCTACAGAGAGATGAACCTGGAGAAGAGTCCCCTAAGCAAGCTGGTCCTAGGGCTCTGTTCACAAACACAAACACACCCCACAGAGCCCCAGGACAACAGCACAATTAGACCCAACCAAATCATGAGAAAACAAAAAGATAATTACTTGACACATTGGAAAGAATTAACAAAAAAACAGAGCAAACTAGAATGCTATTTGGCCCTAAACAGAGAGTACACAGTGGCAGAATACCTGACCACTGTGACTGACCCAAACTTAAGGAAAGCTTTGACTATGTACAGACTCAGTGAGCATAGCCTTGCTATTGAGAAAGGCCGCCGTAGGCAGACATGGCTCTCAAGAGAAGACAGGCTATGTGCTCACTGCCCACAAAATGAGGTGGAAACTGAGCTGCACTTCCTAACCTCCTGCCCAATGTATGACCATATTAGAGAGACATATTTCCCTCAGATTACACAGATCCACAAAGAATTTGAAAACAAATCCAATTTTGATAAACTCCCATATCTACTGGGTGAAATTCCACAGTGTGCCATCACAGCAGCAAGATTTGTGACCTGTTGCCACAAGAAAAGGGCAACCAGTGAAGAACAAACACCATTGTAAATACAACCCATATTTATGCTTATTTATTTTAACTTGTGTGCTTTAACCATTTGTACATTGTTACAACACTGTATATATATAATATGACATTTGTAATGTCTTTCTTGTTTTGAAACTTCTGTATGTGTAATGTTTACTGTTAATTTGTATTGTTTATTTCACTTTTGTGTATTATCTACCTCACTTGCTTTGGCAATGTTAACACATGTTTCCCATGCCAATAAAGCCCCTTGAATTGAATTGAATTGAATTGAGAGGTGAGAGCAAGACACAGAGAGAGAGACACACAGAGAGAGAGAGAGGGGAGGGAGAGAGCGAGAGAGGAGAGGTGAGAGCGAGACAGAGAGAGAGAGAGAGGACAGGAGAGAGAGAGAGGACAGGAGAGAGGACAGGAGAGAGAGAGAGGACAGGAGAGAGAGAGGTGAGAGCGAGACAGAGAGAGAGCGAGACAGAGAGAGAGAGAGAGAGAGGACAGGAGAGAGAGAGGTGAGAGCGAGACAGAGAGAGAGAGAGACCCAGAGAGAGACCCAGAGAGAGAGAGAGAGAGAGGACGAGAGGGAGAGAGGACAGGAGAGAGAGAGGACAGGAGAGAGAGAGGACAGGAGAGAGAGAGAGAGAGAGAGATAGAGGGGAGGGAGAGAGCGAGAGAGGAGAGGTGAGAGCGAGACAGAGAGAGAGAGAGAGGACAGGAGAGAGAGAGAGGACAGGAGAGAGGACAGGAGAGAGAGAGAGGACAGGAGAGAGAGAGAGGACAGGAGAGAGAGAGGTGAGAGCGAGACAGAGAGAGAGCGAGAGAGAGAGAGAGAGAGAGAGAGAGAGGACAGGAGAGAGAGAGGTGAGAGCGAGACAGAGAGAGAGAGAGACCCAGAGAGAGAGAGAGAGAGGACGAGAGGGAGAGGACAGGAGAGAGAGAGAGAGAGAGAGAGAGAGAGAGAGAGAGAGAGAGAGAGAGAGAGAGACAGAGAGAGAGAGAGAGAGAGAGAGAGAGGACAGGAGAGAGAGAGAGAGAGGGGAGGAGGGAGGGTGTGGGATAGACAGATTGGGGCCAGGGGCCTGCTGTCACGGTGTGTCAACGACTGATTCAGAGTTCAGAGAGAGAGGGAGCTCTTGGAAGGAAATGTGATGGAGTTGGATGGCTAGTTGTTGAGTAGGTAATGCTCTACAGAGTCTCAGGACAACGCCAGAGACGGTCAGATTCTCAGAGCTTGTTAGTCACAGGTTGTGGCTTCGTGTATAACGGCAGTGGACTCCGCGACTATGTTAGCTCTCTGAGCTAAAGAGACATGGACGTGTTCTGTGGTCCGGTGGCGCGGTCAAACCCGTACTCCCGTCCAGCTGTGGTAACCGTGACAACACTGCTTGCCCGTAGGGTCTACCATTTGGGCGGCTTCGTGGCTGTGCCATCGATACGTAGACTGGCTCCGCTAGGTGAGTGACAGACAGACAGGTGTGTGTGAGAGTGCCAGGTGTGTTAGGAATAGGTGTGTGTGAGAGTGCCAAGTGTGTGTGAGAGTGCCAGGTTCATGTGAGAGTGCCAGGTTTGTGTGAGAGTGCCAGGTGTATGTGAGAGTGCCAGGTGTGTGTGTGACAGACAGGTGTGTGTGAGAGTGCCAGGTGTGTGTGAGAGTGCCAGGTGTGTGTGACAGACAGGTGTGTGTGAGAGTGGCAGGTGTGTGTGAGAGTGCCAGGTGTGTTAGGAAGAGGTGTGTGTGAGAGTACCAAGTGTGTGTGAGAGTGCCAGGTTCATGTGAGAGTGACAGGTGTGTGACAGACAGACAGGTGTGTGTGAGACTGACAGGTGTGTGACAGACAGACAGGTGTGTGTGAGAGTGACAGGTGTGTGTGAGAGTGACAGGTGTGTGACAGACAGACAGGTGTGTGTGAGAGTGACAGGTGTGTGTGAGAGTGGCAGGTGTGTGTGAGAGTGACAGGTGTGTGACAGACAGACAGGTGTGTGTGAGACTGACAGGTGTGTGACAGACAGGTGTGTGTGAGAGTGACAGGTGTGTGTGAGAGTGACAGGTGTGTGTGAGACTGACAGGTGTGTGACAGACAGGTGTGTGTGAGAGTGACAGGTGTGTGTGAGAGTGACAGGTGTGTGTGAGAGTGCCAGGTGTGTGTGAGAGTGCCAGGTGTGTTAGGAATAGGTGTGTGTGAGAGTGCCAAGTGTGTGTGAGAGTGCCAGGTTCATGTGAGAGTGCCAGGTTTGTGTGAGAGTGCCAGGTGTATGTGAGAGTGCCAGGTGTGTGTGTGACAGACAGGTGTGTGTGAGAGTGCCAGGTGTGTGTGAGAGTGCCAGGTGTGTGTGACAGACAGGTGTGTGTGAGAGTGGCAGGTGTGTGTGAGAGTGCCAGGTGTGTTAGGAAGAGGTGTGTGTGAGAGTGACAAGTGTGTGTGAGAGTGCCAGGTTCATGTGAGAGTGACAGGTGTGTGACAGACAGACAGGTGTGTGTGAGACTGACAGGTGTGTGACAGACAGACAGGTGTGTGTGAGAGTGACAGGTGTGTGTGAGAGTGACAGGTGTGTGACAGACAGACAGGTGTGTGTGAGAGTGACAGGTGTGTGTGAGAGTGGCAGGTGTGTGTGAGAGTGACAGGTGTGTGACAGACAGACAGGTGTGTGTGAGACTGACAGGTGTGTGACAGACAGGTGTGTGTGAGAGTGACAGGTGTGTGTGAGAGTGACAGGTGTGTGTGAGAGTGGCAGGTGTGTGTGAGAGTGACAGGTGTGTGACAGACAGACAGGTGTGTGTGAGACTGACAGGTGTGTGACAGACAGGTGTGTGTGAGAGTGACAGGTGTGTGTGAGAGTGACAGGTGTGTGTGAGACTGACAGGTGTGTGACAGACAGGTGTGTGTGAGAGTGACAGGTGTGTGTGAGAGTGACAGGTGTGTGTGAGAATGACAGGTGTGTGACAGACAGACAGGTGTGTGTGAGAGTGACAGGTGTGTGTGAGAATGACAGGTGTGTGACAGACAGACAGGTGTGTGTGTGAGTGACAGGTGTTGTGACAGACAGACAGGTGTGTGTGAGAGTGACAGGTGTGTGTGAGAATGACAGGTGTGTGACAGACAGACAGGTGTGTGTGAGAGTGACATGTGTGTGACAGACAGACAGGTGTGTGTGAGAGTGACAGGTGTGTGACAGACAGACAGGTGTGTGTGAGAGTGACAGGTGTGTGACAGACAGACAGGTGTGTGTGAGAGTGACAGGTGTGTGACAGACAGACAGGTGTGTGTGTGAGTGACAGGTGTGTGACAGACAGACAGGTGTGTGTGAGAGTGACAGGTGTGTGTGAGAATGACAGGTGTGTGACAGACAGACAGGTGTGTGTGAGAGTGACAGGTGTGTGACAGACAGACAGGTGTGTGTGAGAGTGACAGGTGTGTGACAGACAGACAGGTGTGTGTGAGAGTGACAGGTGTGTGACAGACAGACAGGTGTGTGTGAGAGTGACAGGTGTGTGACAGACAGACAGGTGTGTGTGAGAATGACAGGTGTGTGACAGACAGACAGGTGTGTGTGAGAGTGACAGGTGTGTGACAGACAGACAGGTGTGTGTGAGAGTGACAGGTGTGTGACAGACAGGTGTGTGTGAGAGTGACAGGTGTGTGACAGACAGACAGGTGTGTGTGAGAGTGACAGGTGTGTGACAGACAGACAGGTGTGTGTGAGAGTGACAGGTGTGTGACAGACAGACAGGTGTGTGTGAGAGTGACAGGTGTGTGACAGACAGACAGGTGTGTGTGAGAGTGACAGGTGTGTGACAGACAGACAGGTGTGTGTGTGAGTGACAGGTTTGTGACAGACAGACAGGTGTGTGTGAGAGTGACAGGTGTGTGTGAGAATGACAGGTGTGTGACAGACAGACAGGTGTGTGTGAGAGTGACAGGTGTGTGACAGACAGACAGGTGTGTGTGAGAGTGACAGGTGTGTGACAGACAGACAGGTGTGTGTGAGAGTGACAGGTGTGTGACAGACAGACAGGTGTGTGTGAGAGTGACAGGTGTGTGACAGACAGACAGGTGTGTGTGAGAGTGACAGGTGTGTGACAGACAGACAGGTGTGTGTGAGAGTGACAGGTGTGTGACAGACAGACAGGTGTGTGTGAGAGTGACAGGTGTGTGACAGACAGACAGGTGTGTGTGAGAGTGACAGGTGTGTGTGAGAATGACAGGTGTGTGACAGACAGACAGGTGTGTGTAAGAGTGACAGGTGTGTGACAGACAGACAGGTGTGTGTGAGAGTGACAGGTGTGACAGACAGACAGGTGTGTGTGTGTGAGAGTGACAGGTGTGTGTGAGAATGACAGGTGTGTGACAGACAGACAGGTGTTTGTAAGAGTGACAGGTGTGTGACAGACAGACAGGTGTGTGTGAGAGTGACAGGTGTGTGACAGACAGACAGGTGTGTGTGAGAGTGACAGGTGTGTGACAGACAGACAGGTGTGTGTAAGAGTGACAGGTGTGTGACAGACAGACAGGTGTGTGTAAGAGTGACAGGTGTGTAACAGACAGACAGGTGTGTGTGAGAGTGACAGGTGTGTGACAGACAGACAGGTGTGTGTTAGGAAGAGGTGTGTTCTCTCATTGGTAATGGAGGCAGGTATTGTGAGTGGATTTAGCATATTTTAATATGTAAATTAGCAACCCTTAGAACCCTTTTTAAACCTTGAATACACTATATTTTGCATTTCCTGCTGTGCATGAAAATGGTCTGCAATAACAGTGATCCAATTAAGATCCGTATGCATGCAGACGATGGATGTGATTGGGGAGTGTGTTGTTTTCCCCAGGTACAGAACTGTCCAGCTTTTTGTCAGGCGTCCATGCATAGATCTCACTGAGGAGACCTACAGTAACTTGTACTGAACCCACAGTCAGTAGACCTACAGTAACTAGTACTGAACCCACAGTCAGTAGACCTACAGTAACTAGTACTGAACCCACAGTCAGTAGACCTACAGTAACTAGTACTGAACCCACAGTCAGTAGACATACAGTAACTAGTACTGAACCCACAGTCAGTATACCTACAGTAACTAGTACTGAACCCACAGTCAGTAGACCTACAGTAACTAGTACTGAACCCACAGTCAGTAGACCTACAGTAACTAGTACTGAACCCACAGTCAGTAGACATACAGTAACTAGTACTGAACCCACAGTCAGTATACCTACAGTAACTAGTACTGAACCCACAGTCAGTAGACCTACAGTAACTAGTACTGAACCCACAGTCAGTAGACCTACAGTAACTAGTACTGAACCCACAGTCAGTATACCTACAGTAACTAGTACTGAACCCACAGTCAGTAGACCTACAGTAACTAGTACTGAACCCACAGTCAGTAGACCTACAGTAACTAGTACTGAACCCACAGTCAGTATACCTACAGTAACTAGTACTGAACCCACAGTCAGTAGACCTACAGTAACTAGTACTGAACCCACAGTCAGTAGACCTACAGTAACTAGTACTGAACCCACAGTCAGTATACCTACAGTAACTAGTACTGAACCCACAGTCAGTAGACCTACAGTAACTAGTACTGAACCCACAGTCAGTATACCTACAGTAACTAGTACTGAACCCACAGTCAGTAGACCTACAGTAACTAGTACTGAACCACAGTCAGTAGACCTACAGTAACTAGTACTGAACCCACAGTCAGTAGACCTACAGTCAGGAGACCTACAGTAACTAGTACTGAGCCCACAGTCAGTAGACCTACGGTAACTAGTACTGAACCCACAGTCAGTATACCTACAGTAACTAGTACTGAGCCCACAGTCAGTAGACCTACAGTCAGTATACCTACAGTAACTAGTACTGAGCCCACAGTCAGTAGACCTACAGTCAGTATACCTACAGTAACTAGTACTGAGCCCACAGTCAGTAGACCTACAGTCAGGAGACCTACAGTAACTAGTACTGAGCCCACAGTCAGTATACCTACAGTAACTAGTACTGAACCACAGTCAGTATACCTACAGTAACTAGTACTGAACCCACAGTCAGTAGACCTACAGTAACTAGTACTGAACCACAGTCAGTAGACCTACAGTAACTAGTACTGAACCCACAGTCAGTAGACCTACAGTAACTAGTACTGAACCCACAGTCAGTAGACCTACAGTAACTAGTACTGAACCCACAGTCAGTAGACCTACAGTAACTAGTACTGAACCACAGTCAGTATACCTACAGTAACTAGTACTGAACCACAGTCAGTAGACCTACAGTAACTAGTACTGAACCACAGTCAGTAGACCTACAGTAACTAGTACTGAACCCACAGTCAGTAGACATACAGTAACTAGTACTGCACCCACAGTCAGTATACCTACAGTAACTAGTACTGAACCCACAGTCAGTAGACCTACAGTCAGTATACCTACAGTAACTAGTACTGAGCCAACAGTCAGTAGACCTACAGTCAGTAGACCTACAGTAACTAGTACTGAACCTACAGTCAGTAGACCTACAGTCAGTAGACCTACAGTAACTAGTACTGAACCACAGTCAGTATACCTACAGTCAGGAGACCTACAGTAACTAACACTGAACCTACAGTCAGGAGACCTACAGTAAATAGTACTGAGCCCACAGTCAGTAGACCTACAGTAACTAGTACTGAGCCCACAGTCAGTATACCTACAGTCAGGAGACCTACAGTAACTAACACTGAACCCACAGTCAGTAGACCTACAGTAACTAGTACTGAACCCACAGTCAGTAGACCTACAGTAACTAGTACTGAACCACAGTCAGTATACCTACAGTAACTAGTACTGAACCCACAGTCAGTAGACCTACAGTAACTAGTACTGAACCACAGTCAGTATACCTACAGTCAGTATACCTACAGTAACTAGTACTGAACCCACAGTCAGTAGACCTACAGTAACTAGTACTGAACCCACAGTCAGTATACCTACAGTAACTAGTACTGAACCCACAGTCAGTATACCTACAGTATCTAGTACTGAGCCCACAGTCAGGAGACCTACAGTAACTAGTACTGAACCCACAGTCAGGAGACCTACAGTAACTAGTACTGAACCCACAGTCAGTATACCTACAGTATCTAGTACTGAGCCCACAGTCAGTATACCTACAGTATCTATTACTGAGCCCACAGTCAGGAGACCTACAGTCAGTAGACATACAGTAACTAGTACTGAACCTACAGTCAGGAGACCTACAGTAACTAGTACTGAACCCACAGTCAGGAGACCTACAGTAACTAGTACTGAACCTACAGTCAGTATACCTACAGTCAGTATACCTACAGTAACTAGTACTGAACCCACAGTCAGGAGACCTACAGTAACTAGTACTGAGCCCACAGTCAGTAGACCTACAGTAACTAGTACTGAACCCACAGTCAGTATACATACAGTCAGGAGACCTACAGTAACTAGTACTGAACCTACAGTCAGTATACATACAGTCAGGAGACCTACAGTAACTAGTACTGAACCCACAGTCAGGAGACCTACAGTAACTAGTACTGAACCCACAGTCAGGAGACCTACAGTAACTAGTACTGAATCCACAGTTCAAGGAAAGCTCATTTTGATGTGAATCTCCCCTGAGAGCCGTATTCTCCCTCTGTTACCGTAACTCAGACTATTCTCCCTCTGTTACCGTAACTCAGACTATTCTCCCTCTGTTACTGTAACACAGACTATTCTCCCTCTGTTACCGTAACTCAGACTATTCTCCCTCTGTTACCGTAACTCAGACTATTCTCCCTCTGTTACTGTAACTCAGACTATTCTCCCTCTGTTACTGTAACACCCAGACTATTCTCCCTCTGTTACTGTAACTCAGACTATTCTCCCTCTGTTACCATAACACACAGACTATTCTGATTACTGATTTCTGAGTGTTTATGGTTATGTTTTAGTGGGTATATTCATGTTTAATTGTGTGTGTGCATATCTTTCTGTGTGTAAGGTGTCCGAGTGCCACGCATTTTGGTGTTGGAGTAATTGTGCGTGTGCGTGTGTGTGTGTGCGGGTCTGTGCGTGGAATACATCTGTAGCACGAGTGTTTGGTGTTGGTGGAAATGATCTGTGTCTAGCTGTGGGCGGGAGACCAGCTGAATTTAGATGATCCACTAAAACTGAATCATATCACATCCCTCTTATCTGTTTTAGCTCCACACTGGGCCACAGACCAACTCTTTTTTATCCACCAACAGCCTAGTCATCTCTCCCGTTTTTATTTTAACTAGCCTGTTTCCAGTCAGACAGTTTTCTGTTTTTATTTGTGTTGTCATTCTGCGGTAGAAGTGGTGAGGCCAGTAGCAGCTAGTTTTATCATGAATACTGGATGAAGTAATGGAGCGGATGTTGCTGAATATGGATGTGTGATGTTATGAATAATTGATGAGTATCGAGAAGAGGAATCTCACAGTTGAGTTCAGGCCATCATTGTAAATAGCAATGTGTTCTTAATTGACTTGCCTGGATAAAATAAAAAAAATAAAACAAGTTCTAGACAGTCATCATCATCCTCATTTTGTCAATTGGATTTCAGTTCTGAATCGAAACACAATTGATCCTAACTTTGAGGATAATGATGATGATATACCTAAGATTGTAAGGACAGACGCTGGGAGACGAGAAGCTCGTACAGGGAGTGAACATTTAATGGAAAACGGACATATAACAAAAACAAGAACAGCGTCTGCACGTGAGGAGCAAAACGACATGACGACAATAATGCTGACACAGGGATCAAACTGAGGAACAGACAGATATAGGACCGGCAATCAACAAAGTAAAGGAGTTCAGGTGAGCACAAAGAAGCGCTGGTGCGCGTAATAATGGTGACAGGTGTGTGTAATGATGGGCATACCCCCCCCTCTATGGGTGCACATCCCACCTGGGCGGGCTGGCCGAATGCATGACGTGGGATGTGAGCCTGATGAGCTGGCTGAGGCGTGGAAGCCCGACGAGCTTGCTGAGGCATGACGTGAGATGGGAGCCTGCCGAGCCAACCGAGGCAAGGTGACCTCTCGAGCCAGCTAAGGCGTGGAAGCCCGACGAGCCAGCTAAGGCACCCCAGGTTCCATCGGCGGCGGCACCTTGACCCGACATCACCACCAAAAACAAAAAACAAGAACTCCCTGATGCTTCCAATATTGGTGTCAGCATTCTGTGAGGACAGACGCTGGGAGACGAGAAGCAAGTACAGGGAGTGAACATTTAATGGAGAACGGACATTTAACATAAACAAAACAGCGTCTGCATGTGGGGAACAAAACAACATGACGACAGTAATGCTGAAACGGGGAACCAACTGAGGAACAGGACCTGTGTTCAATTTGTTCTGGTGATTATGATGATGATGGTGAATGATGAAAATGTTGTATTTGGACAAGGTGTGAACTCTGTATTATGTGTGTCCTGTCCAGTCCTGCCCTGTCCAGTCCTCACCTGTCTTGTCCAGTCTTGTCTAGTCCTGTCCTGTCAATAAAGTCATTAAAACTGTTTTTTCAACCACTCCACAAATTTCTTGTTAACAAACTATAGTTTTTGCAAGTCGGTTAGGACAACTACTTTGTGCATGACACAAGTAATTTTTCCAACAATTGTTTACAGACAGATTTTTTCACGTATAATTCACTGTATCACAATTCCAGTGGGTCAGAAGTAGAGGTCAACCGATTATGATTTTTCAACGCCGATACCGATTATTGGAGGACCAAAAAAAGCCGATACCGATTAATCGTCCGTTTTTTTAAATTTATTTGTATTAATGACAATTATAACAATACTGAATGAACACTTAACTTAATATAATACATCAATAAAATCAATTTAGCCTCAAATAAATAATAAAACATGTTCAATTTGGTTTTAAATAATGCAAAAACAAAGTGTTGGAGAAGAAAGTAAAAGTGCAATACGTGCCATGTAAGAAAGCTAACGTTTAAGTTCCTTGCTCAGAACATGAGAACATATGAAAGCTGGTGGTTCCTTTTAACATGAGTCTTCAATATTCCCAGGTAAGAAGTTTCAGGTTGTAGTTATTATAGGAATTATAGGACTATTTCTCTCTATACGATTTGTATTTCATATTTCATATACCTTTGACTATTTGGATGTTCTCATAGGCACTTTAGTATTGCCAGTGTAACAGTATAGCTTCCATCCCTCTCATCGCCGCTACCTGGGCTCGAACCAGGAACACATCGACAACAGCCACCCTCGAAGCAGCGTTACCCATGCAGAGCAAGGGGAACAACTACTCCAAGTCTCAGAGCGAGTGACGTTTGAAACGCTATTAGCGCGCACCCAGAGCCCAGGTGGAGCACTGCCAGAGCCCTGCAAAATGACCTCCAGCAGGCCACAAATGTGCATGTGTCAGCATATGGTCTCATAAGGGGTCTGAGGATCTCATCTCGGTACCTAATGGCAGTCAGGCTTCCTCTGGCGAGCACATGGAGGGCTGTGCGGCCCCACAAAGAAATGCCACCCTACACCATGACTGACCCACCGCCAAACCGGTCATGCTGGAGGATGTTGCAGGCAGCAGAACGTTCTCCACGGCGTCTCCAGACTCTGTCACGTTTGTCACATGTGCTCATGTGCTCAGTGTGTACCTGCTTTCATCTGTGAAGAGCACAGGGCGCCAGTGGCGAATTTGCCAATCTTGGTGTTCTCTGGCAAATGCCAAACGTCCTGCACGGTGTTTGGCTGTAAGCACAACCCCCACCTGTGGACGTCGGGCCCTCATACCACCCTCATGGAGTCTGTTTCTGACACAGATCACAGATGAAGCATAGGAACTGAGAAGTGGTCTGTGGTCACCACCTGCAGAACCACTCCTTTATTGGGGGTGTCTTGCTAATTGCCTATAATTTCCACCTTTTGTCTATTCCATTTGCACAACAGCATGTGAAATTTATTGTCAATCAGCGTTGCTTCCTAAGTGGACAGTTTGATTTCACAGAAGTGTGATTGACTTGGAGTTACATTGTGTTGTTTAAGTGTTCCCTTTATTTTTTTGAGCAGTGTATAATCGGCAAAATCGGCATCCAAAATTACCGATTTCCGATTGTTATGAAAACTTGAAATCGGCCCTAATTAATCGGCCATTCCGATTAATTGGTCGACCTCTAGTCAGAAGATTACAAACACTAAGTTGACTGTGCATTTAAACAGCTTGGAAAATTCCAGAAAATGATGCCATGGCTTTAGAAGCTTCTGATAGGCTAATTGACATAATTTGAGTCAATTGGAGGTGTACCTGTGGATGTATTTCAAAGCCTATCTTCAAACTCAGTGCCTCTTTGCTTGACATCATGGGAAAATCAAAAGAAATGAGCCAAGACCTCAGAAAAAAAATTGTAGACCTCCACAAGTTTGGTTTATCCTTGGGAGCAATTTCCAAACGCCTGAAGGTACCACGTTCATCTGTACTAACAATAGTACGCAAGTATTAACAACATGGGACCACGCAGCCATCCTACCGCTCAGGAAGGAGATGCATTCTGTCTCCTAGAGATGAACGTACTTTGGCGTACTTTGGTGTCTCTCTCTCTCTCTCTCCCTCCTCTCTCTCTCTCTCTCTCTCTCTCTCTCTCTCTCTCTCTCTCTCAAATCAATTCAATTCAAGCGGTTTTATTGGCATGGGAAACATATGTTAACATTGCCAAAGCAAGTGAAGTAGATAATTAACAAAAGTGAAATAAACAATAAAAATGAACAGTAAACATTACACTCACAGAAGTTCCAAAAGAATAAAGACATTACAAATGTCATATTATGTATATAACAGTGTTGTAACAATGTACAAATGGTTAAAGTACAAAAGGGGAAATAAATTAGCATAAATATGGGTTGTATTTACAATTTTGTTTGTTTTTCACTGGTTGCCCTTTTCTTGTGGCAACAGGTCACACATCTTGCTGCTGTGATGGCACACTGTGGTATTTCACCCAGTAGATATGAGAGTGTTGTGTCTTTGCTATCATTACATTGAAGACTTATAGTTTTTATCAAAGATTCCTGTAATTAGGGATTACGCGATCACTTGAGTAATAACGTAACTAATTAACTATGAATTCGAGGGCACCAGGGAAAGTTATTAGATTACAAAGTTATAATTTCCCAATATAACCTTTCAGATATTTTCATATCTGATCAATAGTCTTCTGATTAATGATTTATTTATTTTTACCTCACGTTAGTCTCATTCCAAACGTCGTAAATTGTTGATTATCTTCCATACATCAATTGTCTTAAATCATTTCTTTATTACTAACTAATTAATTCACAGAAATGCATAAAATAGTTACATGAAATGATGGGAGAAATATGCCCTAGTGGGCTGAACCGCCATAGCGGCTTGTTAGACAAAGGGAAAATTGCGTTCGACTAAGAATTCACTACAGAGTTCACAATTATAACAATTGACATGCTAATCCTTACACATGAACACTCACTCATTCGGGAACAATTGCAATCAATATATATATAGTTACGCTCGGTGTGTGTCGTCTTGATCGTTGGAGAGAAGTTAGTTTCTGTTGGAGTGAAGTTAGTTTCTGTTGGAGTTCCTTCTGTCTCGGTTATTGTGGATAGTTCAGTGATATTCGTTATAGAATGGATGTTTCGGCGGTTGTTTTTCTTCGCGTTCAATGATACCGAATTCCTAGCTGCAGACTAGTAGTCAATATCAAAACTTGTTCTTATTAGTCTAAGAGTTTAACCACGTGGTATGGTTAAAGATTCAGCAATGGTAACCTTCGTTCTCCCCATGGAGGATAAACATGGTCTAATGGTAATTTCTCATAGTTGGCTTTTATTCAGATAGCAAGAAGGGGCTGTCCTTGGATGTCTGACCCAACTGGCTCAGGGGCGGGTCCTCGGGTTTAGTTCAAATCAAAAAGGGATTTGTATTTTTCTTAATTAAACAGTCCAAAATCATATTACACAATTATACAAACAGTATCATACTCACTCATTCATTTTATACAACAAACAGATGTAAACCTCATATCTGAGGTTATTATATAAACAGCGGTATGGTAATGTAGTCCCACAGTCTCTCATGAGTTTCCCCCGTGGTGACCAATGGGCATGTTAATAGCTGGACTCTCCACCGATCTTTTATACTTTTTTAGGAACATGAAATATGTTCTAACTTCAAGTTCTGTGAGGTGGGAGAAAATTCCTTTGTCCTGAAAGTTTACCCTCTGTCTAATACTGTTGGGCCATGAGGAGATTCTCAGGAATTTACGACCTCTCTGTGACCACAGCATGGGTTGAAGGGGCAGGGAAAGGCAGGGAGAGGGGGATGGGGTTTGCAATACCCAAGCAGGCGACGTCATGACAAGAGTTTATCAAAATCGGGTTTGTTTTCAAATTCTTTGTTGATCTGTGTAATCTGAGGGAAATATGCGTCTCTAATATGGTCATACATTGGGCAGGAGGTTAGGAAGTGCAGCTCAGTTTCCACCTCATTTTGTGGGCAGTGTGCACATAGCCTGTCTTCTCTTGAGAGCCAGGTCTGCCTACGGCGGCCTTTCTCAATAGCAAGGCTATGCTCACTGAGTTTGTACATTGTCAAAGCTTTCCTTAAGTTTGGGTCAGTCACAGTGGTCAGGTATTCTGTCAATGTGTACTCTCTGTTTAGGGCCAAATAGCATTCTAATTTGCTCTGTTTTTTGTTAATACTTTCTAATGTGTCAAGTACCTCTTTACCTACTGTATTTATTTATTTATTTTGCTCCTTTGCACCCCATTATTTCTGTCTCTACTTTGCGCTTTCTTCCACTGCAAACCAACCATTCCAGTGTTTTTTAGTTTTTATTTTACTTGCTGTGTTGTATTTACTTCGCCACCATGGCCTTTTTATATTTTTATTTATTTATACATATATTTGTTTGCCTTCACCTCCCTTATCTCACCTCACTTGCTCACATTGTATATAGACTTATTTTTTTTTCACTGTATCATTGACTATATGTTTGTTTTACTCCATGTGTAACTATGTGTTGTTGTATGTGTCGAACTGCTTTGCTTTATCTTGGCCAGGTCGCAATTGTAAATGAGAACGTGTTCTCAATTTGCCTACCTGGTTAAATAAAGGTTAAATAAAATAAAATAAATAAAAAAGTAATTATCTTTTTTGTCTTCTCATGATTTGGTTGGGTCTAATTGTGTTGCTGTCCTGGGGCTCTGTGGGGTCTGTTTGTGTTTGTGAACAGAGCCTCAGGACCAGCTTGCTTAGGGGGCTCTTCTCCAGGTTCATCTCTCTGTAGGTGATGGCTTTGTTATGGAAGGTTTGGGAATTGCTTCCTTTTAGGTGGTTGTAGAATTTAACATCTCTTTTCTGGATTTTGATCATTAGCTGGTATCGTCCTAATTCTGCTCTGCATGCATTATTTGCTGTTCTACGTTGTACACAGAAGATATTTTAACCGCAGACTTGTTGTTTGTGTACATGGATTTTATAATGTCGTATGTTTTTCCCTCCCTCTCTCTATCCTCTCTATCCTCTCTCTCCCTCCCTCTCTCTATCCTCTCCCTCCCTCCCTCTCTCTATCCTCTCTCTCCCTCTCTCTATCCTCTCCCTCCCTCCCTCTCTCTATCCTCTCTATTCTCTCTCTCCCTCTCTCTCTCCCTCTCTCTATCCTCTCTATCCTCTCTCTCCTCTCTCTCCCTCCCTCTCTCTATCCTCTCCCTCCCTCCCTCTCTCTATCCTCTCTCTCCCTCCCTCTCTCCCTCCCTCTTTCTATCCCCTCCCTCCCTCCCTCCCTCCCTCCCTCCCTCCCTCCCTCCCTCCCTCCCTCCCTCCCTCCCTCCCTCCCTCTCTCTATCCTCTTTCTCCCTCTCTCCCTCCCTCCCTCCCCCTCTCTCTCCCTCCCTCCCTCCCTCCCCCCTCTCTCTCTCCCTCCCTCCCTCCTCCCTCCTTACCCTCCCTCCCTCCCTCCCTTTCTCTATCCGCTCTCTCTTCCCCCCACTCTCATTTCAATTCAAGGAGCTTTATTGGCATGGGAAACATGTGTTAACATTGCCAAAGCAAGTGAGGTAGATAATATACAAAAGTGAAATAAACAATAAAAATTAACAGTAAACATTACACATACAGAAGTTTCAAAACAATAAAGACATTACAAATGTCATAGTATGTATATAACAGTGTTGTAACAATGTACAAATGGTTAAAGTACACACCTCTCTGTCTCTCCCTCTCTCTCCCTCTCTCTCTCTCTCTCTCTCTCTCTCTCTCTCTCTCTCTCTCTCTCTCTCTCTCTCTCTCTCTCTCTCTCTCCTTGTGTCTCTCCCTCCCTCTCTCTCTCTCTCCCTCTCTTCTCAGTAGAATATATCCTGTTTCAGCCACCCACTGCAGCACCCTGATGTATATTCACTCTAAGGGAATTGCGGGGGAAATGTCCATGTATAATTCAGTGATGGTAAACAGTGTTTCTCACACCACGACTAAGACAAGGTGTCGGTTTAAGTGACTCTAAGAGTGACCACACAGTAGCTGCCTGTGTTAAAAGGTTCTGGTTGACTGGTACTGTTGACATAGTTTCTCAAAATTAAGCGGGAAATTGAGTTTACTTGTTTATTCAACTGATGGCTTGGAAGCTGAACTGGTAAAACACTTTCTCTGTTTTCAATAGATCCCAGTAGTACATGTAGACAGGAATAGTCCCATATTAATGAGAATTACACACTGTTTTAATAGCTACTATAAAACTTATTCTTATTCCACGGTGATGCTTGGTACAGGTGAGATCTAGGCAACAGCATTACGTATGTGATCCTTTCAAATTAACACACGTATGTGTAACAGTTTAACTTTAGTCTGTCCCCTCGCCGCGACCCGGGCGCGAATCAGGGATCCTCTGCACACATCAATAACAGTCACCCACGAAGCGTCGTTACCCATCGCTCCACAAAGGCCGCGGCCCTTGCAGAGCAAGGGGAACCACCACTTCAAGGTCTCAAAGCGAGTGACGCAACCGATTGAAACGCTATTAGCGCGCACCACCGCTAATTAGCTAGCCATTTCACATCCGTTACATATGCACACTTCACACATTGACTCTGAGGGGTGATGATGTTGAGGTCCCCCTGTAGAGACTCTTCTGTTCACTTCACACATTGACTCTGAGGGGTGATGGTCATTAGTAAAACAGGATCCCATCAGCTTTCTATAGGTTAGGCCTACTATATTTATTTCTCAACTTTTCTAATGTTAAGCACATTGCTTGTATTGACAACTATAAAATAATAACAAATAATGCCACGGAATTATTATCAAATCTTGTCTGCTAAGTGAACTAGTGTAGCCCACAGCCTTTTGGTATAGCCAGATCAGGACCTAACATAAGGACAACTCAGAGTATGCTGTTCTGTTCTTCTGAATAGACTACATTTTCTTCATATCATGCTGCTTTAGACATGTCTAAAATAAATCATGGATTTTTACATGGATATTTTTGACTTTTTAAAGTGTGGAAGCCATGAGATGCTAAATGTGTTTATGTTAATTAACGGTCAATTACCTTGAGACCGTCAGTTATTTGCTTGACAACCACAACTGACGAAATTTCGTGACCGCCACACGCTCTATTCTTGACACACTGCTCGTTTAACCCGGAAGCCAGACGCACCAATGTGTCGGAGGAAACACTGTATAACCGCAACCGGAGTCAACTGCAGGCGTCCGTCCGGTCCGTTCGGACACAAGGAGTCGCTAGGGGGTGATGGGACAAGGACATCCCTACCCTGACTCGGATGATGCTGGGCCAATTGTGCGCCGCCTCATGGGTCTCCCGGTCACAGCCGGCTGTGACACAGCCCGGGATTGAATCCGGGCCACTCGGGAGGCCATTAGCTAGCCATATTGTCTAGGTCTAGGAACAGTACATTAATTTGAGTGAGGGATGGAGAGAGAGTTGGAGTGAGTGATGGAGTGAGGGATGGAGAGAGGGATGGAGAAAGGGAAGGAGAGAGGGATGGAGAGAGGGATGGAGAGAGAGATGGAGTGAGGGATGGAGTGAGGGATGGATAGAGGGATGGAGAGAGGGATGGAGAAAGGGAGGGAGAGAGGGATGGAGAGAGGGATGGAGAGAGAGATGGGGAGAGAGATGGAGAGAGATAGAACCGGTACTAATTGGATTGTGGTCTTTGGTCCAGTCTGTGGTCTGCAGATACAGGATTGTGTGTGTGTGTGTGTGTGTGTGTGTGTTGAGCACACCCTCTCTAACGCATAGCATACATGGAGGCTGAAGCTGAAGACTATATAATAACAGATAAACCTAATCCTGACTTTATGCAGAACAACCTTACTGTATCCTTCAACCCTTCAACCCTTCAACCCTTCAACCCAAGTCAACTGGAGCGTCCTGCTTTGTGTGTACAACAGGATTTAGGTGTCAAGGAAGACATTGTTCCTGTCAGCTAAGGCCTCGTCTATATAAGGACCTGGTAGATGTCAACATATAGACCACTGTGTCACTTGGGAGGCCCCAGGCTCTTTTCAATTGTGGCCATCAAAACTGTTTATAACATGTGATTGCATTTAGAAATGTTACACACTGATTAGGTATGATGATGATAGCATGTTTCACTCCAACGAGAACCTGTAGCACCAGCCTTCACGATGTCTGAAAGATTCACGCCCACCAAAGAAAACATTTTGGAATTTTTCTTCTACCGGACAATTGGCCGGCGGCAGTTTTATTTACCGGCCGCACATTTTTTTTTATCGGCTTAAAAGCCGGCTATTACCGGCTAACAGAAACCCTGCTATGTGGGTGTGTGTGCGCATGTTTGCATGCTCTTCAACCGATCGCTGCCCGCACCTGCCTGCCCGTCCAGCATCACTACTCTGGACGGCTCTGACTTAGAATATGTGGACAACTACAAATACCTAGGTGTCTGGTTAGACTGTAAACTCTCCTTCCAGACTCATATTAAGCATCTCCAATCCAAAATTACATCTAGAATCGGCTTCCTATTTCTCAACAAAGCATCCTTCATTCATGCTGCCAAACATACCCTCGTAAAACTGACCATTCTACCGATCCTCGACTTCGGCGATGTCATTTACAAAATAGCCTCTTACACGCTACTCAACAAATTGGATGCAGTCTATCACAGTGCCATCCGTTTTGTCACCAAAGCCCCATATACTACCCACCACTGCAACCTGTACGCTCTCGTTGGCTGGCCCTCGCTTCATACTCGTCGCCAAACCCACTCGCTCCAGGTCATCTACAAGTCTTTGCTAGGTAAAGCCCCGCCTTATCTCAGCTCACTGGTCACCATAGCAGCCCCCACCCATAGCACGCGCTCCAGCAGGTATATCTCACTGGTCACCCCCAAAGCCAATTCCTCTTTTGGCCGCCATTCCTTTCAGTTCTTTGCTGCCAATGACTGGAACGATCTACAAAAATCACTGAATCTGGAGACACATATCCCCCTCACTAGCTTTAAGCACCAGCTGTCAGAGCAGCTCACAGATCACTGCACCTGTACATAGCCCATCTGTAAATAGCCCATCCAACTACCTCGTCCCCATACTGTATTTATTTATTTATCTTGCTCCTTTGCACCCCAGTATCTCTACTTGCACATTCATCTTCTGCACATCTACCATTCCAGTGTTTAATTGCTATATTGTAATTACTTCGCCACCATGGCCTACTTCGCTACCATGGCATATAACATTAAGGGTTAGGGTTAGGTTTAGGGTTAGGGGTTAGGGAAAATATGATTTTGAATGGGACTGAATTGTGTGTCACCACAAGGTTAGCTGTATAAGGGCACAAGGCGAGACCCAAATGCAGACACAGGAGGCAAATGGTAGAGCTCTGATATTTATTATAACAAAGGGAGTAGGCAAAGGCAGGTCAGGGAAAGGCGAGAGTTCATAAACCAGGTCAGAGTCCAAACAGTACCAGACGATAGGCAGTCTCGAGGGGACAGAAACAAGATCTGAGTCCAAAACAGTACAAGGGGACAGGCAGGCTGGTAGTCAGGACAGGCAGAGTGGTCAGGCAGGCGGGTTTAGGGTCAGGACAGGGAGGGGTCGAAACCAGGACTAGAAACAAACAGACTGGGAAAAATTGGAGCAAGGAAAGACGCTGGTTGACAAGACGAACTGGCACCGAGAGACAGGAAGTACAGGGATAAATACACCGGGGTTAATAAGCGACACCTGGAGGGGGTGGAGACAATCACAGGAACAGGTGAAACAGATCAGGGTGTGACAAGTTGTACAAGACATGGTTCTTAGTTTAGATACTCCTAGTTGACATGGTTCTTAGTGTAGATACTCCTAGTTGACATGGTTCTTAGTGTAGATACTCCTAGTTGACATGGTTCTTAGTGTAGATACTCCTAGTGGACATGGTTCTTAGTGTAGATACTCCTAGTTGACATGGTTCTTAGTGTAGATACTCCTAGTTGACATGGTTCTTAGTTTAGATACTCCTAGTGGACATGGTTCTTAGTTTAGATACTCCTAGTTGACATGGTTCTTAGTTTAGATACTCCTAGTTGACATGGTTCTTAGTTTAGATACTCCTAGTTGACATGGTTCTTAGTTTAGATACTCCTAGTTGACATGGTTCTTAGTGTAGATACTCCTAGTTGACATGGTTCTTAGTTTAGATACTCCTAGTGGACATGGTTCTTATTGTAGATACTCCTAGTTGACATGGTTCTTAGTGTAGATACTCCTAGTTGACATGGTTCTTATTGTAGATACTCCTAGTGGACATGGTTCTTAGTTTAGATACTCCTAGTTGACATGGTTCTTAGTTTAGATACTCCTAGTTGACATGGTTCTTAGTTTAGATACTCCTAGTTGACATGGTTCTTAGTTTAGATACTCCTAGTTGACATGGTTCTTAGTGTAGATACTCCTAGTTGACATGGTTCTTAGTGTAGATACTCCTAGTTGACATGGTTCTTAGTTTAGATACTCCTAGTTGACATGGTTCTTAGTTTAGATACTCCTAGTTGACATGGTTCTTAGTGTATATACTCCTAGTGGACATGGTTCTTAGTTTAGATACTCCTAGTTGACATGGTTCTTAGTTTAGATACTCCTAGTTGACATGGTTCTTAGTTTAGATACTCCTAGTTGACATGGTTCTTAGTTTAGATACTCCTAGTGGACATGGTTCTTAGTTTAGATACTCCTAGTTGACATGGTTCTTAGTTTAGATACTCCTAGTTGACATGGTTCTTAGTTTAGATACTCCTAGTTGACATGGTTCTTATTGTAGATACTCCTAGTTGACATGGTTCTTAGTTTAGATACTCCTAGTTGACACGGTTCTTAGTTTAGATACTCCTAGTTGACATGGTTCTTAGTTTAGATACTCCTAGTTGACATGGTTCTTAGTGTAGATACTCCTAGTTGACATGGTTCTTAGTTTAGATACTCCTAGTTGACATGGTTCTTAGTGTAGATACTCCTAGTGGACATGGTTCTTAGTTTAGATACTCCTAGTTGACATGGTTCTTAGTTTAGATACTCCTAGTGGACATGGTTCTTAGTTTAGATACTCCTAGTTGACATGGTTCTTAGTTTAGATACTCCTAGTTGACATGGTTCTTAGTTTAGATACTCCTAGTTGACATGGTTCTTAGTTTAAATACTCCTAGTTGACATGGTTCTTAGTTTAGATACTCCTAGTTGACATGGTCTTAGTGTAGATACTCCTAGTTGACATGGTTCTTAGTTTAGATACTCCTAGTTGACATGGTTCTTAGTTTAAATACTCCTAGTTGACATGGTTCTTAGTTTAGATACTCCTAGTTGACATGGTCTTAGTGTAGATACTCCTAGTTGACATGGTCTTAGTGTAGATACTCCTAGTTGACATGGTTCTTAGTTTAGATACTCCTAGTTGACATGGTTCTTAGTTTAGATACTCCTAGTTGACATGGTTCTTAGTTTAGATACTCCTAGTTGACATGGTTCTTAGTTTAGATACTCCTAGTTGACATGGTCTTAGTGTAGATACTCCTAGTGGACATTGTTCTTAGTTTAGATACTCCTAGTTGACATGGTTCTTAGTTTAGATACTCCTAATTGACATGGTTCTTATTGTAGATACTCCTAATTGACATGGTTCTTATTGTAGATACTCCTAGTTGACATGGTTCTTAGTGTAGATACTCCTAGTTGACATGGTTCTTATTGTAGATACTCCTAGTTGACATGGTTCTTAGTTTAGATACTCCTAGTGGACATGGTTCTTAGTTTAGATACTCCTAGTGGACATGGTTCTTAGTTTAGATACTCCTAGTTGACATGGTTCTTAGTTTAGATACTCCTAGTGGACATGGTTCTTAGTTTAGATACTCCTAGTGGACATGGTTCTTAGTTTAGATACTCCTAGTTGACATGGTTCTTAGTTTAGATACTCCTAGTTGACATGGTTCTTAGTTTAGATACTCCTAGTTGACATGGTTCTTAGTTTAGATACTCCTAGTTGACATGGTCTTAGTTTAGATACTCCTCGTTGACATGGTTCTTATTGTAGATACTCCTAGTTGACATGGTTCTTAGTGTAGATACTCCTAGTTGACATGGTTCTTAGTGTATATACCCCTAGTTGACATGGTTCTTAGTGTAGATACTCCTAGTTGACATGGTTCTCAGTGTAGATACTCCTAGTTGACATGGTTCTTAGTTTAGATACTCCTAGTTGACATGGTTCTTATTGTAGATACTCCTAGTTGACATGGTTCTTAGTGTAGATACCCCTAGTTGACATGGTTCTTAGTTTAGATACTCCTAGTTGACATGGTTCTTAGTTTAGATACTCCTAGTTGACATGGTCTTAGTTTAGATACTCCTAGTTGACATGGTTCTTAGTGTAGATACTCCTAGTTGACATGGTTCTTAGTTTAGATACTCCTAGTTGACATGGTTCTTAGTGTAGATACTCCTAGTGGACATGGTTCTTAGTTTAGATACTCCTAGTGGACATGGTTCTTAGTTTAGATACTCCTAGTGGACATGGTTCTTAGTTTAGATACTCCTAGTTGACATGGTTCTTAGTTTAGATACTCCTAGTTGACATGGTTCTTAGTTTAGATACTCCTAGTTGACATGGTTCTTAGTTTAAATACTCCTAGTTGACATGGTTCTTAGTTTAGATACTCCTAGTTGACATGGTCTTAGTGTAGATACTCCTAGTTGACATGGTTCTTAGTTTAGATACTCCTAGTTGACATGGTCCTTAGTGTAGATACTCCTAGTTGACATGGTTCTTAGTTTAAATACTCCTAGTTGACATGGTTCTTAGTTTAGATACTCCTAGTTGACATGGTCTTAGTGTAGATACTCCTAGTTGACATGGTTCTTAGTTTAGATACTCCTAGTTGACATGGTTCTTAGTTTAGATACTCCTAGTTGACATGGTTCTTAGTTTAGATACTCCTAGTTGACATGGTTCTTAGTTTAGATACTCCTAGTTGACATGGTCTTAGTTTAGATACTCCTAGTTGACATGGTTCTTATTGTAGATACTCCTAGTTGACATGGTTCTTAGTTTAGATACTCCTTGTTGACATGGTTCTTAGTTTAGATACTCCTAGTTGACATGGTTCTTAGTTTAGATACTCCTAGTTGACATGGTTCTTAGTTTAGATACTCCTAGTTGACATGGTCCTTAGTGTAGATACTCCTTGTTGACATGGTTCTTAGTTTAGATACTCCTAGTTGACATGGTTCTTAGTTTAGATACTCCTAGTTGACATGGTCCTTAGTGTAGATACTCCTAGTTGACATGGTTCTTAGTTTAGATACTCCTAGTTGACATGGTTCTTATTGTAGATACTCCTAGTTGACATGGTTCTTAGTTTAGATACTCCTAGTTGACATGGTTCTTAGTTTAGATACTCCTAGTTGACATGGTCTTAGTTTAGATACTCCTAGTTGACATGGTTCTTAGTTTAGATACTCCTAGTTGACATGGTTCTTAGTTTAGATACTCCTAGTTGACATGGTTCTTAGTGTAGATACTCCGAGTTGACATGGTCTTAGTTTAGATACTCCTAGTTGACATGGTTCTTAGTGTAGATACTCCTAGTTGACATGGTTCTTAGTGTAGATACTCCTAGTTGACATGGTTCTTAGTTTAGATACTCCTAGTTGACATGGTTCTTAGTTTAGATACTCCTAGTTGACATGGTCTTAGTTTAGATACTCCTAGTTGACATGGTTCTTAGTTTAGATACTCCTAGTTGACATGGTACTTAGTGTAGATACTCCTAGTTGACATGGTTCTTAGTGTAGATACTCCTAGTTGACATGGTTCTTAGTTTAGATACTCCTAGTTGACATGGTTCTTAGTGTAGATACTCCTAGTTGACATGGTCTTAGTTTAGATACTCCTAGTTGACATGGTTCTTATTGTAGATACTCCTAGTTGACATGGTTCTTAGTGTAGATACTCCTAGTTGACATGGTTCTTAGTTTAGATACTCCTAGTTGACATGGTTCTTAGTTTAGATACTCCTAGTTGACATGGTTCTTAGTTTAGATACTCCTAGTTGACATGGTTCTTAGTTTAGATACTCCTAGTTGACATGGTTCTTAGTTTAGATACTCCTAGTTGACATGGTTCTTAGTTTAGATACTCCTAGTTGACATGGTTCTTAGTTTAGATACTCCTAGTTGACATGGTTCTTAGTGTAGATACTCCTAGTTGACATGGTTCTTAGTTTAGATACTCCTAGTTGACATGGTTCTTAGTTTAGATACTCCTAGTTGACATGGTTCTTATTTTAGATACTCCTAGTTGACATGGTCTTAGTTTAGATACTCCTAGTTGACATGGTTCTTAGTTTAGATACTCCTAGTTGACATGGTTCTTAGTTTAGATACTCCTAGTTGACATGGTTCTTAGTGTAGATACTCCTAGTTGACATGGTTCTTAGTTTAGATACTCCTAGTTGACATGGTTCTTATTGTAGATACTCCTAGTTGACATGGTTCTTAGTTTAGATACTCCTAGTTGACATGGTTCTTAGTTTAGATACTCCTAGTTGACATGGTTCTTAATGTAGATACTCCTAGTTGACATGGTTCTTAGTTTAGATACTCCTAGTTGACATGGTTCTTATTGTAGATACTCCTAGTTGACATGGTTCTTAGTTTAGATACTCCTAGTTGACACGGTTCTTAGTTTAGATACTCCTAGTTGACATGGTCCTTATTGTAGAAACTCCTAGTTGACATGGTACTTAGTTTAGATACTCCCAGTTGACATCGTTCTTAGTTTAGATACTCCTAGTTGACATGGTTCTTAGTGTAGATACTCCTAGTTGACATGGTCCTTATTGTAGAAACTCCTAGTTGACATGGTACTTAGTTTAGATACTCCCAGTTGACATGGTTCTTAGTTTAGATACTCCTAGTTGACATGGTTCTTAGTGTAGATACTCCTAGTTGACATGGTCCTTAGTGTAGATACTCCTAGTTGACATGGTTCTTAGTTTAGATACTCCTAGTTGACATGGTCCTTAGTGTAGATACTCCTAGTTGACATGGTTCTTAGTGTAGATACTCCTAGTTGACATGGTTCTTATTGTAGATACTCCTAGTTGACATGGTTCTTAGTTTAGATACTCCTAGTTGACATGGTTCTTAGTTTAGATACTCCTAGTTGACATGGTTATTAGTTTAGATACTCCTAGTTGACATGGTTCTTAGTGTGGATACTCCTAGTTGACATGGTTCTTAGTTTAGATACTCCTAGTTGACATGGTTATTAGTTTAGATACTCCTAGTTGACATGGTTCTTAGTTTAGATACTCCTAGTTGACATGGTTCTTAGTTTAGATACTCCTAGTTGACATGGTTCTTAGTGTAGATACTCCTAGTTGACATGGTCCTTAGTGTAGATACTCCTAGTTGACATGGTTCTTATTGTAGATACTCCTAGTTGACATGGTCCTTAGTTTAGATACTCCTAGTTGACATGGTTCTTATTGTAGATACTCCTAGTTGACATGGTTCTTAGTGTAGATACTCCTAGTTGACATGGTTCTTAGTTTAGATACTCCTAGTTGACATGGTTCTTAGTTTAGATACTCCTAGTTGACATGGTTCTTAGTTTAGATACTCCTAGTTGACATGGTCCTTAGTGTAGATACTGCTAGTTGACATGGTTCTTATTGTAGATACTCCTAGTTGACATGGTTCTTAGTGTAGATACTCCTAGTTGACATGGTTCTTAGTTTAGATACTCCTAGTTGACATGGTTCTTATTGTAGAAACTCCTAGTTGACATGGTTCTTAGTTTAGATACTCCTAGTTGACATGGTTCTTAGTTTAGATACTCCTAGTTGACATGGTTCTTAGTTTAGATACTCCTAGTTGACATGGTTCTTATTGTAGAAACTCCTAGTTGACATGGTTCTTAGTTTAGATACTCCTAGTTGACATGGTTCTTAGTTTAGATACTCCTAGTTGACATGGTTCTTAGTGTAGATACTCCTAGTTGACATGGTTCTTATTGTAGAAACTCCTAGTTGACATGGTTCTTAGTTTAGATACTCCTAGTTGACATGGTTCTTAGTTTAGATACTCCTAGTTGACATGGTTCTTAGTTTAGATACTCCTAGTTGACATGGTTCTTAGTTTAGATACTCCTAGTTGACATGGTTCTTAGTTTAGATACTCCTAGTTGACATGGTTCTTAGTTTAGATACTCCTAGTTGACATGGTTCTTAGTGTAGATACTCCTAGTTGACATGGTTCTTAGTTTAGATACTCCTAGTTGACATGGTTCTTAGTTTAGATACTCCTAGTTGACATGGTTCTTATTTTAGATACTCCTAGTTGACATGGTCTTAGTTTAGATACTCCTAGTTGACATGGTTCTTAGTTTAGATACTCCTAGTTGACATGGTTCTTAGTTTAGATACTCCTAGTTGACATGGTTCTTAGTGTAGATACTCCTAGTTGACATGGTTCTTAGTTTAGATACTCCTAGTTGACATGGTTCTTATTGTAGATACTCCTAGTTGACATGGTTCTTAGTTTAGATACTCCTAGTTGACATGGTTCTTAGTTTAGATACTCCTAGTTGACATGGTTCTTAATGTAGATACTCCTAGTTGACATGGTTCTTAGTTTAGATACTCCTAGTTGACATGGTTCTTATTGTAGATACTCCTAGTTGACATGGTTCTTAGTTTAGATACTCCTAGTTGACACGGTTCTTAGTTTAGATACTCCTAGTTGACATGGTCCTTATTGTAGAAACTCCTAGTTGACATGGTACTTAGTTTAGATACTCCCAGTTGACATCGTTCTTAGTTTAGATACTCCTAGTTGACATGGTTCTTAGTGTAGATACTCCTAGTTGACATGGTCCTTATTGTAGAAACTCCTAGTTGACATGGTACTTAGTTTAGATACTCCCAGTTGACATGGTTCTTAGTTTAGATACTCCTAGTTGACATGGTTCTTAGTGTAGATACTCCTAGTTGACATGGTCCTTAGTGTAGATACTCCTAGTTGACATGGTTCTTAGTTTAGATACTCCTAGTTGACATGGTCCTTAGTGTAGATACTCCTAGTTGACATGGTTCTTAGTGTAGATACTCCTAGTTGACATGGTTCTTATTGTAGATACTCCTAGTTGACATGGTTCTTAGTTTAGATACTCCTAGTTGACATGGTTCTTAGTTTAGATACTCCTAGTTGACATGGTTATTAGTTTAGATACTCCTAGTTGACATGGTTCTTAGTGTGGATACTCCTAGTTGACATGGTTCTTAGTTTAGATACTCCTAGTTGACATGGTTCTTAGTTTAGATACTCCTAGTTGACATGGTTCTTAGTTTAGATACTCCTAGTTGACATGGTTCTTAGTGTAGATACTCCTAGTTGACATGGTCCTTAGTGTAGATACTCCTAGTTGACATGGTTCTTATTGTAGATACTCCTAGTTGACATGGTCCTTAGTTTAGATACTCCTAGTTGACATGGTTCTTATTGTAGATACTCCTAGTTGACATGGTTCTTAGTGTAGATACTCCTAGTTGACATGGTTCTTAGTTTAGATACTCCTAGTTGACATGGTTCTTAGTTTAGATACTCCTAGTTGACATGGTTCTTAGTTTAGATACTCCTAGTTGACATGGTCCTTAGTGTAGATACTGCTAGTTGACATGGTTCTTATTGTAGATACTCCTAGTTGACATGGTTCTTAGTGTAGATACTCCTAGTTGACATGGTTCTTAGTGTAGATACTCCTAGTTGACATGGTTCTTAGTTTAGATACTCCTAGTTGACATGGTTCTTATTGTAGAAACTCCTAGTTGACATGGTTCTTAGTTTAGATACTCCTAGTTGACATGGTTCTTAGTTTAGATACTCCTAGTTGACATGGTTCTTATTGTAGAAACTCCTAGTTGACATGGTTCTTATTGTAGAAACTCCTAGTTGACATTGTTCTTAGTTTAGATACTCCTAGTTGACATGGTTCTTAGTTTAGATACTCCTAGTTGACATGGTTCTTATTGTAGATACTCCTAGTTGACATGGTTCTTATTGTAGATACTCCTAGTTGACATGGTTCTTAGTTTAGATACTCCTAGTTGACATGGTCCTTAGTGTAGATACTCCTAGTTGACATGGTTCTTAGTTTAGATACTCCTAGTTGACATGGTTCTTAGTGTAGATACTCCTAGTTGACATGGTTCTTAGTTTAGATACTCCTAGTTGACATGGTACTTAGTGTAGATACTCCTAGTTGACATGGTCCTTAGTGTAGATACTCCTAGTTGACATGGTTCTTAGTTTAGATACTCCTAGTTGACATGGTACTTAGTGTAGATACTCCTAGTTGACATGGTTCTTAGTGTAGATACTCCTAGTTGACATGGTTCTTAGTTTAGATACTCCTAGTGGACATGGTTCTTAGTTTAGATACTCCTAGTGGACATGGTTCTTAGTTTAGATACTCCTAGTTGACATGGTTCTTAGTTTAGATACTCCTAGTTGACATGGTTCTTAGTTTAGATACTCCTAGTTGACATGGTTCTTAGTTTAAATACTCCTAGTTGACATGGTTCTTAGTTTAGATACTCCTAGTTGACATGGTCTTAGTGTAGATACTCCTAGTTGACATGGTTCTTAGTTTAGATACTCCTAGTTGACATGGTCCTTAGTGTAGATACTCCTAGTTGACATGGTTCTTAGTTTAAATACTCCTAGTTGACATGGTTCTTAGTTTAGATACTCCTAGTTGACATGGTCTTAGTGTAGATACTCCTAGTTGACATGGTTCTTAGTTTAGATACTCCTAGTTGACATGGTTCTTAGTTTAGATACTCCTAGTTGACATGGTTCTTAGTTTAGATACTCCTAGTTGACATGGTTCTTAGTTTAGATACTCCTAGTTGACATGGTCTTAGTTTAGATACTCCTAGTTGACATGGTTCTTATTGTAGATACTCCTAGTTGACATGGTTCTTAGTTTAGATACTCCTTGTTGACATGGTTCTTAGTTTAGATACTCCTAGTTGACATGGTTCTTAGTTTAGATACTCCTAGTTGACATGGTTCTTAGTTTAGATACTCCTAGTTGACATGGTCCTTAGTGTAGATACTCCTTGTTGACATGGTTCTTAGTTTAGATACTCCTAGTTGACATGGTTCTTAGTTTAGATACTCCTAGTTGACATGGTCCTTAGTGTAGATACTCCTAGTTGACATGGTTCTTAGTTTAGATACTCCTAGTTGACATGGTTCTTATTGTAGATACTCCTAGTTGACATGGTTCTTAGTTTAGATACTCCTAGTTGACATGGTTCTTAGTTTAGATACTCCTAGTTGACATGGTCTTAGTTTAGATACTCCTAGTTGACATGGTTCTTAGTTTAGATACTCCTAGTTGACATGGTTCTTAGTTTAGATACTCCTAGTTGACATGGTTCTTAGTGTAGATACTCCGAGTTGACATGGTCTTAGTTTAGATACTCCTAGTTGACATGGTTCTTAGTGTAGATACTCCTAGTTGACATGGTTCTTAGTGTAGATACTCCTAGTTGACATGGTTCTTAGTTTAGATACTCCTAGTTGACATGGTTCTTAGTTTAGATACTCCTAGTTGACATGGTCTTAGTTTAGATACTCCTAGTTGACATGGTTCTTAGTTTAGATACTCCTAGTTGACATGGTACTTAGTGTAGATACTCCTAGTTGACATGGTTCTTAGTGTAGATACTCCTAGTTGACATGGTTCTTAGTTTAGATACTCCTAGTTGACATGGTTCTTAGTGTAGATACTCCTAGTTGACATGGTCTTAGTTTAGATACTCCTAGTTGACATGGTTCTTATTGTAGATACTCCTAGTTGACATGGTTCTTAGTGTAGATACTCCTAGTTGACATGGTTCTTAGTTTAGATACTCCTAGTTGACATGGTTCTTAGTTTAGATACTCCTAGTTGACATGGTTCTTAGTTTAGATACTCCTAGTTGACATGGTTCTTAGTTTAGATACTCCTAGTTGACATGGTTCTTAGTTTAGATACTCCTAGTTGACATGGTTCTTAGTTTAGATACTCCTAGTTGACATGGTTCTTAGTGTAGATACTCCTAGTTGACATGGTTCTTATTGTAGAAACTCCTAGTTGACATGGTTCTTAGTTTAGATACTCCTAGTTGACATGGTTCTTAGTTTAGATACTCCTAGTTGACATGGTTCTTAGTTTAGATACTCCTAGTTGACATGGTTCTTAGTTTAGATACTCCTAGTTGACATGGTTCTTAGTTTAGATACTCCTAGTTGACATGGTTCTTAGTTTAGATACTCCTAGTTGACATGGTTCTTAGTGTAGATACTCCTAGTTGACATGGTTCTTAGTTTAGATACTCCTAGTTGACATGGTTCTTAGTTTAGATACTCCTAGTTGACATGGTTCTTATTTTAGATACTCCTAGTTGACATGGTCTTAGTTTAGATACTCCTAGTTGACATGGTTCTTAGTTTAGATACTCCTAGTTGACATGGTTCTTAGTTTAGATACTCCTAGTTGACATGGTTCTTAGTGTAGATACTCCTAGTTGACATGGTTCTTAGTTTAGATACTCCTAGTTGACATGGTTCTTATTGTAGATACTCCTAGTTGACATGGTTCTTAGTTTAGATACTCCTAGTTGACATGGTTCTTAGTTTAGATACTCCTAGTTGACATGGTTCTTAATGTAGATACTCCTAGTTGACATGGTTCTTAGTTTAGATACTCCTAGTTGACATGGTTCTTATTGTAGATACTCCTAGTTGACATGGTTCTTAGTTTAGATACTCCTAGTTGACACGGTTCTTAGTTTAGATACTCCTAGTTGACATGGTCCTTATTGTAGAAACTCCTAGTTGACATGGTACTTAGTTTAGATACTCCCAGTTGACATCGTTCTTAGTTTAGATACTCCTAGTTGACATGGTTCTTAGTGTAGATACTCCTAGTTGACATGGTCCTTATTGTAGAAACTCCTAGTTGACATGGTACTTAGTTTAGATACTCCCAGTTGACATGGTTCTTAGTTTAGATACTCCTAGTTGACATGGTTCTTAGTGTAGATACTCCTAGTTGACATGGTCCTTAGTGTAGATACTCCTAGTTGACATGGTTCTTAGTTTAGATACTCCTAGTTGACATGGTCCTTAGTGTAGATACTCCTAGTTGACATGGTTCTTAGTGTAGATACTCCTAGTTGACATGGTTCTTATTGTAGATACTCCTAGTTGACATGGTTCTTAGTTTAGATACTCCTAGTTGACATGGTTCTTAGTTTAGATACTCCTAGTTGACATGGTTATTAGTTTAGATACTCCTAGTTGACATGGTTCTTAGTGTGGATACTCCTAGTTGACATGGTTCTTAGTTTAGATACTCCTAGTTGACATGGTTATTAGTTTAGATACTCCTAGTTGACATGGTTCTTAGTTTAGATACTCCTAGTTGACATGGTTCTTAGTTTAGATACTCCTAGTTGACATGGTTCTTAGTGTAGATACTCCTAGTTGACATGGTCCTTAGTGTAGATACTCCTAGTTGACATGGTTCTTATTGTAGATACTCCTAGTTGACATGGTCCTTAGTTTAGATACTCCTAGTTGACATGGTTCTTATTGTAGATACTCCTAGTTGACATGGTTCTTAGTGTAGATACTCCTAGTTGACATGGTTCTTAGTTTAGATACTCCTAGTTGACATGGTTCTTAGTTTAGATACTCCTAGTTGACATGGTTCTTAGTTTAGATACTCCTAGTTGACATGGTCCTTAGTGTAGATACTGCTAGTTGACATGGTTCTTATTGTAGATACTCCTAGTTGACATGGTTCTTAGTGTAGATACTCCTAGTTGACATGGTTCTTAGTTTAGATACTCCTAGTTGACATGGTTCTTATTGTAGAAACTCCTAGTTGACATGGTTCTTAGTTTAGATACTCCTAGTTGACATGGTTCTTAGTTTAGATACTCCTAGTTGACATGGTTCTTAGTTTAGATACTCCTAGTTGACATGGTTCTTATTGTAGAAACTCCTAGTTGACATGGTTCTTAGTTTAGATACTCCTAGTTGACATGGTTCTTAGTTTAGATACTCCTAGTTGACATGGTTCTTAGTGTAGATACTCCTAGTTGACATGGTTCTTATTGTAGATACTCCTAGTTGACATGGTTCTTAGTTTAGATACTCCTAGTTGACATGGTCCTTAGTGTAGATACTCCTAGTTGACATGGTTCTTAGTTTAGATACTCCTAGTTGACATGGTTCTTAGTGTAGATACTCCTAGTTGACATGGTTCTTAGTTTAGATACTCCTAGTTGACATGGTACTTAGTGTAGATACTCCTAGTTGACATGGTCCTTAGTGTAGATACTCCTAGTTGACATGGTTCTTAGTTTAGATACTCCTAGTTGACATGGTACTTAGTGTAGATACTCCTAGTTGACATGGTTCTTAGTGTAGATACTCCTAGTTGACATGGTTCTTAGTTTAGATACTCCTAGTTGACATGGTTCTTAGTTTAGATACTCCTAGTTGACATGGTTCTTAGTTTAGATACTCCTAGTTGACATGGTTCTTAGTTTAGATACTCCTAGTTGACATGGTTCTTAGTTTAGATACTCCTAGTTGACATGGTCTTAGTTTAGATACTCCTAGTTGACATGGTTCTTAGTGTAGATACTCCTAGTTGACATGGTTCTTAGTTTAGATACTCCTAGTTGACATGGTTCTTAGTGTAGATACTCCTAGTGGACATGGTTCTTAGTTTAGATACTCCTAGTGGACATGGTTCTTAGTTTAGATACTCCTAGTGGACATGGTTCTTAGTTTAGATACTCCTAGTTGACATGGTTCTTAGTTTAGATACTCCTAGTTGACATGGTTCTTAGTTTAGATACTCCTAGTTGACATGGTTCTTAGTTTAAATACTCCTAGTTGACATGGTTCTTAGTTTAGATACTCCTAGTTGACATGGTCTTAGTGTAGATACTCCTAGTTGACATGGTTCTTAGTTTAGATACTCCTAGTTGACATGGTCCTTAGTGTAGATACTCCTAGTTGACATGGTTCTTAGTTTAAATACTCCTAGTTGACATGGTTCTTAGTTTAGATACTCCTAGTTGACATGGTCTTAGTGTAGATACTCCTAGTTGACATGGTTCTTAGTTTAGATACTCCTAGTTGACATGGTTCTTAGTTTAGATACTCCTAGTTGACATGGTTCTTAGTTTAGATACTCCTAGTTGACATGGTTCTTAGTTTAGATACTCCTAGTTGACATGGTCTTAGTTTAGATACTCCTAGTTGACATGGTTCTTATTGTAGATACTCCTAGTTGACATGGTTCTTAGTTTAGATACTCCTTGTTGACATGGTTCTTAGTTTAGATACTCCTAGTTGACATGGTTCTTAGTTTAGATACTCCTAGTTGACATGGTTCTTAGTTTAGATACTCCTAGTTGACATGGTCCTTAGTGTAGATACTCCTTGTTGACATGGTTCTTAGTTTAGATACTCCTAGTTGACATGGTTCTTAGTTTAGATACTCCTAGTTGACATGGTCCTTAGTGTAGATACTCCTAGTTGACATGGTTCTTAGTTTAGATACTCCTAGTTGACATGGTTCTTATTGTAGATACTCCTAGTTGACATGGTTCTTAGTTTAGATACTCCTAGTTGACATGGTTCTTAGTTTAGATACTCCTAGTTGACATGGTCTTAGTTTAGATACTCCTAGTTGACATGGTTCTTAGTTTAGATACTCCTAGTTGACATGGTTCTTAGTTTAGATACTCCTAGTTGACATGGTTCTTAGTGTAGATACTCCGAGTTGACATGGTCTTAGTTTAGATACTCCTAGTTGACATGGTTCTTAGTGTAGATACTCCTAGTTGACATGGTTCTTAGTGTAGATACTCCTAGTTGACATGGTTCTTAGTTTAGATACTCCTAGTTGACATGGTTCTTAGTTTAGATACTCCTAGTTGACATGGTCTTAGTTTAGATACTCCTAGTTGACATGGTTCTTAGTTTAGATACTCCTAGTTGACATGGTACTTAGTGTAGATACTCCTAGTTGACATGGTTCTTAGTGTAGATACTCCTAGTTGACATGGTTCTTAGTTTAGATACTCCTAGTTGACATGGTTCTTAGTGTAGATACTCCTAGTTGACATGGTCTTAGTTTAGATACTCCTAGTTGACATGGTTCTTATTGTAGATACTCCTAGTTGACATGGTTCTTAGTGTAGATACTCCTAGTTGACATGGTTCTTAGTTTAGATACTCCTAGTTGACATGGTTCTTAGTTTAGATACTCCTAGTTGACATGGTTCTTAGTTTAGATACTCCTAGTTGACATGGTTCTTAGTTTAGATACTCCTAGTTGACATGGTTCTTAGTTTAGATACTCCTAGTTGACATGGTTCTTAGTTTAGATACTCCTAGTTGACATGGTTCTTAGTTTAGATACTCCTAGTTGACATGGTTCTTAGTGTAGATACTCCTAGTTGACATGGTTCTTAGTTTAGATACTCCTAGTTGACATGGTTCTTAGTTTAGATACTCCTAGTTGACATGGTTCTTATTTTAGATACTCCTAGTTGACATGGTCTTAGTTTAGATACTCCTAGTTGACATGGTTCTTAGTTTAGATACTCCTAGTTGACATGGTTCTTAGTTTAGATACTCCTAGTTGACATGGTTCTTAGTGTAGATACTCCTAGTTGACATGGTTCTTAGTTTAGATACTCCTAGTTGACATGGTTCTTATTGTAGATACTCCTAGTTGACATGGTTCTTAGTTTAGATACTCCTAGTTGACATGGTTCTTAGTTTAGATACTCCTAGTTGACATGGTTCTTAATGTAGATACTCCTAGTTGACATGGTTCTTAGTTTAGATACTCCTAGTTGACATGGTTCTTATTGTAGATACTCCTAGTTGACATGGTTCTTAGTTTAGATACTCCTAGTTGACACGGTTCTTAGTTTAGATACTCCTAGTTGACATGGTCCTTATTGTAGAAACTCCTAGTTGACATGGTACTTAGTTTAGATACTCCCAGTTGACATCGTTCTTAGTTTAGATACTCCTAGTTGACATGGTTCTTAGTGTAGATACTCCTAGTTGACATGGTCCTTATTGTAGAAACTCCTAGTTGACATGGTACTTAGTTTAGATACTCCCAGTTGACATGGTTCTTAGTTTAGATACTCCTAGTTGACATGGTTCTTAGTGTAGATACTCCTAGTTGACATGGTCCTTAGTGTAGATACTCCTAGTTGACATGGTTCTTAGTTTAGATACTCCTAGTTGACATGGTCCTTAGTGTAGATACTCCTAGTTGACATGGTTCTTAGTGTAGATACTCCTAGTTGACATGGTTCTTATTGTAGATACTCCTAGTTGACATGGTTCTTAGTTTAGATACTCCTAGTTGACATGGTTCTTAGTTTAGATACTCCTAGTTGACATGGTTATTAGTTTAGATACTCCTAGTTGACATGGTTCTTAGTGTGGATACTCCTAGTTGACATGGTTCTTAGTTTAGATACTCCTAGTTGACATGGTTATTAGTTTAGATACTCCTAGTTGACATGGTTCTTAGTTTAGATACTCCTAGTTGACATGGTTCTTAGTTTAGATACTCCTAGTTGACATGGTTCTTAGTGTAGATACTCCTAGTTGACATGGTCCTTAGTGTAGATACTCCTAGTTGACATGGTTCTTATTGTAGATACTCCTAGTTGACATGGTCCTTAGTTTAGATACTCCTAGTTGACATGGTTCTTATTGTAGATACTCCTAGTTGACATGGTTCTTAGTGTAGATACTCCTAGTTGACATGGTTCTTAGTTTAGATACTCCTAGTTGACATGGTTCTTAGTTTAGATACTCCTAGTTGACATGGTTCTTAGTTTAGATACTCCTAGTTGACATGGTCCTTAGTGTAGATACTGCTAGTTGACATGGTTCTTATTGTAGATACTCCTAGTTGACATGGTTCTTAGTGTAGATACTCCTAGTTGACATGGTTCTTAGTTTAGATACTCCTAGTTGACATGGTTCTTATTGTAGAAACTCCTAGTTGACATGGTTCTTAGTTTAGATACTCCTAGTTGACATGGTTCTTAGTTTAGATACTCCTAGTTGACATGGTTCTTAGTTTAGATACTCCTAGTTGACATGGTTCTTATTGTAGAAACTCCTAGTTGACATGGTTCTTAGTTTAGATACTCCTAGTTGACATGGTTCTTAGTTTAGATACTCCTAGTTGACATGGTTCTTAGTGTAGATACTCCTAGTTGACATGGTTCTTATTGTAGATACTCCTAGTTGACATGGTTCTTAGTTTAGATACTCCTAGTTGACATGGTCCTTAGTGTAGATACTCCTAGTTGACATGGTTCTTAGTTTAGATACTCCTAGTTGACATGGTTCTTAGTGTAGATACTCCTAGTTGACATGGTTCTTAGTTTAGATACTCCTAGTTGACATGGTACTTAGTGTAGATACTCCTAGTTGACATGGTCCTTAGTGTAGATACTCCTAGTTGACATGGTTCTTAGTTTAGATACTCCTAGTTGACATGGTACTTAGTGTAGATACTCCTAGTTGACATGGTTCTTAGTGTAGATACTCCTAGTTGACATGGTTCTTAGTTTAGATACTCCTAGTTGACATGGTTCTTAGTTTAGATACTCCTAGTTGACATGGTTCTTAGTTTAGATACTCCTAGTTGACATGGTTCTTAGTTTAGATACTCCTAGTTGACATGGTTCTTAGTGTAGATACTCCTAGTTGACATGGTTCTTAGTTTAGATACTCCTAGTGGACATGGTTCTTATTGTAGATACTCCTAGTTGACATGGTTCTTAGTGTAGATACTCCTAGTTGACATGGTTCTTATTGTAGATACTCCTAGTGGACATGGTTCTTAGTTTAGATACTCCTAGTTGACATGGTTCTTAGTTTAGATACTCCTAGTTGACATGGTTCTTAGTTTAGATACTCCTAGTTGACATGGTTCTTAGTTTAGATACTCCTAGTTGACATGGTTCTTAGTGTAGATACTCCTAGTTGACATGGTTCTTAGTGTAGATACTCCTAGTTGACATGGTTCTTAGTTTAGATACTCCTAGTTGACATGGTTCTTAGTTTAGATACTCCTAGTTGACATGGTTCTTAGTGTATATACTCCTAGTGGACATGGTTCTTAGTTTAGATACTCCTAGTTGACATGGTTCTTAGTTTAGATACTCCTAGTTGACATGGTTCTTAGTTTAGATACTCCTAGTGGACATGGTTCTTAGTTTAGATACTCCTAGTTGACATGGTTCTTAGTTTAGATACTCCTAGTTGACATGGTTCTTAGTTTAGATACTCCTAGTTGACATGGTTCTTATTGTAGATACTCCTAGTTGACATGGTTCTTAGTTTAGATACTCCTAGTTGACACGGTTCTTAGTTTAGATACTCCTAGTTGACATGGTTCTTAGTTTAGATACTCCTAGTTGACATGGTTCTTAGTGTAGATACTCCTAGTTGACATGGTTCTTAGTTTAGATACTCCTAGTTGACATGGTTCTTAGTGTAGATACTCCTAGTGGACATGGTTCTTAGTTTAGATACTCCTAGTTGACATGGTTCTTAGTTTAGATACTCCTAGTGGACATGGTTCTTAGTTTAGATACTCCTAGTTGACATGGTTCTTAGTTTAGATACCCCTAGTTGACATGGTTCTTAGTTTAGATACTCCTAGTTGACATGGTTCTTAGTTTAAATACTCCTAGTTGACATGGTTCTTAGTTTAGATACTCCTAGTTGACATGGTCTTAGTGTAGATACTCCTAGTTGACATGGTTCTTAGTTTAGATACTCCTAGTTGACATGGTTCTTAGTTTAAATACTCCTAGTTGACATGGTTCTTAGTTTAGATACTCCTAGTTGACATGGTCTTAGTGTAGATACTCCTAGTTGACATGGTCTTAGTGTAGATTCTCCTAGTTGACATGGTTCTTAGTTTAGATACTCCTAGTTGACATGGTTCTTAGTTTAGATACTCCTAGTTGACATGGTTCTTATTTTAGATACTCCTAGTTGACATGGTTCTTAGTTTAGATACTCCTAGTTGACATGGTCTTAGTGTAGATACTCCTAGTGGACATTGTTCTTAGTTTAGATACTCCTAGTTGACATGGTTCTTAGTTTAGATACTCCTAATTGACATGGTTCTTATTGTAGATACTCCTAATTGACATGGTTCTTATTGTAGATACTCCTAGTTGACATGGTTCTTACTGTAGATACTCCTAGTTGACATGGTTCTTATTGTAGATACTCCTAGTTGACATGGTTCTTAGTTTAGATACTCCTAGTGGACATGGTTCTTAGTTTAGATACTCCTAGTGGACATGGTTCTTAGTTTAGATACTCCTAGTTGACATGGTTCTTAGTTTAGATACTCCTAGTGGACATGGTTCTTAGTTTAGATACTCCTAGTGGACATGGTTCTTAGTTTAGATACTCCTAGTTGACATGGTTCTTAGTTTAGATACTCCTAGTTGACATGGTTCTTAGTTTAGATACTCCTAGTTGACATGGTTCTTATTGTAGATACTCCTAGTTGACATGGTTCTTAGTGTAGATACTCCTAGTGGACATGGTTCCTAGTTTAGATACTCCTAGTTGACATGGTTCTTAGTTTAGATACTCCTAGTTGACATGGTCTTAGTTTAGATACTCCTAGTTGACATGGTTCTTATTGTAGATACTCCTAGTTGACATGGTTCTTAGTGTAGATACTCCTAGTTGACATGGTTCTTAGTGTATATACCCCTAGTTGACATGGTTCTTAGTGTAGATACTCCTAGTTGACATGGTTCTCAGTGTAGATACTCCTAGTTGACATGGTTCTTAGTTTAGATACTCCTAGTTGACATGGTTCTTATTGTAGATACTCCTAGTTGACATGGTTCTTAGTGTAGATACCCCTAGTTGACATGGTTCTTAGTTTAGATACTCCTAGTTGACATGGTTCTTAGTTTAGATACTCCTAGTTGACATGGTCTTAGTTTAGATACTCCTAGTTGACATGGTTCTTAGTGTAGATACTCCTAGTTGACATGGTTCTTAGTTTAGATACTCCTAGTTGACATGGTTCTTAGTGTAGATACTCCTAGTGGACATGGTTCTTAGTTTAGATACTCCTAGTTGACATGGTTCTTAGTTTAGATACTCCTAGTGGACATGGTTCTTAGTTTAGATACTCCTAGTTGACATGGTTCTTAGTTTAGATACTCCTAGTTGACATGGTTCTTAGTTTAGATACTCCTAGTTGACATGGTTCTTAGTTTAAATACTCCTAGTTGACATGGTTCTTAGTTTAGATACTCCTAGTTGACATGGTCTTAGTGTAGATACTCCTAGTTGACATGGTTCTTAGTTTAGATACTCCTAGTTGACATGGTCCTTAGTGTAGATACTCCTAGTTGACATGGTTCTTAGTTTAAATACTCCTAGTTGACATGGTTCTTAGTTTAGATACTCCTAGTTGACATGGTCTTAGTGTAGATACTCCTAGTTGACATGGTTCTTAGTTTAGATACTCCTAGTTGACATGGTTCTTAGTTTAGATACTCCTAGTTGACATGGTTCTTAGTTTAGATACTCCTAGTTGACATGGTTCTTAGTTTAGATACTCCTAGTTGACATGGTCTTAGTTTAGATACTCCTAGTTGACATGGTTCTTATTGTAGATACTCCTAGTTGACATGGTTCTTAGTTTAGATACTCCTTGTTGACATGGTTCTTAGTTTAGATACTCCTAGTTGACATGGTTCTTAGTTTAGATACTCCTAGTTGACATGGTTCTTAGTTTAGATACTCCTAGTTGACATGGTCCTTAGTGTAGATACTCCTTGTTGACATGGTTCTTAGTTTAGATACTCCTAGTTGACATGGTTCTTAGTTTAGATACTCCTAGTTGACATGGTCCTTAGTGTAGATACTCCTAGTTGACATGGTTCTTAGTTTAGATACTCCTAGTTGACATGGTTCTTATTGTAGATACTCCTAGTTGACATGGTTCTTAGTTTAGATACTCCTAGTTGACATGGTTCTTAGTTTAGATACTCCTAGTTGACATGGTCTTAGTTTAGATACTCCTAGTTGACATGGTTCTTAGTTTAGATACTCCTAGTTGACATGGTTCTTAGTTTAGATACTCCTAGTTGACATGGTTCTTAGTGTAGATACTCCGAGTTGACATGGTCTTAGTTTAGATACTCCTAGTTGACATGGTTCTTAGTGTAGATACTCCTAGTTGACATGGTTCTTAGTGTAGATACTCCTAGTTGACATGGTTCTTAGTTTAGATACTCCTAGTTGACATGGTTCTTAGTTTAGATACTCCTAGTTGACATGGTCTTAGTTTAGATACTCCTAGTTGACATGGTTCTTAGTTTAGATACTCCTAGTTGACATGGTACTTAGTGTAGATACTCCTAGTTGACATGGTTCTTAGTGTAGATACTCCTAGTTGACATGGTTCTTAGTTTAGATACTCCTAGTTGACATGGTTCTTAGTGTAGATACTCCTAGTTGACATGGTCTTAGTTTAGATACTCCTAGTTGACATGGTTCTTATTGTAGATACTCCTAGTTGACATGGTTCTTAGTGTAGATACTCCTAGTTGACATGGTTCTTAGTTTAGATACTCCTAGTTGACATGGTTCTTAGTTTAGATACTCCTAGTTGACATGGTTCTTAGTTTAGATACTCCTAGTTGACATGGTTCTTAGTTTAGATACTCCTAGTTGACATGGTTCTTAGTTTAGATACTCCTAGTTGACATGGTTCTTAGTTTAGATACTCCTAGTTGACATGGTTCTTATTTTAGATACTCCTAGTTGACATGGTTCTTAGTGTAGATACTCCTAGTTGACATGGTTCTTAGTTTAGATACTCCTAGTTGACATGGTTCTTAGTTTAGATACTCCTAGTTGACATGGTTCTTATTTTAGATACTCCTAGTTGACATGGTCTTAGTTTAGATACTCCTAGTTGACATGGTTCTTAGTTTAGATACTCCTAGTTGACATGGTTCTTAGTTTAGATACTCCTAGTTGACATGGTTCTTAGTGTAGATACTCCTAGTTGACATGGTCTTAGTTTAGATACTCCTAGTTGACATGGTTCTTATTGTAGATACTCCTAGTTGACATGGTTCTTAGTGTAGATACTCCTAGTTGACATGGTTCTTAGTGTATATACCCCTAGTTGACATGGTTCTTAGTGTAGATACTCCTAGTTGACATGGTTCTCAGTGTAGATACTCCTAGTTGACATGGTTCTTAGTTTAGATACTCCTAGTTGACATGGTTCTTATTGTAGATACTCCTAGTTGACATGGTTCTTAGTGTAGATACCCCTAGTTGACATGGTTCTTAGTTTAGATACTCCTAGTTGACATGGTTCTTAGTTTAGATACTCCTAGTTGACATGGTCTTAGTTTAGATACTCCTAGTTGACATGGTTCTTAGTGTAGATACTCCTAGTTGACATGGTTCTTAGTTTAGATACTCCTAGTTGACATGGTTCTTAGTGTAGATACTCCTAGTGGACATGGTTCTTAGTTTAGATACTCCTAGTTGACATGGTTCTTAGTTTAGATACTCCTAGTGGACATGGTTCTTAGTTTAGATACTCCTAGTTGACATGGTTCTTAGTTTAGATACTCCTAGTTGACATGGTTCTTAGTTTAGATACTCCTAGTTGACATGGTTCTTAGTTTAAATACTCCTAGTTGACATGGTTCTTAGTTTAGATACTCCTAGTTGACATGGTCTTAGTGTAGATACTCCTAGTTGACATGGTTCTTAGTTTAGATACTCCTAGTTGACATGGTCCTTAGTGTAGATACTCCTAGTTGACATGGTTCTTAGTTTAAATACTCCTAGTTGACATGGTTCTTAGTTTAGATACTCCTAGTTGACATGGTCTTAGTGTAGATACTCCTAGTTGACATGGTTCTTAGTTTAGATACTCCTAGTTGACATGGTTCTTAGTTTAGATACTCCTAGTTGACATGGTTCTTAGTTTAGATACTCCTAGTTGACATGGTTCTTAGTTTAGATACTCCTAGTTGACATGGTCTTAGTTTAGATACTCCTAGTTGACATGGTTCTTATTGTAGATACTCCTAGTTGACATGGTTCTTAGTTTAGATACTCCTTGTTGACATGGTTCTTAGTTTAGATACTCCTAGTTGACATGGTTCTTAGTTTAGATACTCCTAGTTGACATGGTTCTTAGTTTAGATACTCCTAGTTGACATGGTCCTTAGTGTAGATACTCCTTGTTGACATGGTTCTTAGTTTAGATACTCCTAGTTGACATGGTTCTTAGTTTAGATACTCCTAGTTGACATGGTCCTTAGTGTAGATACTCCTAGTTGACATGGTTCTTAGTTTAGATACTCCTAGTTGACATGGTTCTTATTGTAGATACTCCTAGTTGACATGGTTCTTAGTTTAGATACTCCTAGTTGACATGGTTCTTAGTTTAGATACTCCTAGTTGACATGGTCTTAGTTTAGATACTCCTAGTTGACATGGTTCTTATTGTAGATACTCCTAGTTGACATGGTTCTTAGTTTAGATACTCCTAGTTGACATGGTTCTTAGTGTAGATACTCCGAGTTGACATGGTTCTTAGTTTAGATACTCCTAGTTGACATGGTTCTTAGTTTAGATACTCCTAGTTGACATGGTTCTTAGTTTAGATACTCCTAGTTGACATGGTTCTTAGTTTAGATACTCCTAGTTGACATGGTTCTTAGTGTAGATACTCCTAGTTGACATGGTTCTTAGTGTAGATACTCCTAGTTGACATGGTTCTTAGTTTAGATACTCCTAGTTGACATGGTTCTTAGTTTAGATACTCCTAGTTGACATGGTTCTTAGTGTATATACTCCTAGTGGACATGGTTCTTAGTTTAGATACTCCTAGTTGACATGGTTCTTAGTTTAGATACTCCTAGTTGACATGGTTCTTAGTTTAGATACTCCTAGTGGACATGGTTCTTAGTTTAGATACTCCTAGTTGACATGGTTCTTAGTTTAGATACTCCTAGTTGACATGGTTCTTAGTTTAGATACTCCTAGTTGACATGGTTCTTATTGTAGATACTCCTAGTTGACATGGTTCTTAGTTTAGATACTCCTAGTTGACACGGTTCTTAGTTTAGATACTCCTAGTTGACATGGTTCTTAGTTTAGATACTCCTAGTTGACATGGTTCTTAGTGTAGATACTCCTAGTTGACATGGTTCTTAGTTTAGATACTCCTAGTTGACATGGTTCTTAGTGTAGATACTCCTAGTGGACATGGTTCTTAGTTTAGATACTCCTAGTTGACATGGTTCTTAGTTTAGATACTCCTAGTGGACATGGTTCTTAGTTTAGATACTCCTAGTTGACATGGTTCTTAGTTTAGATACTCCTAGTTGACATGGTTCTTAGTTTAGATACTCCTAGTTGACATGGTTCTTAGTTTAAATACTCCTAGTTGACATGGTTCTTAGTTTAGATACTCCTAGTTGACATGGTCTTAGTGTAGATACTCCTAGTTGACATGGTTCTTAGTTTAGATACTCCTAGTTGACATGGTTCTTAGTTTAAATACTCCTAGTTGACATGGTTCTTAGTTTAGATACTCCTAGTTGACATGGTCTTAGTGTAGATACTCCTAGTTGACATGGTCTTAGTGTAGATTCTCCTAGTTGACATGGTTCTTAGTTTAGATACTCCTAGTTGACATGGTTCTTAGTTTAGATACTCCTAGTTGACATGGTTCTTATTTTAGATACTCCTAGTTGACATGGTTCTTAGTTTAGATACTCCTAGTTGACATGGTCTTAGTGTAGATACTCCTAGTGGACATTGTTCTTAGTTTAGATACTCCTAGTTGACATGGTTCTTAGTTTAGATACTCCTAATTGACATGGTTCTTATTGTAGATACTCCTAATTGACATGGTTCTTATTGTAGATACTCCTAGTTGACATGGTTCTTACTGTAGATACTCCTAGTTGACATGGTTCTTATTGTAGATACTCCTAGTTGACATGGTTCTTAGTTTAGATACTCCTAGTGGACATGGTTCTTAGTTTAGATACTCCTAGTGGACATGGTTCTTAGTTTAGATACTCCTAGTTGACATGGTTCTTAGTTTAGATACTCCTAGTGGACATGGTTCTTAGTTTAGATACTCCTAGTGGACATGGTTCTTAGTTTAGATACTCCTAGTTGACATGGTTCTTAGTTTAGATACTCCTAGTTGACATGGTTCTTAGTTTAGATACTCCTAGTTGACATGGTTCTTATTGTAGATACTCCTAGTTGACATGGTTCTTAGTGTAGATACTCCTAGTGGACATGGTTCCTAGTTTAGATACTCCTAGTTGACATGGTTCTTAGTTTAGATACTCCTAGTTGACATGGTCTTAGTTTAGATACTCCTAGTTGACATGGTTCTTATTGTAGATACTCCTAGTTGACATGGTTCTTAGTGTAGATACTCCTAGTTGACATGGTTCTTAGTGTATATACCCCTAGTTGACATGGTTCTTAGTGTAGATACTCCTAGTTGACATGGTTCTCAGTGTAGATACTCCTAGTTGACATGGTTCTTAGTTTAGATACTCCTAGTTGACATGGTTCTTAGTTTAGATACTCCTAGTTGACATGGTCTTAGTGTAGATACTCCTAGTTGACATGGTTCTTAGTTTAGATACTCCTAGTTGACATGGTTCTTAGTTTAAATACTCCTAGTTGACATGGTTCTTAGTTTAGATACTCCTAGTTGACATGGTCTTAGTGTAGATACTCCTAGTTGACATGGTCTTAGTGTAGATTCTCCTAGTTGACATGGTTCTTAGTTTAGATACTCCTAGTTGACATGGTTCTTAGTTTAGATACTCCTAGTTGACATGGTTCTTATTTTAGATACTCCTAGTTGACATGGTTCTTAGTTTAGATACTCCTAGTTGACATGGTCTTAGTGTAGATACTCCTAGTGGACATTGTTCTTAGTTTAGATACTCCTAGTTGACATGGTTCTTAGTTTAGATACTCCTAATTGACATGGTTCTTATTGTAGATACTCCTAATTGACATGGTTCTTATTGTAGATACTCCTAGTTGACATGGTTCTTACTGTAGATACTCCTAGTTGACATGGTTCTTATTGTAGATACTCCTAGTTGACATGGTTCTTAGTTTAGATACTCCTAGTGGACATGGTTCTTAGTTTAGATACTCCTAGTGGACATGGTTCTTAGTTTAGATACTCCTAGTTGACATGGTTCTTAGTTTAGATACTCCTAGTGGACATGGTTCTTAGTTTAGATACTCCTAGTGGACATGGTTCTTAGTTTAGATACTCCTAGTTGACATGGTTCTTAGTTTAGATACTCCTAGTTGACATGGTTCTTAGTTTAGATACTCCTAGTTGACATGGTTCTTATTGTAGATACTCCTAGTTGACATGGTTCTTAGTGTAGATACTCCTAGTGGACATGGTTCCTAGTTTAGATACTCCTAGTTGACATGGTTCTTAGTTTAGATACTCCTAGTTGACATGGTCTTAGTTTAGATACTCCTAGTTGACATGGTTCTTATTGTAGATACTCCTAGTTGACATGGTTCTTAGTGTAGATACTCCTAGTTGACATGGTTCTTAGTGTATATACCCCTAGTTGACATGGTTCTTAGTGTAGATACTCCTAGTTGACATGGTTCTCAGTGTAGATACTCCTAGTTGACATGGTTCTTAGTTTAGATACTCCTAGTTGACATGGTTCTTATTGTAGATACTCCTAGTTGACATGGTTCTTAGTGTAGATACCCCTAGTTGACATGGTTCTTAGTTTAGATACTCCTAGTTGACATGGTTCTTAGTTTAGATACTCCTAGTTGACATGGTCCTTAGTGTAGATACTCCTTGTTGACATGGTTCTTAGTTTAGATACTCCTAGTTGACATGGTTCTTAGTTTAGATACTCCTAGTTGACATGGTCCTTAGTGTAGATACTCCTAGTTGACATGGTTCTTAGTTTAGATACTCCTAGTTGACATGGTTCTTATTGTAGATACTCCTAGTTGACATGGTTCTTAGTTTAGATACTCCTAGTTGACATGGTTCTTAGTTTAGATACTCCTAGTTGACATGGTCTTAGTTTAGATACTCCTAGTTGACATGGTTCTTATTGTAGATACTCCTAGTTGACATGGTTCTTAGTTTAGATACTCCTAGTTGACATGGTTCTTAGTGTAGATACTCCGAGTTGACATGGTTCTTAGTTTAGATACTCCTAGTTGACATGGTTCTTAGTTTAGATACTCCTAGTTGACATGGTTCTTAGTTTAGATACTCCTAGTTGACATGGTTCTTAGTTTAGATACTCCTAGTTGACATGGTTCTTAGTGTAGATACTCCTAGTTGACATGGTTCTTAGTGTAGATACTCCTAGTTGACATGGTTCTTAGTTTAGATACTCCTAGTTGACATGGTTCTTAGTTTAGATACTCCTAGTTGACATGGTTCTTAGTGTATATACTCCTAGTGGACATGGTTCTTAGTTTAGATACTCCTAGTTGACATGGTTCTTAGTTTAGATACTCCTAGTTGACATGGTTCTTAGTTTAGATACTCCTAGTGGACATGGTTCTTAGTTTAGATACTCCTAGTTGACATGGTTCTTAGTTTAGATACTCCTAGTTGACATGGTTCTTAGTTTAGATACTCCTAGTTGACATGGTTCTTATTGTAGATACTCCTAGTTGACATGGTTCTTAGTTTAGATACTCCTAGTTGACACGGTTCTTAGTTTAGATACTCCTAGTTGACATGGTTCTTAGTTTAGATACTCCTAGTTGACATGGTTCTTAGTGTAGATACTCCTAGTTGACATGGTTCTTAGTTTAGATACTCCTAGTTGACATGGTTCTTAGTGTAGATACTCCTAGTGGACATGGTTCTTAGTTTAGATACTCCTAGTTGACATGGTTCTTAGTTTAGATACTCCTAGTGGACATGGTTCTTAGTTTAGATACTCCTAGTTGACATGGTTCTTAGTTTAGATACTCCTAGTTGACATGGTTCTTAGTTTAGATACTCCTAGTTGACATGGTTCTTAGTTTAAATACTCCTAGTTGACATGGTTCTTAGTTTAGATACTCCTAGTTGACATGGTCTTAGTGTAGATACTCCTAGTTGACATGGTTCTTAGTTTAGATACTCCTAGTTGACATGGTTCTTAGTTTAAATACTCCTAGTTGACATGGTTCTTAGTTTAGATACTCCTAGTTGACATGGTCTTAGTGTAGATACTCCTAGTTGACATGGTCTTAGTGTAGATTCTCCTAGTTGACATGGTTCTTAGTTTAGATACTCCTAGTTGACATGGTTCTTAGTTTAGATACTCCTAGTTGACATGGTTCTTATTTTAGATACTCCTAGTTGACATGGTTCTTAGTTTAGATACTCCTAGTTGACATGGTCTTAGTGTAGATACTCCTAGTGGACATTGTTCTTAGTTTAGATACTCCTAGTTGACATGGTTCTTAGTTTAGATACTCCTAATTGACATGGTTCTTATTGTAGATACTCCTAATTGACATGGTTCTTATTGTAGATACTCCTAGTTGACATGGTTCTTACTGTAGATACTCCTAGTTGACATGGTTCTTATTGTAGATACTCCTAGTTGACATGGTTCTTAGTTTAGATACTCCTAGTGGACATGGTTCTTAGTTTAGATACTCCTAGTGGACATGGTTCTTAGTTTAGATACTCCTAGTTGACATGGTTCTTAGTTTAGATACTCCTAGTGGACATGGTTCTTAGTTTAGATACTCCTAGTGGACATGGTTCTTAGTTTAGATACTCCTAGTTGACATGGTTCTTAGTTTAGATACTCCTAGTTGACATGGTTCTTAGTTTAGATACTCCTAGTTGACATGGTTCTTATTGTAGATACTCCTAGTTGACATGGTTCTTAGTGTAGATACTCCTAGTGGACATGGTTCCTAGTTTAGATACTCCTAGTTGACATGGTTCTTAGTTTAGATACTCCTAGTTGACATGGTCTTAGTTTAGATACTCCTAGTTGACATGGTTCTTATTGTAGATACTCCTAGTTGACATGGTTCTTAGTGTAGATACTCCTAGTTGACATGGTTCTTAGTGTATATACCCCTAGTTGACATGGTTCTTAGTGTAGATACTCCTAGTTGACATGGTTCTCAGTGTAGATACTCCTAGTTGACATGGTTCTTAGTTTAGATACTCCTAGTTGACATGGTTCTTATTGTAGATACTCCTAGTTGACATGGTTCTTAGTGTAGATACCCCTAGTTGACATGGTTCTTAGTTTAGATACTCCTAGTTGACATGGTTCTTAGTTTAGATACTCCTAGTTGACATGGTCTTAGTTTAGATACTCCTAGTTGACATGGTTCTTAGTGTAGATACTCCTAGTTGACATGGTTCTTAGTTTAGATACTCCTAGTTGACATGGTTCTTAGTGTAGATACTCCTAGTGGACATGGTTCTTAGTTTAGATACTCCTAGTTGACATGGTTCTTAGTTTAGATACTCCTAGTGGACATGGTTCTTAGTTTAGATACTCCTAGTTGACATGGTTCTTAGTTTAGATACTCCTAGTTGACATGGTTCTTAGTTTAGATACTCCTAGTTGACATGGTTCTTAGTTTAAATACTCCTAGTTGACATGGTTCTTAGTTTAGATACTCCTAGTTGACATGGTCTTAGTGTAGATACTCCTAGTTGACATGGTTCTTAGTTTAGATACTCCTAGTTGACATGGTCCTTAGTGTAGATACTCCTAGTTGACATGGTTCTTAGTTTAAATACTCCTAGTTGACATGGTTCTTAGTTTAGATACTCCTAGTTGACATGGTCTTAGTGTAGATACTCCTAGTTGACATGGTTCTTAGTTTAGATACTCCTAGTTGACATGGTTCTTAGTTTAGATACTCCTAGTTGACATGGTTCTTAGTTTAGATACTCCTAGTTGACATGGTTCTTAGTTTAGATACTCCTAGTTGACATGGTCTTAGTTTAGATACTCCTAGTTGACATGGTTCTTATTGTAGATACTCCTAGTTGACATGGTTCTTAGTTTAGATACTCCTTGTTGACATGGTTCTTAGTTTAGATACTCCTAGTTGACATGGTTCTTAGTTTAGATACTCCTAGTTGACATGGTTCTTAGTTTAGATACTCCTAGTTGACATGGTCCTTAGTGTAGATACTCCTTGTTGACATGGTTCTTAGTTTAGATACTCCTAGTTGACATGGTTCTTAGTTTAGATACTCCTAGTTGACATGGTCCTTAGTGTAGATACTCCTAGTTGACATGGTTCTTAGTTTAGATACTCCTAGTTGACATGGTTCTTATTGTAGATACTCCTAGTTGACATGGTTCTTAGTTTAGATACTCCTAGTTGACATGGTTCTTAGTTTAGATACTCCTAGTTGACATGGTCTTAGTTTAGATACTCCTAGTTGACATGGTTCTTAGTTTAGATACTCCTAGTTGACATGGTTCTTAGTTTAGATACTCCTAGTTGACATGGTTCTTAGTGTATATACTCCGAGTTGACATGGTCTTAGTTTAGATACTCCTAGTTGACATGGTTCTTAGTGTAGATACTCCTAGTTGACATGGTTCTTAGTGTAGATACTCCTAGTTGACATGGTTCTTAGTTTAGATACTCCTAGTTGACATGGTTCTTAGTTTAGATACTCCTAGTTGACATGGTCTTAGTTTAGATACTCCTAGTTGACATGGTTCTTAGTTTAGATACTCCTAGTTGACATGGTACTTAGTGTAGATACTCCTAGTTGACATGGTTCTTAGTGTAGATACTCCTAGTTGACATGGTTCTTAGTTTAGATACTCCTAGTTGACATGGTTCTTAGTGTAGATACTCCTAGTTGACATGGTCTTAGTTTAGATACTCCTAGTTGACATGGTTCTTATTGTAGATACTCCTAGTTGACATGGTTCTTAGTGTAGATACTCCTAGTTGACATGGTTCTTAGTTTAGATACTCCTAGTTGACATGGTTCTTAGTTTAGATACTCCTAGTTGACATGGTTCTTAGTTTAGATACTCCTAGTTGACATGGTTCTTAGTTTAGATACTCCTAGTTGACATGGTTCTTAGTTTAGATACTCCTAGTTGACATGGTTCTTAGTTTAGATACTCCTAGTTGACATGGTTCTTATTTTAGATACTCCTAGTTGACATGGTTCTTAGTGTAGATACTCCTAGTTGACATGGTTCTTAGTTTAGATACTCCTAGTTGACATGGTTCTTAGTTTAGATACTCCTAGTTGACATGGTTCTTATTTTAGATACTCCTAGTTGACATGGTCTTAGTTTAGATACTCCTAGTTGACATGGTTCTTAGTTTAGATACTCCTAGTTGACATGGTTCTTAGTTTAGATACTCCTAGTTGACATGGTTCTTAGTGTAGATACTCCTAGTTGACATGGTTCTTAGTTTAGATACTCCTAGTTGACATGGTTCTTATTGTAGATACTCCTAGTTGACATGGTTCTTAGTTTAGATACTCCTAGTTGACATGGTTCTTAGTTTAGATACTCCTAGTTGACATGGTTCTTAATGTAGATACTCCTAGTTGACATGGTTCTTAGTTTAGATACTCCTAGTTGACATGGTTCTTATTGTAGATACTCCTAGTTGACATGGTTCTTAGTTTAGATACTCCTAGTTGACACGGTTCTTAGTTTAGATACTCCTAGTTGACATGGTCCTTATTGTAGAAACTCCTAGTTGACATGGTACTTAGTTTAGATACTCCCAGTTGACATCGTTCTTAGTTTAGATACTCCTAGTTGACATGGTTCTTAGTGTAGATACTCCTAGTTGACATGGTCCTTATTGTAGAAACTCCTAGTTGACATGGTACTTAGTTTAGATACTCCCAGTTGACATGGTTCTTAGTTTAGATACTCCTAGTTGACATGGTTCTTAGTGTAGATACTCCTAGTTGACATGGTCCTTAGTGTAGATACTCCTAGTTGACATGGTTCTTAGTTTAGATACTCCTAGTTGACATGGTCCTTAGTGTAGATACTCCTAGTTGACATGGTTCTTAGTGTAGATACTCCTAGTTGACATGGTTCTTATTGTAGATACTCCTAGTTGACATGGTTCTTAGTTTAGATACTCCTAGTTGACATGGTTCTTAGTTTAGATACTCCTAGTTGACATGGTTCTTAGTTTAGATACTCCTAGTTGACATGGTTCTTAGTGTGGATACTCCTAGTTGACATGGTTCTTAGTTTAGATACTCCTAGTTGACATGGTTATTAGTTTAGATACTCCTAGTTGACATGGTTCTTAGTTTAGATACTCCTAGTTGACATGGTTCTTAGTTTAGATACTCCTAGTTGACATGGTTCTTAGTGTAGATACTCCTAGTTGACATGGTCCTTAGTGTAGATACTCCTAGTTGACATGGTTCTTATTGTAGATACTCCTAGTTGACATGGTCCTTAGTTTAGATACTCCTAGTTGACATGGTTCTTAGTGTAGATACTCCTAGTTGACATGGTCCTTAGTGTAGATACTCCTAGTTGACATGGTTCTTATTGTAGATACTCCTAGTTGACATGGTCCTTAGTTTAGATACTCCTAGTTGACATGGTTCTTATTGTAGATACTCCTAGTTGACATGGTTCTTAGTGTAGATACTACTAGTTTACATGGTACTTAGTGTAGATACTCCTAGTTGACATGGTTCTTAGTTTAGATACTCCTAGTTGACATGGTTCTTAGTTTAGATACTCCTAGTTGACATGGTTCTTAGTTTAGATACTCCTAGTTGACATGGTCCTTAGTGTAGATACTGCTAGTTGACATGGTTCTTATTGTAGATACTCCTAGTTGACATGGTTCTTAGTGTAGATACTCCTAGTTGACATGGTTCTTAGTTTAGATACTCCTAGTTGACATGGTTCTTATTGTAGAAACTCCTAGTTGACATGGTTCTTAGTTTAGATACTCCTAGTTGACATGGTTCTTAGTTTAGATACTCCTAGTTGACATGGTTCTTAGTTTAGATACTCCTAGTTGACATGGTTCTTATTGTAGAAACTCCTAGTTGACATGGTTCTTAGTTTAGATACTCCTAGTTGACATGGTTCTTAGTTTAGATACTCCTAGTTGACATGGTTCTTAGTGTAGATACTCCTAGTTGACATGGTTCTTATTGTAGATACTCCTAGTTGACATGGTTCTTAGTTTAGATACTCCTAGTTGACATGGTCCTTAGTGTAGATACTCCTAGTTGACATGGTTCTTAGTTTAGATACTCCTAGTTGACATGGTTCTTAGTGTAGATACTCCTAGTTGACATGGTTCTTAGTTTAGATACTCCTAGTTGACATGGTACTTAGTGTAGATACTCCTAGTTGACATGGTCCTTAGTGTAGATACTCCTAGTTGACATGGTTCTTAGTTTAGATACTCCTAGTTGACATGGTACTTAGTGTAGATACTCCTAGTTGACATGGTTCTTAGTGTAGATACTCCTAGTTGACATGGTTCTTAGTTTAGATACTCCTAGTTGACATGGTCCTTAGTGTAGATACTACTAGTTGACATGGTTCTTAGTGTAGATACTCCTAGTTGACATGGTCCTTAGTGTAGATACTCCTAGTTGACATGGAGCTGACTCTTATGGCCTCTAGTCATATCAGATCACACTGAGTTAAGGCTGTGTGTAACTCTGTTTGTGTGGGTGTGGGCTGAAATTGCTTATCCACAATATTGTGTGAATTACTGAAGAAGACGGTGATGATGCATCAGATGATGTTACATCTCTATTTCAATTCAATTTAAATCCAAATGACTTCATTGTCTTGGGAAACATATGTTAACGTTGTCAAAGCAAGTGAAATATAACAATAACAAATGAACAGTAAACATTACACTCACAGAAGTTCCAAAGGAATAGAGACATTTGAAATGTCATATTATGTATATTTACAATGTTGTGACGGTGTGCAAATAGTTGAAGTACAAAAAGGGAAAATTAATAAACATAAATATGGGTTGTATTTACAATGTTGTTTGTTCTTCAATGGTTCCCCTTTTCTTGTGGCAACAGGTCACAAATCTTGCTGCTGTGATTGCACACTGTGGTATTTCACCCAGTAGATATGTGTAAGGTGGGCGTACTGGCGGCAGAGAAGTCAGGCGCAGGAGAGCAAAGACTGTGCTACAACGGCGCAGTTTAATAATAAAAATCACTGTGAACAAAAACAAAATATACAATGGGACAAAACCCCGTCGCACACCAGACATAACGTGCACAAACACTTACAATAAGACAATTCCGGACAAGGACATGGGGGAAACAGAGGGTTAAATACACAACATGTAATTATGGAATTGGAACCAGGTGTGTGGGAAGACAAGACAAAACAAATGGAAAATGAAAGGTGGATCGGCGATGGCTAGAAGGCCGGCGAAACCGATCGCCGAACGCAGCCCGAACAAGGAGAGGACCGACTTCGGTAGAAGTCGTGACAATATGGGAGTTTATCAACATTTAATTTGTTTACAAAATCTTTGTGGGTCTGTGTAATCTGAGTGAAATATGTGTCTCTAATATGGTCATACATTTGGCAGGAGGTTAGGAAGTGCAGCTCAGTTTCCATCTCATTTTGTGGGCAGTGTACACATAGCCTGTCTTCTCTTGAGAGCCAGGTCTGCCTACGGCGGCCTTTCTCAATAGCAAGGCAATGCTCACTGAGTCTGTACATAGTCAAAGCTATCCTTAAGTTTGTGTGAGTCACAGTGGTCAGGTATTCTGCCACTGTGTACTCTCTGTTTAGGGCCAAATAGCATTCTTGTTTGCTCTGCTTTTTGGTAACTTCTTTCCAATGTGTGAAGTAAAATATTTTAGTTTTCTCAGTATTTGGTTGGGTCTAATTGTGTTGCTGTCCTGGGGCTCTGTGGGGTGTGTTTGTGTTTGTGAACAGAGCCACAGGACCAGCTTAATTAGGGGACTCTTCTCCATGTTCATCTCTCTGTAGGTGATGGCTTTGTTATGGAAGGTTTGGGAATTACTTCCTTTTAGATTCTCTCTCTCTCTCTCTCTCTCTCTCTCTCTCTCTCTCTCTCTCTCTCTCTCTCTCTCTCTCTCTCTCTCTCTCTCTCTCTCTCTCCTCCCTCTCTCTCTCCCTCTCTCTCTCTCTCTCTCTCTCTCTCTCTCTCTCTCTCTCTCTCTCTCTCTCTCTCTCTCTCTCTCTCTCTCTCTCTCTCTCTCTCTCTCTCTCTCTCTCTCACTCCCCCTTTCCCTCTGTCTCTTTTTTCTCTCTTTTTCTTTCTCTCTCTCTCTCTCTCTCTCTCTCTCTCTCTCTCTCTCTCTCTCTCTCTCTCTCTCTCTCTCTCCCTCCCTCTCTCTCATCTTCTCTATGTCTCTGACCTGTTTGTGTTTTGTCACTCCTATCTCTGTTCCCATCCTGTTTCTGGCCCAAATCAGCTGTTAAACAGTATTTTTTAGCATTATTAATGGCTCTTTAGTTTTTTTTTTGTGATGGTACACTATTGACCTCTGTGTCTCCCTGTCTCTCTGTAGTGGAGCGATGTATGTGTGTGATGCAGTCGGGTACCCAGATGGTGAAGTTGAAAGCTGGTTCCAAGGGGCTGGTGAGACTGTTCTACCTGGACGAACATCGCTCATGCATCCGATGGAGACCCTCACGCAAGAGCGAGAGGGCCAAGAGTGAGTACACATACTTTATCTCATCACCCACGCAATCTCTCACCTTAACCCCTAGTTCTACCCTTAACAGATGCACTTCCTTTTTGGCAACATCGAAGCAATACAAACAATGCTTTTTGTAACTTTATCCAATCTTTTAACCTTGTAGGAATGTCAAATAATGTATTTTTTCTCTCTCTCTGTCTCTCTCTCTCTCTCTCTCTCTGTCTCTCTCTCTCTCTCTCTCTCTCTCTCTCTCTCTCTCTCTCTCTCTGTCTTTGTCTCTCTCTCTGAATTCAATTCAATTTCAATAAAAATTTAAGGGCTTTATTGGCATGTGAAACATATGTTTACATTGCCAAAGCAAGTGAATTAGATAATAAACAAAAGTGAAATTAACAATACCATTTTTTGTTTTTACAGTAAACATTACACTCACAAAAGTTCCAAAATAATGAAGATGTTTCAAATGTCATATTATGTGCAAATAGTTAAAGTACAAAGGGAAAATAAATAAACATAAATATTGGTTGTATTTACAATGGTAAATAATATGGTCATAGTTTCCATCTCATTTTGTGGGCAGTGTGCACATAGCCTGTCTTCTCTTTTTTGTTTATTTTATTTTTATTTTTTAACGAGGCAAGTCAGTTAAGAACAAATTCTTATTTACCAAAAGGCAAAGGCCTCCTGCGGGGACGGGGGCTGGGATTAAAAAGAAATAATAATATTTTTTAAATGTAGGACAAAACACACATCACAACAAGAGAGACAACACAACACTACATAAAGAGAGACCTAAGACGACAACATAGCAAGGCAGCAACACATGAAAACACAGTAGTATGGTAGCAACAAAACATGACAACGACATGGTAGCAACACAACATGGCAGCAGCTCAACATGGTAGCAGCACAAAACAGGGTACAAACATTGTTGGGCACAGACAACAGCACAAAGAGAAAGAAGGTAGAGACAACAATACATCACATAAAGCAGCCACAACTGTCAGTGAGAGACGAGCGACCAAGGGTTGTGTGTGCTTTGGGGACCTTTAACAGAATATGACTGGCAGAACAGGTGTTGTATGTGGAGGATGAGGGCTGCAGTAGATATCTCAGATAGGGGGGAGTGGCCTAAGAGGGTTGCATAAATAAGCAACAACCAGTGTGTCTTGCGATGGGTATACAGAGATGACCAGTTTACAGATGAGTATAGAGGACAGTGATGTGTCCTATAAGGAGCATTGGTGTCAAATCTGATGGCCGAATGGTAAAGAACATATAGCCGCTCGAGAGCACCCTTACCTGCTGATGTATAAATTACATCTCCATAATCTAGCATGGGTAGGATGGTCATCTGAACCAGGGTTAGTTTGGCAGCTGGGGTGAAAGAGGAGCTATTACGATAGAGGAAACCAAGTCTAGATTTAACTTTAGCCTGCAGCTTTGATATGTGCTGAGAGAAGGACAGTGCACCGTCTAGCCATACTCCCAAGTACTTGTATGAGGTGACTACATCCAGCTCTAAACCCTCAGAGGTAGTAATCACACCTATGGGAAGAGGGGCATTCTTCTTACCAAACCACATTACCTTTGTTTTGGAGGTGTTCAGAACAAGGTTAAGGGCAGAGAAAGCTTGTTGGACACTAAGAAAGCTTTCATGTAGAGCGTTTAACACAAAATCCGAGTAGGGGCCAGCTGAGTATAAGACTGTATCATCTGCATATAAATGGATGAGAGAGATTCCTACTGCCTGAGCTATGTTGTTGATGTAAATTGAGAAGAGTGTGGGGCCTATGATCGAGCCTTGGGGTACACCCTTGGTGACAGGCAGTGGCTGAGACAGCAGATTTTCTGACTTTGTACACTGCACTCTTTGAGAGAGGTAGTTAGCAAACCAGGCCATAGACCCTTCAGAGACACCAATACTCCTTAGCCGGCACACAAGAATGGAATGGTCTACCGTATCAAAAGCTTTGGCCAAGTCAATAAAAATAGCAGCACAATATTGCTTAGCATCAAGGACAATGGTGGCATCATTGAGGACCTTTAAGGTTGCAGTGATACATCCATAACCTGAGCGGAAACACATATTGCAAACCCGAGAGAATACTATAGACATCAAGAAAGCCAGTCAGTTGATTATTGACACGTTTTCCCAACACTTTTGATAAACAGAGCAAATTAGAAATAGGCATATAACATTTAGGATCGGCTTGATCTCCCCCTTTAAGTAAAGGATGCAGCGTGGACGCCTTCCAAGCAATGGGAACCTCCCCAGGAAGGTGAGACAGGTTAAAAAGGTCAGAGACGGGCTTGGCGATTATAGCGGCAGCAACCTTAAAGAAGAAAGGGTCTAAACCATCTGACCCAGATGTTTTTTTGGGGTCAGTGACTGCCTGCAGGGAGAAACTTTGTAGCGGTGCAGGGGAAAAAGAGGGAGAAGCATCGGGGATTGTTGCATTAGAAGGGGTGGGAGATGAGGAAATGTTGGACGGGCAAGGAGGCATGGCTGAGTTAAATTGGAATCTTGACTTAATGAAGTGGCGATTAAAGAGCTCAGCCATGTGTTTCTTGTCAGTAACAACCACATCATCAACTTTAAGGGACATGGGCAGCTGTGAGGAGGAACTTCTTGGGGTTAGACCCACAGAGAGAGAACTGCTCCTTAAAGTAACTTAATTTGGCCTTCTGGATAGCCTGAGTGTACATATTTCTCATTTGCCTGAACGAAAGACAGTCAGCCTGAGTATGTGTGTGCTGAGCCTTTCGCCAAATGCAATTCTTCAGGTGGAGTAACTCTGCAAGATCACGGTCGAACCAGGGGCTGAACCTGCTTTTAATTCTCATTTTCTTTATGGGGGCGTGTTTGTCAAAAATACCACTGTAAATATCAAAAAAGAAGGTCCAAGCGTCTTCAACAGAGGGGATCAAGCTGATTCTATACCAATTTACAGAGGCCAGGTCATGAAGGAAGGCTTGCTCATTCCAAGATGGCGTATCAGTCGGACGTGTGTTTTGTCTTGTCCCGTGTAAATAATCGTTTTCCTCGTTTTTTCCGTTTATATTTTAATCTCACTTTCCATCTGAATATACTCTCCTGCAACCCCCAACACCCAATGTGGTACGGATCTGCTATTTTTATACTTTAGAACCGGAACCCCCATCAGAAGCTAGCCAGCTAACTAACTACTAGCTAGTTATCAGTTAGTCACTGCTAGTGGTCTTTACCGTTAACTCGGACACCAGCCAGCCTCAGCTTGGTCAATACATGCCAGTCTGCACAGCGCGATATCAACCCAGAGAATATCGGACTGCTTTTTCTCTACCAAATCTCCAGATTACTACCGCAAGCTCTGGACCTTTACACCGGATCAGATAGCTAGCTGCAATCTGAGTGGCTACTCCTGGCTAACGTCTCTGTCCCGAAGCAAGCAACAGTTAGCCTTGAGCTAGCCTCGAGCTAGGCCAATCTCCCGGCTAGCCGAAGAGGTCCTCCGGCTAATTCTTGTGCTACAATACATATTTTGCCAATTGGCCTGGACCTTTTTTTGCCGACACAGAGCCCTGCCAATCCATCACAACTGGTCTAAATCAGCTACAAGCTAATTTAGCCATTTTTTGCCGCTGCTAGCAGCTTTTACCTTCTGCACAGACACCAGCCCTGTTATTAGCCTGGATATTACTCACCAATTTACCAGCATCGGACTGTCTCTCGACAACAACGCCGGATTCCTGCCGTAATCCCTGAGCCACTACTTCTGATCCTCACAGCTAGCTTGCAGCTAGCGCAGCTAGCGCCACTGCCACGAAGCTAGCACCAGTTAGCAAACACAATTCTACAATTCACAACCTCTCTTTCGCCATCGCCATCCGGCTTGGATTCTCTGTCGACACGACCACGTCTGGTCTGCAGACGTATACCCCACCCGCTGTGCCCTCAACCGGCCTCCGTCTGAGCAGACCCCCTCCGTCTGAGCAGACCACCCCCCGGGCTACTAACTTTAAACGCCGCGTGCTAGCTTAGTGGAGGCCTCCCTGCTCCATCTATGGCTGCCCCCTGGACACTATGATCACGTGGCTACATAGCTGATGCATGCTTGACTGTCCATTAATTCACGGTACTCCATTCTGTTTATTTGTGTTTTATCTGTCGGCTCTGTGCTTTAACTCAGGATCTGTGTGTAGTTAATCCGACCCTCTCTGCCTAGTCGTCGCCATTTTTACCTGTTGTTGCTGTGTTAGACTAGCACCCTGTTATTGCTGCTGTTATCTTACCTGTTGTTTTAGCTAGCTCTCCCAATCAAGACCTGCAATCACTTTATGCCTTATTGTATGTCTCTCTCAAATATCAATATGCCTTGCATACTGTTGTTCAGGCTAGTTATCATTATCATTGTTTTGGTTTGCAATGGACCCCGTAGTTCCACTCTCCGTACCTCTGATACCTCCTTTGTCCCACCCCCCACACATGCGGTGACCTCACCCATTGAGACCAGCATGTCCAGAGATACAACCTCTCTTATCATCACCCAGTGCCTGGGCTTGCCTCTGCTGTACCCGTGCCCCACCATACCCCTGTCTGCACATTATGCCCAGAATCTATTCTACCACGCCCATAAATCTGCTCCTTTTATTCTTTGTCCCCAACGCTCTAGGCGACCAATTTTGATAGCCTTTAGCCGCACCCTCATCCTACTACTCCTCTGTTCCTCGGGTGATGTGGAGGTAAACCCAGGCCCTGCATGTCCCCAGTCACCCTCATTTGTTGACTTCTGTGATCGAAAAAGCCTTGGCCTCATGCATGTCAACATCAGAAGCCTCCTCCCTAAGTTTGCCTTACTCACCGCTTTAGCACACTCTGCCAACCCTGATGTCCTTGCCGTGTCCGAATCCTGGCTTAGGAAGGCCACCAAAAATTCTGGGATTTCCATACCCAACTATAACACTTTCCGTCAAGATAGAACTGCCAAAGGGGGAGGAGTTGCAATCTACTGCAGAGATAGCCTGCAAAGTTCTGTCATACTTTCCAGGTCTATGCCCAAACAGTTCGAACTTCTAATTTTAAAAATTAATCTCTCCAGAAATAAGTCTCTCACTGTTGCCGCCTGCTACCGACCCCCCTCAGCTCCCAGCTGTGCCCTGGACACCATCTGTGAATTGATCGCTCCCCATCTAGCTTCAGAGTTTGTTCTGTTAGGTGACCTAAACTGGGATATGCTTAACACCCCGGCAGTCCTACAATCCAAGCTTGATGCCCTCAATCTCACACAAATCATCAAGGAACCCACCAGGTACAACCCTAAATCCGTAAACATGGGCACCCTAATAGACATTATCCTGACCAACCTGCCCTCCAAATACACCTCTGCTGTCTTCAATCAAGATCTCAGCGATCACTGCCTCATTGCCTGTATCCGCCACGGGTCCGCGGTCAAACGACCACCACTCATCACTGTCAAACGCTCCCTAAAACACTTCTGCGAGCAGGCCTTTCTAATCGACCTGGCCCGGGTACCCTGGAAGGATATTGACCTCATCCCGTCAGTTGAGGATGCCTGGTCATTCTTTAAAAGTTACTTCCTCACCATATTAGACAAGCATGCTCCGTTCAAAAAATGCAGAACCAAGAACAGATATAGCCCTTGGTTCACTCCAGACCTGACTGCCCTCGACCAGCACAAAAACATCCTGTGGCGAACTGCAATAGCATCGAAGAGCCCCCGCGATATGGAACTGTTCAGGGAAGTCAGGAACCAATACACGCAGTCAGTCAGGAAAGCAAAGGCCAGCTTTTTCAAGCAGAAATTTGCATCCTGTAGCTCTAACTCCAAAAAGTTCTGGGATACGGTAAAGTCCATGGAAAACAAGAGCACCTCCTCCCAGCTGCCCACTGCACTGAGGCTAGGTAACACGGTCACCACTGATAAGTCCGTGATAATCGAAAACTTCAACAAACATTTCTCAATGGCTGGCCATGCCTTCCTCCTGGCGACTCCAACCTTGGCCAACAGCCCCGCCCCCCCCGCTGCTACTCGCCCAAGCCTCCCCAGCTTCTCCTTTACCCATATCCAGATAGCAGATGTTCTGAAAGAGCTGGAAAACCTGGACCCATACAAATCAGCTGGGCTTGACAATCTGGACCCCCTATTTCTGAAACTGTCCGCCGCCATTGTCGCACCCCCTATTACCAGCCTGTTCAACCTCTCCTTCGTATCATCTGAGATCCCCAAGGATTGGAAAGCTGCCGCGGTCATCCCCCTCTTCAAAGGGGGAGACACCCTGGACCCAAACTGTTACAGACCTATATCCATCCTGCCCTGCCTATCTAAGGTCTTCGAAAGCCAAGTCAACAAACAGATCACTGACCATCTCGAATCCCACCGTACCTTCTCCGCTGTGCAATCCGGTTTCCGAGCCGGTCACGGGTGCACCTCAGCCACGCTCAAGGTACTAAACGATATCATAACCGCCATCGATAAAAGACATTACTGTGCAGCCGTCTTCATCGACCTGGCCAAGGCTTTCGACTCTGTCAATCACCATATTCTTATCGGCAGACTCAGTAGCCTCGGTTTTTCTAATGACTGCCTTGCCTGGTTCACCAACTACTTTGCAGACAGAGTTCAGTGTGTCAAATCGGAGGGCATGTTGTCCGGTCCTCTGGCAGTCTCTATGGGGGTACCACAGGGTTCAATTCTCGGGCCGACTCTTTTCTCTGTATACATCAATGATGTTGCTCTTGCTGCGGGCGATTCCCTGATCCACCTCTACGCAGACGACACCATTCTATATACTTCCGGCCCTTCCTTGGACACTGTGCTATCTAACCTCCAAACGAGCTTCAATGCCATACAACACTCCTTCCGTGGCCTCCAACTGCTCTTAAACGCTAGTAAAACCAAATGCATGCTTTTCAACCGTTCGCTGCCTGCACCCGCACGCCCGACTAGCATCACCACCCTGGACGGTTCCGACCTAGAATATGTGGACATCTATAAGTACCTAGGTGTCTGGCTAGACTGCAAACTCTCCTTCCAGACTCATATCAAACATCTCCAATCCAAAATCAAATCAAGAATCGGCTTTCTATTCCGCAACAAAGCCTCCTTCACTCACGCCGCCAAACTTACCCTAGTAAAACTGACTATCCTACCGATCCTCGACTTCGGCGATGTCATCTACAAAATAGCTTCCAATACTCTACTCAGCAAACTGGATGCAGTTTATCACAGTGCCATTCGTTTTGTTACTAAAGCACCTTATACGACCCACCACTGCGACCTGTATGCCCTAGTCGGCTGGCCCTCGCTACATGTTCGTCGTCAGACCCACTGGCTCCAGGTCATCTACAAGGCTATGCTAGGTAAAGTGCCGCCTTATCTCAGTTCACTGGTCACGATGGCTACACCCACCCGCAGCACGCGCTCCAGCAGGTGTATCTCACTGATCATCCCTAAAGCCAAAACCTCATTTGGACGCCTTTCCTTCCAGTTCTCTGCTGCCTGCGACTGGAACGAATTGCAAAAATCTCTGAAGTTGGAGACTTTTATCTCCCTCAACAACTTTAAAAATCTGCTATCCGAGCAGCTAACCGATCGCTGCAGCTGTACATAGTCCATCTGTAAACTACCCACCCAATTTACCTACCTCACCCCCCATACTGCTTTTATTTATTTACTTTTCTGCTCTTTTGCACACCAGTATCTCTTCTTGCACATGATCATCTGATGATTTATCACTCCAGTGTTAATCTGCTAAATTGTAATTATTCGATTTATTGCCTACCTCATGCCGTTTGCACACATTGTATATAGATTCTCTTTTTTTTCTACCATGTTATTGACTTGTTTATTGTTTACTCCATGTGTAACTCTGTGTTGTCTGTTCACACTGCTATGCTTTATCTTGGCCAGGTCGCAGTTGCAAATGAGAACTTGTTCTCAACTAGCCTACCTGGTTAAATAAAGGTGAAATAAATAAATAAAAAATAAAATTAAAGTTTTTTAGCAAGCGTCTATGACAAATCAGGACAGGTCGTTTCACTGAGCAACCATTACGAACACGGGCTGTTAAACAGTGATCACTAAGGTCATTACAGAAAAACCAGACTAGTACCTATCAGGATTATTTGTGAGGATAACATCAATTAGAGTAGCCTTTTTTGGGTGTTTGGAGTCATACCTTGTTGGATTGTTAAAAATCTGAGAAAGATCTTGAGAGCCAGGTCTGGCTACGGCGGCCTTCCTCAATAGCAAGGCTATGCTCACTGAGTCTGTATATAGTCAAAGCCTTCCTGAAGTTTGGGTTAGTCACCCAAACTGCTGTCTCTCTCTCTCTCTCTCTCTCTCTCTCTCTCTCTCTCTCTCTCTCTCTCTCTCTCTCTCTCTCCTAGAAATCAATACAATGCCATGTTGTTGACTACAGTAGTGATGCTGTGACTTCAGCCATGTTGTTGACTACAGTAGTGATGCTGTAACATCAGCCATGTTGTTGACTATAGTAGTGATGCTGTGACTTCAGCCATGTTGTTGACTACAGTAGTGATGCTGTGACTTCAGCCATGTTGTTGACTACCGTAGTGATGCTGTGACTTCAGGGTATGCCAGTTTATTTGCTGCAGTGTCTGTCTGGTTATATGTTTATCTCTAACTTCTCCTCGTTGTGGCCTTCATTCAGTATTTAACAGAGAGAGAAACTATCATTGCCCTAGAAGATATCAGAAGCTTAACTTATTGTCTCTTAGCAGACTTTTGTTTGGTTTCATCCATTTTGATCACAAATGAGAGCTACTTAATGAATTCCCGAGCTTATCAGTGCTACGGCTGTCGGCAATATTCAGACTGCCAACCCTGAATGGTCCTCTCTCTTCCTGTACTGCCCTCTTTCCCTTTCAGTCACCATTGATTCGCTGTACAAGGTGACGGAGGGCCGTCAGTCAGACATCTTCCACCGCCATGCGGAGGGCAGTTTTGACCCGGCCTGCTGTTTCACCGTTTACCATGGCAACCACATGGAGTCCCTAGACCTGGTGACCTCTAACCCTGAAGAGGCTCGTACCTGGATGACAGGACTACGATACCTGATGGCTGGCATCAGTGACGAGGACTCACTGGCCAAACGACAACGGACACATGACCAATATCCTTTTAAGACTAACACACACACACACACACACACACACACACACACACACACACACACACACACACACACACACACACACACACACACACACACACACACACACACACACACACACACACACACACACACACACACACACACACACACACACACACACCTATGTCCTCCTTGTACCTCGTAAGAAGAGCATAACAGTGGGTACCCCTAACCAGTATTCTCTCCTCTCCTCTACTGTGTCTTCCTTCCTCCCAAAAGGAAAGTACTCTCCCTCTTTTCATGTCTCCCTCTGCCTGCTGCATGCAGTCTGTGTGTGTGTGTGTGTGTGTGTGTGTGTGTGTGTGTGTGTGTGTGTGTGTGTGTGTGTGTGTGTGTGTGTGTGTGTGTGTGTGTGTGTGTGTGTGTGTGTGTGTGTGTGTGTGTGTGTGTGTGTGTGTGTGTGTGTGTTGTGTGTCTGTGTGTGTGTGTGTGTGTGTGTGTGTGTGTGTGTGTGTGTGTGTCTGTCTGTCTGTCTGTGTGTGTGTGTGTGTGTGTGTGTGTGTGTGTGTGTGTGTGTGTGTGTGTGTCTGTCTGTCTGTGTGTGTGTGTGTGTCTGTGTGTGTGTGTGTGTGTCTCTGTGTGTGTGTGTCTGTCTGTCTGTCTGTGTGTGTGTGTCTGTGTGTGTGTGTGTGTGTGTGTGTGTGTGTGTGTGTGTGTCTGTGTCTGTGTCTGTGTGTGTGTGTGTGTGTGTGTGTGTGTGTGTGTGTGTGTGTGTGTCTGTGTGTGTGTGTGTGTGTGTGTGTGTGTGTGTGTGTCTGTGTCTGTGTCTGTGTGTGTGTGTGTGTCTGTGTCTGTGTGTGTGTGTGTGTGTGTGTGTGTGTTTGCCTTCGAGCGTTGTTCTGTTCTGACTGGATTTGACAACTGACAAAACATGGGGTTGTTGTTGTTGAAAAGCCTCTCAGCTTGAATACACATTATAAAGTGTTTCTAAAATTAACTGTAACACAACTTTAGACTTTAGACTCCAGAATGAAGATAGGCTTAAACAGGCTTATCCAATAGAAATTGCTGATCACACTTGAAGGCGATGTCATGGTGGCGTTGTCATGGTGGCGTTGTCATGGTGGCGGTGGCGTTGTCATGGTGGCGTTGTCATGGTGGCGTTGGCTAGCTAAGCTCACGTGCAGAAACACATCATCAGGTCTAACGGTCATTCTCACGTCGAACTGAGCATGTGCAGAACGTCAAATCCAAGGCACTCCTTCGATATAAAGTAGTTTTTTCCGTAATATTATAAACGTGTGAGTTTGTCACTTTCATGAGGTTGGAGTAATAATATGTAACTACTGAAATCTAGATGGTTCCTTTAGATTTTGAGAAAAGAAGGAAGAATCTGACTTCTCTCATTGGCTTGTCAGACCCCAAACCCCAGCCTGTTCTGCTTCACAAGCGTTCCCGGAAGTCTTTTTGATGTTGCACCTCTTTGTTTAGAAATTCTGTGCTGCAGTGCATTGGCTAGCCGCACTCTGGTGATGTTGCACCTCTGGGTTTAGAAACTCTGTGCTGCAGTGCATTGGCTAGCCGCACTCTGGTGATGTTTCACCTCTTTGTTTAGAAACTCTGTGCTTCAGTGCATTGGCTAGCCGCACTCTGGTGATGTTGCACCTCTGGGTTTAGAAACTCTGTGCTGCAGTGCATTGGCTAGCCAAACTCTGGTGATGTTGCACCTCTGGGTTTAGAAACTCTGTGCTGCAGTGCATTGGCTAGCCAAACTCTGGTGATGTTGCACCTCTGGGTTTAGAAACTCTGTGCTGCAGTGCATTGGCTAGCCGCACTCTGGTGATGTTGCACCTCTGGGTTTAGAAACTCTGTGCTGCAGTGCATTGGCTGGCCAAACTCTGGTGATGTTGCACCTCTGGGTTTAGAAACTCTGTGCTGCAGTGCATTGGCTAGCCGCACTCTGGTGATGTTGCACCTCTGGGTTTAGAAACTCTGTGCTGCAGTGCATTGGCTAGCCAAACTCTGGTGATGTTGCACCTCTGGGTTTAGAAACTCTGTGCTGCAGTGCATTGGCTAGCCAAACTCTGGTGATGTTGCACCTCTGGGTTTAGAAACTCTGTGCTGCAGTGCATTGGCTAGCCAAACTCTGGTGATGATCCTGATGTTTCTAAACTAGCTAGACATCTTGCTGACTACCCTCCCTCCCTCCCTCCCTCCCTCCCTCCCTCCCTCCCTCCCTCCCTCCCACACACACACACACACACACACACACACACACACACACACACACACACACACACACACACACACACACACACACACACACACACACACACACACACACACACACACACACACACACACACACACACACACACACACACACACACACACACACACACACACACACACACCATCCCATGGCTGTGTCCTTAACCTGTGTGTGTGTAGATGGATGAAGCAGACGTTTGAGGAGGCTGATAAGAACGGGGATGGTCTGTTGAACATGGAGGAGATCTACCAGCTACTGCACAAGATGAACGTCAACCTGCCCCGCAGGAAGGTCAAACACATGTTCCAGGTCAGTCACAGGTCAGAGACCAAATACTGTACCTGAGAAGACAAAAGAGGGATGTAGTGCACTATATATAGGGAATAGGGTGCCATAGGGCTTTGGTCTAAAGTAGTGCACTATATAGGGAATAGGGTGCCATAGGGCTCTGGTCTAAAGTAGTGCACTATATAGGGAATAGGGTGCCATAGGGCTCTGGTCTAAAGTAGTGCACTATATAGGGAATAGTGTGCCATTTGTAACATGTGATTCAAATGACAGGCGAGTTCTGAGCATGACGGTCAGATAGTGCAGTTGGTTTATAGTCCACTATTTTTAGGGCACCGCCAGGAGTGAATTGTTGTATGAACGGAACAAGGACAATGTCAGAACACAGTTTACTGTTCTGTCCTCACATGACCATGTCCTTGTAGTTGTTTGGTACCATGTAGAGGCACCATGGCTGAGTGTGAATATACCACATGTTTACAGACAAAATAAGTTTAAACATTTTGAAAGAGAGGGTCGAATTGGAATTGTATCACCTGACCACCGCAGCCGCTTACTAATGGTGATGTAATTTCCTTTTCCCACAGGAAGCGGACTCAGACGACCAACAGGGCACGTTGACGTTTGAAGAGTTCAGCGTGTTCTATAAGATGATGTCACTGCGGCGGGACCTGTATCTGCTGCTCATGGGATACAGCGACAGGAAGGACCACCTGATGGCTGACGAGCTGGCCAACTTCCTGCGCAACGAACAGAAGGTCAGGGTTCACAGACAGACAACACTAGATCATGTAGTTTTAGTGACCTATAGTGTAGTCGGTGGTGAAGGTCAGGCGGTATGATCCGGTACGGTCTGGTCCGGTCCGGTATGATCCGGTACGGTATGATCCGGTACGGTCTGGTCTGGTACGGTATGATCCGGTACGGTCTGGTCCGGTACGGTATGATCCGGTACGGTATGATCCGGTACGGTCTGGTCCGGTACGGTATGATCCGGTACGGTCTGGTCCGGTACGGTATGATCCGGTACGGTCTGGTCCGGTACGGTCTGGTCCGGTACGGTCTGGTCCGGTACGGTATGATCCGGTACGGTCTGGTCCGGTACGGTATGATCCGGTACGGTCTGGTACGGTACGGCGGGAAATAGTCTGGGTACGCCGTATCAGTAAAACATGAGTCTATCACAATAATAAAAACATTATGTCAAGAAAACTGTAGGCTATTATACCACTTTATCATTACCACGTCAGAGACAAACGAGCCGAAGGGACTTGAAAATGGGTGGTGTAGTCTGTGCTCCAAAATGTAATGTGGTTTGACGAGAACACTGACATTTTGCCAAGGCATTGATGAGTAGCCGACACTGAGACGTGTGCGGACAGCAGTGGATGCATAAATTGTGGCCTAATGACATTCGCCAAATGTTATTTAACTTTTTTGTTTTTTTGTGTAACAGATATCTCTTTTTATTCACCACTGTTTGGAGGCTGGAGATGTGTTACGAGAGGATGAACGTGCTCGGTAGCCTAGTAAAGGAGACCTTTGAAATGATTGTATGACAATCAGATGAGCACATCATGATTGATTGTGTTTATGCCACAATAAAAGGTCATGCATTTTAAGTTAAATTCCAAACCTTTACGACGAGACCCACAGAGATCCTATTGAATGAATATTAAATTCTATGATTAGGCCAATAAAATGGAGGTCCCATATCAGGAAGAAATTACATCTACTTTCACCCCTGAGTATAGTACATTGTTTTACTGTCACTTCCTGTCATTGTTTTACTGTCACTTCCTGTCATTGTTTTACTGTCACTTCCTATCATTGTTTTACTGTCACTTCCTATCCTTGTTTTACTGTCACTTCCTGTCATTGTTTTACTGTCACTTCCTATCATTATTTTACTGTCTCTTCCTATCATTGTTTTACTGTCACTTCCTGTCATTGTTTTACTGTCACTTCCTATCATTGTTTTACTGTCACTTCCTGTCATTGTTTTACTGTCACTTTCTGTCATTGTTTTACTGTCACTTCCTGCCATTGCTTTACTGTCACTTCCTGTCATTGTTAAACTGTCACTTCCTGTCATTGTTTTACTGTCACGTCATGTCATTGTTTTACTGTCACTTCCTATCATTGTTTTACTGTTACTTCCTGTCATTGTTTTACTGTCACTTCCTGTCATTGTTTTACTGTCACTTGGGGTGTCTCTCTATACCTCATACCTCTCTCTCTCTCTCTCCCCCCTCTCTCTCTCTCTCCCCTCCCCCCTCTCTCTCTTTCTCTCTATAGCTCCCCTCCCTATCTCTCTCTCTCTCTCTCTCTCTCTCTCTCTCTCTCTCTCTCTCTCTCTCAATTCAATTCAATTCAATTCAATTGACTTTATTGACATGGCAAGTTATTATTACTTACATTGTCAAAGTATACATATCGAAAAATTTAAATAAAATATATATGTATATATATATACACAAAATATATATATATTTATATATAAATAAATGGTGGGACTAACAGCAATAATAATAGTAGTAGTGGACATGGGATTACCATTAATAACAGCTACAACAACAATATTAATCAGAACAACAATACATTAAAGCAACAGTAGTAGACCAGTGTCAACATGACTGAGAAGACACATGACCTGGTACGAAAGACAAAACAAAACTAAGCTAAATGGGAAATGGGAAATATTATCAACATTACTTTGCATTTTTCACTGGCTGTCCCTCAGGCTGTGGCAGGAGGACACATATTTGGCTGCCAAAACTGCACATTTTGGCTTTTCACCCAACAAATATTTGAATTTTTCTTCATCTTTTATAGTTTCAAATTCTTTGTATTGAATTATAATTTTGGGAAAGAAATATGCTCTTAGGTCTGAGTATTTGTCACAGTGTAGTAGGAAATGCACTTCTGTCTCTACCTCTCCCCTGGAGCAGAGTGAGCACAGCCTGTCCTCCCTGGGCAGCCAGGTTTGTCTGTGACGACCGGTCTCTATAGCCAGACTGTGCTCACTGAGTCTGTACCTAGTCAATGTTTTCCTCAGTTTTCTATCAGTCACAGTGGTCAGATCGTCTGCCACCATGTACTGTCTGTTTAGAGCCAAATAGCATTGAAGTTTACTTTGATTTTTTGTGGTGTCTTTCCAATAGGTTATATATTTTTATTTTTGTTTTGTGATGATTTGGTTGGGCCAGATTTTCTGAGTGCTGTCCTGAGGCTCTATGGGGTTGGTTTGGGTTGGTGAACTGAGCCTCAGAACCAGCTGGCTGAGGGGACTCTTCTCTGGTTTCATCTCTTGACATTGTAGAGCTGTGTGATGGAATGTTTTAGGGTCACTTGTTTTTAGATGGTTGTAAAATTTGATGGCTCTTTTTTCTATTCGAATGAGGAGGGGATATTGTCCCAATTCTGCCCTACATGCGTTATTTGGAGTTTTTCTTTGTACTTGCAATACAGTCTTGCAAAACTCTGCATGCAATACTTCAATTGGATGTTTGTCCCATTTAGTAAATTCATTATTAGAGAGTGGACCCCATACTTCACTGCCATATAGAGCAATTGGTTCTATAACTGATTGAAAAATTTTGAGCCAGATTCTAATTGGAATTTCAATTTTGATGTTCCTTTTAATGGCATAGAATGCTCTTCTTGCTTTGTCTCTCAGCTCATTCACAGCCATGTGAAAGCTACCTGTGTTGCTGATATTTAGTCCTAGATATGTGTAGTTTTTGGTGTGTTCTAATAGAACTGTGTCCAAATAGAATTTATATTTGTCATCCTTATTTCCGGACCTTTTTTGGAATATCATTATATTTGTTTTTTTTAGGTTAACGGTCAGAGCCCAAGTCTGACAGAACCTGTGAAGATGATCTAGGTGTTGCTGTAACCCCTCTTTAGTGGGAGACAGCAGCACCAGGTCATCTGCGTACAGCAGACACTTGATTTCAGTGTTGTGTAGGGTGATACCAGGTGCTGTCGATTCTTCTAATGTTTTTGCCAATTCATTCATGTAGATGTTAAATAATGTTGGACTTATTGGGCAGCCCTGTTTCACTCCCCGCCCCTGAGAGAAGAAGTCTGTTTGCTTGTTGCCAATTTTAACCGCACATTTGTTTTTAGTGTACATTGATTTAATAAAATCATATGTTTTCCCTCCAATACCACTTTCTATTAGTTTATAAAAAAGACCTTCGTGCCAAATTGAATCAAATGCTTTCTTGAAATCTACAAAACACGAGTAGATTTTGCCTTTGTTTTGGTTAACTTGTTTATCAATTAGAGTGTGGAGGGTGTAAATGTGGTCTGTTGTACGATAATTTTTTAGAAATCCAATCTGGCTTCTGCTCAGGACGTTGTGTTCGTCAAGGAAATGATGTAGTCTGAATTTATAATACTGCAGAGAATTTTCCCCAAGTTGCTGTTAACGCATATTCCTCTGTAATTATTTGGGTCAAATTTGTCTCCATTTTTATAGATTGGTGTGATCAGTCCCTGGTTCCAAATATCGGGGAAAATACCTGCAGTGAGGATAATGTTGAAGAGTTTGAGTATAGCCAATTTGAATTTGTGGTCTGTATATTTGATCATTTCATTTAAAATCCCATCAGCACCACAGGCCTTTTTGGGTTGGAGATTGCATATTTTTTCCAATAATTCTTCTTCTGTAATTGGGGTATCCACAGGATTCTGATAGTCTTTGACTGCTAATTCAAGGATTTGTAATTTTTCTTGTATATCTTTTTGTTCTGGGCTCTTTGTTATATTGCTGTAGAGGTTTGCAAAGTGATTTCTCCACATATCCCCATTTTGGATAGCCAACTCCTCATGATGAGGTTTGTTTAATTTATTCCAATTCTCCCAGAAGTGGTTTGATTCTTAGAAGTGGTTCTTAGATTTTTGCAATCATTATCAAACCATTTTTCATTATCTGTTATTTTTGGTTTGCTCTTATGCTTCTTTAGATTAGCCAAGGAGGCTAATTTGTCAAATATAAAGTTTATGTTCCTAACGGCCAAATTCTCTCTCTCTCTCTCTCTCTCTCTCTCTCTCTCTCTCTCTCTCTCTCTCTCTCTCTCTCTCTCTCTCTCTCTCTCTCTCTCTATAGCTCTCTCTCTCTCTCTCTCTCCTCCTCTCCCCTCCTCCCCCTCTCTCTCTCTCTCTCTCTCTCTCTCTCTAGCTCCTCCCCCCTCTCTCTCTCTCTCTCTCTCTCTCCCTCCCCCCTCTCTCTCTCTTTAAACTAGTGTGCTCTCAGTCCTGCAGTGTTTCCAAATAAAGTGTAGACAGGCTTTGTTATGGGCAAAGTCATGATCATCCAGCAAAGGACCTGAAGTCCACCTTATTGCCTCAGTCTAGACACCAGTACTCAGGGGCCAGGGGTTGGGTGAGGGGTGGTCATTTTGACAGAGGTCTCTCGGGAGTCTATTTTGATTGGCAGATCGTGGCTTGGTTTCTCTGATAGTGTCTCTCTTATAACAAATGTGTCTGTGTGTCTCTGTGTGTGTGTGTGTGTGTCTGTGTCTGTGTGTGTGTCTGTGTGTGTATCAAATGAAATGTTATTGTTCACATACTCATGGTTAGCAGATGTCAATGTGAGTGTAGTGAAATGCTGTGTGTGTGTGTTTGTTGTGATAGTGTGTCTCTTCAATCTTTCCTTCTTCACTATGTCTCCTTCTCTGTTTATTCAGTGTCTGTGTGGGTGTGACAGTGTGTGTCTGTGTGGGTGTGTGTTTTGACAGTGTGTGTCTGTGTGGGTGTGTGTTTTGACAGTGTGTGTCTGTGTGGGTGTGTGTTGTGTGTTCTGACAGTGTGTGTCTCTCTCCTCAGATGATTCATGTGACTACAGAATACTGTCTGGATGTCATTGATAAGTTTGAGCTTTCTGAAGAGAACAAACAGAAAGGCATTCTGGGAATTGAGGGTAAGCCCCTCTGTCACACACACACATACACACACTCACTCTCTCTCTCGTTCTCTCCCTCCCTCTATCTATCTATCTATCTATCTATCTATCTATCTATCTATCTATCTATCTATCTATCTATCTATCTATCTATCTATCTATCTATCTATCTATCTATCTATCTATCTATCTATCTATCTACCTCTCTCTCTCTCTCTCTCTCTCTCTCTCTCTCTCTCTCTCTCTCTCTCTCTCTCTCTCTCTCTCTCTCTCTCTCTCTCTCTCTCTCTCTCTCTCTCTCTCTCTCTCTCTCTCTCTCTCTCCCTCTCCCTCTGGCAGTAAGTCTGGCTGTAAACTCTTTAACGGGTTGAAGACTCAGTGGCCATAATTTCATGGTAGATAAACTGTCTTTGGGGCTTCAGTTAAACTCCACCACAATGGAGGAGGAAAGGGAGGAGGAGCAAGGTGAGGAGGAGGAAGGGGAGACGTGTAGGAGGAAGGAGAGAAGTGGAGGAGGAAGGGGAGAGGTGGAGGAGAAAGGGGAGAGGTGGAGGAGGAAGGGGAGAGGGAGGTGGAGGAGGAAGGGGAGAGGGAGGTGGAGGAGGAAGGGGAGAGGGAGGTGGAGGAGGAAGGGGAGAGGTGGAGGAGGAAGGGGAGAGGAGGAGGAAGAAGGTGAGGTGTAGGAGAAAGGGGAGAGGTGGAGGAGGAAGGGGAGAGGTAGAGGATGTAGGGGAGAGGTGTGGGAGGAAGGGGAGAGGTGTGGGAGGAAGGGGAGAGGGAGGTGGAGGAGGAAGGGGAGAGGTGGAGGAGGAAGGGGAGAGGTGTGGGAGGAAGGGGAGAGGTGTAGGAGGAAGGGGAGAGGTGGAGGAGGAAGGGGAGAAGTGGAGGAGGAAGGAGAGAAGTGTGGGAGGAAGGGGAGAGATGGAGGAGGAAGGAGAGAGTAGGAGGAAGAAGGAGAGAGGTGGAGGAGTATGGAGAGAGGTGTAGGAGGAAGGAGAGAAGTGTGGGAGGAAGATGAGAGGAGGAGGAAGAAGGTGAGGTGGATGAGGAAGGGGAGAGGTGGAGGAGGAAGGAGAGCGGTGGAGGAGGAAAGGGAGATGTGTGGGACGAAGGGGAGAGATGTTGGAGGATAGGAAGAGGAGGAGGAGGAAGGGGAGAGGTGTGGGAGGAAAGGGAGAGGAGGAGGAGGAAGGGGAGAGGTGTGGGAGGAAGGGGAGAGGTGGGGGAGGAAGGGGAGAGGTGGAGGAAGAAGGAGAGAGGTGGAGGAGGAAGGACAGAGGTGGAGGAGGAAGGAGGTGTGAGAGGAAGGGGAGAGGAGGAGGAAAGGGAGAGGCGTGAGAGGAAGGGGAGAGGTGGAGGGGGAAGGAGTGAGATGGAGGAGAAAGGAGAGAGGAGAGGAAGAAGGAGAGAGGTGGAGGAGTATGGAGAGAGGTGTAGGAGGAAGGAGAGAATTGTGGGAGGAAGAGGAGAGGAGGAGGAAGAAGGTGAGGTGGATGAGGAAGGGGAAAGGTGGAGGAGGAAGGAGGGAGGTGGATGAGGAAAGGGAGATGTGTGGGACGAAGGGGAGAGATGTTGGAGGATAGGAAGAGGAGGAGGAGGAAGGGGAGAGGTGTTTGAGGAAGGGGAGAGGTTGAGGAAGAAGGAGAGAGGTGGAGGAGGAAGGACAGAGGAGGAGGAAGGGGAGAGGCGTGGGAGGAAGGGGAGAGGTGGAGGAGGAAGGAGAGAATTGTGGGAGGAATGGGAGAGGTGGAGGAGGAAGGGGAGCGGTGGAGGAGGAAGGGGAGGGGGTAGGAGGAAGGGGGAGGGGGTAGGAGGAAGGGGGAGGGGGAGGAGTAGGAGGAAAGGAGAGGTGGAGGAGGAAGGAGAGAAGTGTAGGAGGAAGGGGTGAGGTGGGGGAGGAAGGGGAGAGGTGGAGTAGGAAGGGGAGAGTTGTGGGAAGAAGGGGAGAGGTGTGGGAGGAAGGGTAGAGGTGGAGGAGGAATGGGAGGGGTGAAGGAGGAAGGGGAGAGGTGGAGGAAGAAGGAGAGGGGGGGAGGAAGAAGGGGAGAGGTGTAGGAGGAAGCGGAGAGGTGTAGGAGGAAGGGGAGAGGTTGAGGAGGAAGGGGAGTGGTGGAGTAGGAAGGGGAGAGGTGGAGGAGGAAGGAGAGAGATGGAGGAGAAAGGAGAGAGGTGTGGAAGGAAGGGGAGAGGATGAGGAGGAAAGGGAGAGGTGTGGGAGGAAGGGGAGAGGAGGAGGAGGAAGGAGAGAGGTGGAGGAGGAAGGGGAGAGGTTTGAGAGGAAAGGGAGAGGTTTGGGAGGAAGGGGGATGGTGGATGAGGAAGGAGAGAGGTGTTGGAGGAAGGGGAGAGGAGGAGGAGGAAGGAGAGAGATGGAGGAGAAAGGAGAGAGGTGTGGAAGGAAGGGGAGAGGATGAGGAGGAAAGGGAGAGGTGTGGGAGGAAGGGGGAAGGTGGATGAGGAAGGAGAGAGGTGGAGGTGGAAGGGGAGAGGTTTGGGAGGAAGGGGAGATTTGTGGGAGGAAGGGGAGAGGTGTGGGATGAAGGGGAAAGGTGTAGGAGGACGGGGAGAGGTGGTGGAGGAAGGAGAGAGGTGGTGGAGGCGGGGGAGAGGAGGAGGAGCAAGGAGAGAGTTGGAGGAGGAAGGATTGCGGTGTATGAGGAAGGAGAGAAGTTTGGGAGGAAGGGGAGGGGAGGAGGAAAGGGAGAGGTTTTGAAGGAAGGGGAGAGATGGAGGGGAAGGAGAGAGGTGGAGGAGGAAGGGTGAGGTGTAGGAGGAAGGGGAGAGGAGGAGAAGGAAAGGGAGAAGTGAGGGAAGATGGGGAGAGGTGGAGGAGGAAGGAGAGAAGTGTGGGAGGAAGGGGAGAGGAGGAGGAGAAAGGGAGAGGTGGAGGATGAACGGGAGAGGTGGATGAGGTTAGTGGAGAGCTGTGGGAGAAAGGGGAGAGGTGTGGGAGGATGGGGAGAGGAGGAGGAGGAATGGGTGAGGAGGAGGAGGAGGAAGGGTAGAGGTTTTAGGAGGAAGGGGAGAGGAGGAGGAGTACAGGGAGGAGGAGGGAGAGGTGCGGTGGAGGAGGGAGAGAGGTGTAGGAGGAAGGGGAGAGGTGGTGGAGGAAGGAGAGAGGTGGTGGAGGCGGGGGAGAGGAGGAGGAGCAAGGAGAGAGGTGGTGGAGGTGGGGGAGAGGGGGAGGAGCAAGGAGAGAGGTGGAGGAGGAAGGATTGAAGTGTATGAGGAAGGAGAGAAGTTTGGGAGGAAGGGGAGAGGAGGAGGAAAGGGAGAGGTTTGGAAGGAAGGGGAGAGGTGGAGGGGAAGTAGAGAGGTGGAGGAGGAAGGGTGAGGTGTAGGAGGAAGGGGAGAGGAGGAGAAGGAAAGGGAGAGGTGGAGGAGGAAGGGTTGGGTGTAGGAGGAAGGGGAGAGGAGGAGAAGGAAAGGGAGAGGTGAGGGAAAATGGGGAGAGGTGGAGGAGGAAGGAGAGAAGTGTGGGAGGAAGGAGAGAGGAGGAGGAGAAAGGGAGAGGTGGAGGAGGAACGGGAGAGGTGGATGAGGTTAGGGGAGAGGTGTGGGAGAAAGGGGAGAGGTGTGGGAGGATGGGGAGAGGTGGTAGAGGAATGGGTGAAGAGGAGGAGGAAGGTGATAGGTTTGGGAGTAAGGAGAGAGGTGTGTGAGGAAGGGGAGAGGAGGAGGAGGAATGGGTGAGGAGGAGGAGGAGGAAGGGTAGAGGTTTAAGAGGAAGGAGAGAGGTGTGGGAGGAATCGGAGAGGAGGAGGAGGAAGGGGAGAGGTGGAGGAGGAAGAGGAGAGAGCTGTGGGAGGAATGGGAGAGGTGGAAGAAGAAGGGGAGAAGAGGAGAAAGGAGTGAAGCAGTAGGAAGGAGAGAGGTGTGGGAGAAGGGGGAGAGGTGTAGGAGGAAGTGAAGAGGTGGAGGAGGAAGGGGAGAGGTGTGGGAGGAAGGGGAGAGGTGGAGGAGGAAGGGGAGAGGGAGGTGGAGGAGGAAGGGGAGAGGTGGAGGTGGAGGAGAATGGGTGAGGAGGAAGGAGAGGTGGATGAGGAAGGGGAGAGGAGGAGGAGGAAGGGGAGAGGTGGAGGAGGAAGGAGAGAAGTATGGGAGGAAGGGGAGAGGAGGAGGAAAAGGAGAGGTACAGGAGGAAGGGGAGAGGAGGAGGAGGAAAGGGAGAGGTGTGGGAGGAAGGGGAGTGGAGGAGGAGGGAGAGAGGTGTAGGAGGAAGGGGAGAGGTGGGGGAGGAAGGGGAGAGGTGGAGGAAGGGGAGAGTTTGAGAGGTGTGGGAGGAAGGAGAGAGATGTAGGAGGAAGGGTAGAGGTGGGGGGGGAAGGGGAGAGGTGTGGAAGGAAAGGGAGAGGAGGAGGAGGAAAGGGAGAGGTGGAGGAGTAAATGAGAGGTGGAAGAGGATGGGGAGAGGTGTGGGAGGAAGGAGAGAGGTGTAGGAGGAAGGGGAGAGGTGTGGGGGGAAGGGGAGAGGAGGAGGAGGAAAGGGAGAGGTGGAGGAGAGGATGGGGAGAGGTGTGGGAGGAAGGAGAGAGGTGTAGGAGGAAGGGGAGAGGTGTGGGAGGAAGGGGAGTGTAGGAGGAGGAAAGGGAGAGGTGGAGGAGTGAAGGGGAGGGAGGGGAGGAGGAAAGGGAGAGGAGGATAGGATAGAGGTATAGTACAAGGAGAGAGAAAGAGGCTGACAGATGGGTATATAGGCTCACATCAACACCATTATCCCAGAAACCCTAAACCCACTCACTTCATCCTTCTGTCAGTTGGGTCAAATATGATTTGTCCTGGGAGTGTGTGGGCGTGTGGGCGTGTGTGTGTGTGTGTGTGTGTGTGTGTTCCATCAGGAACATGTTTGTTTATGTCCCTCAGTACATCTGATGGGCGTCAGAGGCAGGCCTCACTCAGATCAAAGTCTACTCTGAGTTTATAGAAGCCAATTTTCTTTCTCTCAATTCAATTCTAGGGGCTTTATTGGCATGGGAAACATATGTTAACATTGCAAAAAGCAAGTGAAGTAGATAATATACAAAAGTGAAATAAACAATAAAAAATGTACATTAAACATTACATTCACAAAGGTTAAAGAGAATAAAGACATGTCAGATGTTATATTATGTCTATATACAGTGTTGTAACGATGTGCAAATAGTTAAAGTACAAAATGGAAAATAAACAAACATAAATATGGGTTGTATTTATAATGTTGTTTGTTCTTCACTGGTTGCCCTTTTCTTGTGGCAACAGGTCACAAATATTGCTGCTGTGATGGCACACTGTGGTATTTCACCCAGTAGATATGGGAGTTTATCAAAATTGGATTTGTTTTTGAATTCTTTGTGGGTCTGTGTAATCTGAGGGAAATATGTGTCTCCTCCCTCCTCATCCTCCCTCCTCCTCCTCCTCCCACCTCCTCCTCCCTTCTCCACCTCCTCCTCCTCCTCCCTCCTCCTCCTCCCACTTACTCCTCCCACTTCCGCCTCCCACCTCATCCTCCCTCCTCCTCCCTCCTCCTCCTCCCTCCTCCTCCTCTCGCCTCCTCCTCCTCCTCCTCCCACCTACGCCTTCTACCTCCTCCTCCCGCCTCTCATGATCAAAGGATGCTTCTCCCAGTTAAAGCTCTCCTCCTTTTCCTAAAAAAAACATAAAAAACAACCCACAATTCCGGCAGCAAATTCTGTGACTCAGTGTGCATTAAAGTATTACATTCCATCATTAAATGTTCAGCTCGTTAAGGCTCATCAAAGCCTCTTGGCTGTCAGGGTTTTCTCCTCCTCTTTTTCTGTAATGGGTGGTGTGCTATTAAAGTTATGTCTCTTATATTATGATTGCTCCTTTAAGTATCTCAGATGTAACTATTGCAGTGCTGCTGTAAGTCAGTTGAATATCTTGTTCCTCTATTCAGTTCAATTGGATTGGATTCATCTATCGCCAAGGAGGGCCAATGTCTCTGAGTATTTCATGGGTGACAGAGAGAAATAATTGTTATGATGATATAAGTAAGATAACGCTGAGTACAGCATTTCTACCGTGTCTGTCTGTCTGTCTGTCTGTCTGTCTGTCTGTCTGTCTGTCTGTCTGTCTGTCTGTCTGTCTGTCTGTCTGTCTGTCTGTCTGTCTGTCTGTCTGTCTGTCTGTCTGTCTGTCTGTCTGTCTGTCTGTCTGTCTGTGTCCAGGTTTCACCAGTTTCATGCGCAGCCCCACGTGTGATGTGTTTAACCCTGAACACCATGAGGTGAACCAGGACATGGATCAGCCTCTGAGTAGCTACTACATCTCCTCGTCTCATAACACCTACCTGACGGGAGACCAGCTGCTGTCTCACTCCAAGACAGACATGTACGCATGGGTACTACAGGCTGGCTGCCGCTGTGTGGAGGGTGAGGCAGCACACACACACACACACACACACACACACACACACACACACACACACACACACACACACACACACACACACACACACACACACACACACACACACACACACACACACACACACACACACTAAGCAAAGCATGCATGCATTCACACACGAACACACACACACACACACAAACACACACACACACACACACACAAACACACACACACACACACACACACACACACACACACACACACACACACACACACACACACACACACACACACACACACACACACACACACACACACACACACACACACACACACACACACACACACACACACACACACACACACACACACACACACACACACACACACACACACACAAACACACACACACACACACACACACACACACACACACAAACACACAAACACACACACACACACACACACACACACACACACACACATGCACACACAAACTACTTCTTACTCACGATTCCTCTCTCATATCTCTCATTCTCTCTCTCTTTGTGTCTCCTTCTCCTTCTCCCTGTCTCTGTCTATCAATGCCACTTTATATCATGTTTACATACCCTACATGACTCATCTCATATGTATATACTGTACTCTATACCATCTACTGCATCTTGCCTATGCCGCACGGCCATCGCTCATCCATGTATTTATATGTACATATTCTTATTCATTCCTTTACACTTGTGTGTATAAGGTATTTGTTGTGAAATTGTTAGATTACTTGTTAGATATTACTGCATGGTCGGAACTAGAAGCACAAGCATTTCGCTACACTCGCATTAACGTCTGCTAACCCTGTGTATGTGACCAATAAGATGAGATTTGATTTGTCTGTAGTGGACTGTTGGGATGGTCCTGATGGAGATCCCATGGTCCAGCATGGCTATACTCTGACCTCCAAGATCACCTTCAAGTCTGTCATAGAGACCATCGACAAATACGCCTTCATCAACAACCGGTAAATACACCACTATCCCTCAACTCTCACTGTGTGTGTGTGTGTGTGTGTGTGTGTGTGTGTGTGTGTGTGTGTGTGTGTGTTTGAAGATGTCACTGAGACCCTCATCCTACCCTCCACCTCAACTAATGGAGATGTTACTCAACAACACGTACACACTCACACACACACACACACACACACACACACACACACACACACACACACACACACACACACACACACACACACACACACACACACACACACACACACACACACACACACACACACACACACACACACACACACACACACACTATCCTGTGTATTATCCAACACCTGTTGTTTTTATATTCTAGCCAGCAGTCTGGGAGGCTCTTCAGAGTGTGTGTTCAAACAGGAAGATTCTCCATTGTGAAGAGATGTTGTCCCCCAGAGCTCATCTGTCCCCTTCTCTCTGATATGTAACCAATTAGAGTTAAAGAAGCTCTTCTCTAACAGTTGATTTAGAGAAAATGTCCATTTGAACATTATGTAACAGCACTTTCAAAAAAGTTAACTTCGAAAAGGATTTGAATTGTTTTTAAATGAAAAGCAGCAGGATGTGTGGTCATTAGAGACACTGAGATGGTATTATCCTCCATTACTAAACCATCTGCACTGAGTCTCTCTCTCTCTCTCTCTCTCTCTCTCGCTCTCCCTCTCTCTCTTTCTCTTTCTTTAGGGTTTTACCTGGAACCAGAAATGGGGACAGCCAAATAACCGTTATGGAACCTTTTTTTCTAAATGTGTACTGAGTGACGGAGGCAGCCAGGTAAATGAGTGAGGAAGGCAGCCAGGTAAATGAGTGTGGGAGGCAGCCAGGTAAATGAGTGAAGGAGGCAGCCAGGTAAATGAGTGTGGGAGGCAGCCAGGTAAATGAGTGAGGGAGGCAGCCAGGTAAATGAGTGAGGGAGGCAGCCAGTAAATGAGTGAGGGAGGCAGCCAGGTAAATGAGTGAGGGAGGCAGCCAGGTAAATGAGTGAGGGAGGCAGCCAGGTAAATGAGTGAGGGAGGCAGCAAGGTAAATGAGTGAGGGAGGCAGCCAGGTAAATGAGTGAGGGAGGCAGCCAGGTAAATGAGTGAGGGAGGCAGCCAGGTAAATGAGTGAGGGAGGCAGCCAGGTAAATGAGTGAGGGAGGCAGCCAGGTAAATGAGTTGGCACCATAATCATAACTGATTAGAGAGGAGAGGATGCTCTCGCATTGTTGTGCAATTAGCTGGATGAGCTGGCTAATTAGTATTTTCTCCTAATGGGAGAGCCTGGATAATAGTTGGAACGGAGCGATTCTGACACTCTTTTATGCAATGATAGACTGTGCCAAATTTCTATCCCTCAGTATTTCTCTCAGTTTTATTCTATATTTTAGTGTTATGATGAACGAGGCTCCTGTGATGAGCGTTACCTCATTTATCATTACAATTCCACCTGGGAGAGAGAATATACACCACTATCCCTCAACTCTCACTGTGTGTGTGTGTGTGTGTGTGTGTGTGTGTGTGTGTGTGTGTGTGTGTGCGTGCGTGCGTGCGTGTGTGCGTGTGTTCAGGGCTCAGAGAGTTCAGGGAGAGCTGTCAGTCTGACAGGTTTGACATTTGAGCTGAGCTGCTGTCTGAACACAAGTCATTTCACTTCCAAATGAACACACACACACACACACTCACAAAAAATATGTTGATTCATTTCTGTTGTGTTTCTTGGGCCTCTGTCAAGGCTATTCTGCCAGAGGTTGGGGTGGGGGGAGAGAGTGTAGTTTTAATTTTTTTTTTTTAGGGAGGCTAAAAATGCAATAATAGTTGCAAGTCAATTTGTTGCATTTAAAAGTGCAATATAGGGTTTTATTTGATTGAAAGGACTTTTACAGTCCTTGACTTTTATTGTGAAGAGCAATATGCATGGCTGCCAGACCCGTCCACATCCAGTATCATAGAACTCTGCTACTCATGGAGATATCAAATCAAATCAAAATCAAATCAAATTTCACCTTACAGTGAAATGCTTACTTTCGAGCCCCTAACCAATAATGCAGTTAAAAGAAATACGAAAAAGAATATGAAATAAAAGTAACAAGTAATTAAAGAGCAGCAGTAAAATAACAATAGCAAGACTATATACAGGGGGGTACCGGTACAGAGTCAATGTGCAGGGGTACCGGTTAGTTGAGGTGATATGTACATGTAGGTAGAGTTAGATGATAACAACAGAGAGTAGCAGCGGTGTAAAAGAAGGGGGGGGGGGGGTGCAAATAGTCTGGGTAGCCATTTGATTAGATGTTCACAAGTCTTATGGCTTGGGGGTAGAAGCTGTTTAGAACCTCTTGGACCTAGACTTGGCGCTGCGGTACCGCTTGCCGTGTGGTATCAGAGAGAACAGTCTATGACTAGGGTGGCTGGAGTCTTTGACAATTTTTTTGGCCTTCCTCTGACACCGCCTGGTATAGATGTCCTGGATGGCAGGAAGCTTGGCCCCAGGGATGTACTGGGCAGTTCGCACTACCCTCTGTAGCGCCTTGCGGTCGGAGGCCCGAGCAGTTGCCATACCAAGCAGTGATGCAACCAGTCAGGATGCTCTCGATGGTGCAGCTGTCGAACATTTTGAGGATCTGAGAACCCATGCCAAATCTTTTCAGTCTCCTGAGGGGGAATAGGTTTTGTCGTGCCCTCTTCACGACTGTCTTGGTGTGTTTGGACCATGTTAGTTTGTTGGTGATGTGAACACCAAGGAACTTGAAGCTCTCAACCTGCTCCACTGCAGCCCTCTGTAGTCCACAATCATCTCCTTTGTTTTGATCACGTTGAGGGAGGGGTTGTTGTCCTGGCACCACCCGGCCAGGTCTCTGACCTCCTCTCTATAGGCTGTCTCGTCGTTGCCCGTGATCAGGCCTACAACTGTTGTGTCATCGGCAAACTTAATGGTGTTGGAGTCATGCCTGGCCATGCAGTCATGAGTGAACAGGGAGGACAGGAGGGGACTGAGCACGCACCTCTGAGGGGCCCCTGTGTTGCGGATCAGTGTGGCGGATGTGTTGTTACGCTTACCACCTGGGGGCGGCCCGTCAGGAAGTCCAGGATCCAGTTGCAGAGGGAGGTGTTTAGTCCCTGGGTCCTTAGCTTATTGATGAGCTTTGAGGGCACTATGGTGTTGAACGCTGAGCTGTAGTCAACGAATAGCATTCTCACATAGGTATTCCTTTTTTCCAGGTGGGAAAGGGCAGTGTGGAGTGCAATAGAGATTGTATCATCTGTGGATCTGTTGGGGCGGTATGCAAATTGGAGTGGGTCTAGGGTTTCTGGGATAATGGTATTGATGTGAGCCATGACCAGCCTTTCAAAGCACTTCATGGCTACAGACGTGAGTGCTACGGGTTGGTAGTCATTTAGGCAGGTTACCTTAGTGTTCTTGGGCACAGGCACTATGGTGGTCTGCTTACAACATGTTGGTATTACAGACTCGGACAGGGAGAGGTTGAAAATGTCAGTGAAGACACCAGTTGGTCAGCGCATGCTCACAGTACATGTCCTGGTAATCCGTCTGGCCCTGCGGCCTTGTGAATGTTGACCTGTTTAAAGGTCTTACTCACATCGGCTGCAGAGAGCGTGATCACACAGTCTTACGGAACAGCTGGTGCTCTCATGCATTTTTCAGAGTTATTTGCCTCGAAGCGAGCATAGAAGTAGTTTAGCTCATCTGGTAGGCTCGTGTCACTGGGCAGCTCTCGGCTGTGCTTCCCTTTGTAGTCTGTAATGGTTTGCAAGCCCTGCCACATCCGACGAGCGTCAGAACCGGTGTAGTACGATTCTATCTTAGTCCTGTATTGACGCCTTGCCTGTTGGATGGTTCGTCGGAGGGCATAGCGGGATTTCTTATAATCTTCCTTGAAAGCAGCAGCTCTAGCCTTTAGCTCAGTGCAGATGTTGCCTGTAATCCATGGCTTCTGGTTGGGGTATGTACATGCGGTCACTGTTGGGACGACGTCATCGATGCACTTATTGATGAAGCCAATGTGTTGTACTCCTCAATGCCATCGGAGGAATCCGAACATATTCCAGTCTGTGCTAGCAAAACAGTCCCGCAGCTTAGTATCTGCTTCATCTGACCACTTTTTTATTGATGTAGTCACTGGTGCTTCCTGCTTTAATTTTTGCTTGTAATCAGGAATCAGGAGGATAGAATTATGGTCGGATTTGCCAAATGGAGGCAGAGGGAAAGCTTTGTATGCGTCTCTGTGTGTGGAGTAAAGTGGTCCAGAGTTTTTTTCCCTCTGGTTGCACATTTAACATGCTGATTAAATTGACGAGTGCCGCCTCTGGGTGAGCGTTGTCTTGTTTGCTTATGGCGGAATACAGCTCATTCAATGCTGTCTTAGTGCCAGCCTCTGACTGTGGTGGTATGTAAACAGCTACAAAAAATACAGAT
>NC_092107.1:36534631-36762131 GCF_045679555.1 Salvelinus alpinus
TTACAGACATGTTTGTGTGTGGTTACAGACATGTTTGTGTGTGGTTACAGACATGTTTGTGCGTGGTTACAGACATGTTTGTGTGTGGTTACAGACATGTTTGTGTGTGGTTACAGACATGTTTGTTTGTGGTTACAGACATGTTTGTGCGTGGTTACAGACATGTTTGTGCGTGGTTACAGACATGTTTGTGTGTGGTTACAGACATGTTTGTGTGTGGTTACAGACATGTTTGTGTGTGGTTACAGACATGTTTGTGTGTGGTTACAGACATGTTTGTGTGTGGTTACAGACATGTTTGTGTGTGGTTACAGACATGTTTGTGTGTGGTTACAGACATGTTTGTGTGTGGTTACAGACATGTTTGTGTGTGGTTACAGACATGTTTGTGTGTGGTTACAGATATGTTTGTGTGTGGTTACAGACATGTTTGTGTGTGGTTACAGACATGTTTGTGTGTGGTTACAGACATGTTTGTGTGTGGTAACAGACATGTTTGTGCGTGGTTACAGACATGTTTGTGTGTGGTTACAGACATGTTTGTGTGTGGTTACAGACATGTTTGTGCGTGGTTACAGATATGTTTGTGTGTGGTTACAGACATGTTTGTGTGTGGTTACAGACATGTTTGTGCGTGGTTACAGACATGTTTGTGTGTGGTTACAGACATGTTTGTGTGTGGTTACAGACATGTTTGTGCGTGGTTACAGACATGTTTGTGTGTGGTTACAGACATGTTTGTGTGTGGTTACAGATATGTTTGTGTGTGGTTACAGACATGTTTGTGTGTGGTTACAGACATGTTTGTGTGTGGTTACAGACATGTTTGTGTGTGGTTACAGACATGTTTGTGTGTGGTTACAGACATGTTTGTGTGTGGTTACAGACATGTTTGTGTGTGGTTACAGACATGTTTGTGTGTGGTTACAGACATGTTTGTGTGTGGTTACAGATATGTTTGTGTGTGGTTACAGACATGTTTGTGTGTGGTTACAGACATGTTTGTGTGTGGTTACAGATATGTTTGTGTGTGGTTACAGACATGTTTGTGTGTGGTTACAGACATGTTTGTGTGTGGTTACAGATATGTTTGTGTGTGGTAACAGACATGTTTGTGTGTGGTTACAGATATGTTTGTGTGTGGTAACAGATATGTTTGTGTGTGGTTACAGACATGTTTGTGTGTGGTTACAGACATGTTTGTGTGTGGTAACAGACATGTTTGTGTGTGGTTACAGACATGTTTGTGTGTGGTAACAGATATGTTTGTGTGTGGTTACAGACATGTTTGTGTGTGGTAACAGATATGTTTGTGTGTGGTTACAGACATGTTTGTGTGTGGTTACAGACATGTTTGTGTGTGGTTACAGACATGTTTGTGTGTGGTTACAGATATGTTTGTGTGTGGTAACAGACATGTTTGTGTGTGGTTACAGATATGTTTGTGTGTGGTTACAGATATGTTTGTGTGTGGTAACAGATATGTTTGTGTGTGGTAACAGACATGTTTGTGTGTGGTTACAGACATGTTTGTGTGTGGTTACAGACATGTTTGTGTGTGGTTACAGATATGTTTGTGTGTGGTTACAGATATGTTTGTGTGTGGTTACAGACATGTTTGTGTGTGGTTACAGACATGTTTGTGTGTGGTTACAGACATGTTTGTGTGTGGTTACAGACATGTTTGTGTGTGGATACAGACATGTTTGTGTGTGGTTACAGATATGTTTGTGTGTGGTTACAGACATGTTTGTGTGTGGTTACAGATATGTTTGTGTGTGGTTACAGACATGTTTGTGTGTGGTAACAGACATGTTTGTGTGTGGTAACAGATATGTTTGTGTGTGGTAACAGACATGTTTGTGTGTGGTTACAGACATGTTTGTGCGTGGTTACAGATATGTTTGTGTGTGGTAACAGATATGTTTGTGTGTGGTTACAGACATGTTTGTGTGTGGTTACAGACATGTTTGTGTGTGGTTACAGACATGTTTGTGTGTGGTTACAGACATGTTTGTGTGTGGTTACAGACATGTTTGTGTGTGGTTACAGACATGTTTGTGTGTGGTTACAGACATGTTTGTGTGTGGTAACAGATATGTTTGTGTGTGGTTACAGACATGTTTGTGTGTGGTTACAGACATGTTTGTGTGTGGTTACAGACATGTTTGTGTGTGGTTACAGACATGTTTGTGTGTGGTTACAGACATGTTTGTGTGTGGTTACAGATATGTTTGTGTGTGGTTACAGACATGTTTGTGTGTGGTTACAGACATGTTTGTGTGTGGTTACAGAGTTGTCTTCTTTGGTGCTGGGGCAAAGTAGGTTCAGACAGATTGACTCTCAGCAGGACCTCTCCCAAATGAGTACATAGTGCCATCATTTTGGAAAACCCAAGGGCACTGACACTGGTGCACTCCCCTCCCCTCCCAGAAGCACCTGTTAACTTGTCTCTGTTGTTCTTCTGAAAATTTCATAAATTAGATCTGACACACACAATTATTGGATTCCTCCCGTCAACTATGTGATAAAACCAGCTCTGTGTGTTTCCTGAAAGGAAATCTGACATTGTTTCACTACACAGGAGGGTTCATCTTGTCTGTCTGTATTCACCTTGTCTGTATATATTTACCTTGTCTGTAGATTTGTTTTGGGGAAAATGTTTAGTTTTATAGTAGATGATCTTGTCCAGAGCAATTAGGGTTAAGTGCCTTGCTCAAGGGCACATCAACAGATGTTTCACCTAGTCAGCTCAGGGATTCGAACCAGCGACCTTTCAGTTACTGGCCCAACGCTCTTAATCACTAGGCAACCTGCCGCCCTTCTTTGAGAGGGAGAAGAGGGCTGAGAGACGGAGAGGTTGAGAGGGAGAAGAGAACTGAGAGAGAGAGAGGGAGAGGTTGAGAGAGAGAAGAGAACTGAGAGAGAGGGAGAGGTTGAGAGGGAGAAGAGAACTGAGAGAGAGAGGGAGAAGAGGGCTGAGAGAGAGGGAAGAGAGCTGAGAGAGGGACAAGAGGGCTGAGAGAGGGAGAAGAGAGCTGAGAGAGGGAGAAGAGGGCTGAGAGAGAGGGAAAAGAGGGCTGAGAGGGAGAAGAGGGCTGAGAGAGGGACAAGAGGGCTGAGAGAGGGACAAGAGGGCTGAGCGAGAGGGAGAAGAGAGCTGAGAGAGGGAGAAGAGAGCTGAGAGAGGGAGAAGAGTGCTGAGCGAGAGGGAAAAGAGGGCTGAGAGAAGGAGAAGAGAGCTGAGAGAAGGAGAAGAGGGCTGAGAGAGGGAGAAGAGGGCTGAGAGAGAGGGAGAAGAGGACTGAGAGAGGGAGAAGAGGGCTGAGAGAGAGGGAGAAGAGGACTGAGAGAGGGAGAAGAGGGCTGAGAGAAGGAGAAGAGGGCTGAGAGAGGGAGAAGAGGGCTGAGAGAGGGAGAAGAGGGCTGAGAGAGAGGGAGAAGAGGACTGAGAGAGAGGGAGAAGAGGGCTGAGAGTGACAGAAGAGTGCTGAGAGAGAGGGAGAAGAGGGCTGAGAGAGAGGGAGAAGAGGGCTGAGAGAGAGGGAGAAGAGGGCTGAGAGAGAGGGAGAAGAGGGCTGAGAGAGAGGGAGAAGAGGGCTGAGAGAGGGATAGATGAGTAGAGGGTGAGTGTGGTAGTGATGTGAAGGAGGACATTAATGACCCTGGGAGGACTTATTGTTCTCTCTCTCTCTTTCTCTGTCTCTCTCTCTCTTTTTTTTTCTCCCTCTCTCGCAAGCACGCACACACACAAACAGACACACACAAACATGCGCACACACGCACAGCAAGAGAGAATGGTTACTCTTCAGCCTGAGAGTTGCTCTAGGGTTTAGAGAGAGAATCCTTTAGTCCTCCACACAGCTTCTCTAGCTCAACTTCCTCTTGGCCTGAGAAATGAACCACTCACAGTATTTTTATTTATTAGGAATCCCCATTAGCTGTTGCCAAGGCAGAAGCTACTCTTCCTGGGGTCCATTAAGGCACTAACATTACATATAAAACAAAAGATAAAACACCACTATATATCTACAATACAAAATGTTTAATACCACCATACAACAATATTACAATGTATGTGCATGCATGTGTCTGTACCTTTCTACTGCTTGCATCAGTTACCTGATTTAAAAAAAACTACAACCTTTATTTAACTAGGCAAGTCAGCTAAGAACAAATTCTTATTGACAATGACAGCCTACACTGGCCAAACCCGGACGATGCTGGGCCAATTGTGCGCCGCCCTATGGGACTCCCAAACACGGCTGGTTGTGATACAGCCTGGAATCGAACCATGGTGTCTGTAGTGATGCCTCAAGCACTGAGATGCAGTGCCTTAGACCACTGCGGCACTCGGGAGCTCCTGTAGAGTTCCATGAAGTCATGGCTCTATGTGGTACTGTGTGAGGTGTGTGCTAGTATTTTAAACAGACAGCTCAGTACATTCAGCTTGTCAACACCTCTTACAAAAACAAGTAGTGATGCATGTCAATCTCTCCTCCACGTTGAGTCATGACAGATTGACATGCATGTCATTAATGTTAGCTCTCCGTGTACTTTTAAGGGCCAGCCGCGCTGCCCTGTTCTGAGACAACTGCAATTTTCCTTAGTCCCTCTTTGTGGCACCTGGCCACACGACTGAACAGTAGTCAAGGTGCGACAAAACTAGGGCCTGTAGGACCTGCCTTGTTGATAGTGCTGTTAAGAAGGTAGAAACTAGGGCCTGTAGGACCTGCCTTGTTGATAGTGCTGTTAAGAAGGTAGAGCAGCGCTTTATCACGGACAGACTTCTCCAAATCTTAGCTACTGTTGTATCAATATGTTTTGACCATGACAGTTTACAATCCAGGGTTACTCCAAGCAGTTTAGTCACCTCAACTTGCACAATTTCCACATTATTCATTATGAGATGTAGTTGAAGTTTAGGGTTTAGGGAATGATTTGTCCCAAATACCATGCTTTTAGTTTTGGAAATATTTAGGACTAACTTATTCCTTGCTACCCATTCCAAAACTAACTGCAGCTCTTTGTTAAGTGTTGCAGTAATTTCACTCGCTGTAGTAGCTGACATGTAATGTGTTGAGTCATCCGCATACATAGACACACAGGCTTTACTCAAAAACATGTCTTTAATAAAGGTTGAAAAACGTAAGGGGCCTAAACAGCTGCCCTGGGGAATTACTGATTCTACCTGGATTATGTTGGAGAAGCTTCCATTAAAGAACACCCTCTGTGTTCTGTTAGACAGGTAACTCTTTATCCACATTACAGCAGGGGGAGTAAAGCCATAACACATCAGTTTTTCCAGCAGCAGACTGTGATCAATAATGTCAAAAGCTGCACATTAGTCTAACAAGACATCCCCCACAATCATTTTATCATCGATTTCTCTCAGCCAATCATCAGGCATTTGTGTAAGTGCTGTGCTTGTTGAATGTCCTTCCCTATAAGCGTGCTGAAAGTCTGTTGACAATTTGTTTACTGAAAAATAGCATTGTATCTGGTCAAACACAATTTTTTCAAAAAGGTTACTAAGGGTTGGTAACAGGTTGATTGGTCGGCTATTTGAGCCAGTGAAGGGGGCTTTAATATTCTTAAGTAGCGGAATGACTTTAGCTTCCCTCCAAGCCTGGGGGCACACACTTTCTAGTAGGCTCAAATTGAAGATATGGCAAATAGGAGTGGCAATATCATCCGCTATTATCCTCATTAATTTTCCATCCAGACTGTCAGACCCCGGTGGTTTGTCATTGTTAATAGACAACAATAATGTTTTCACTTCTTCCACACTGACTTCACGTAATTCAAAAGTACAATTCTTGTCTTTCATAATTTGGTCAGATATACTTGGATGTGTAGTGTCAGTATTTGTTGATGTCATACTTAAGTTTGCTTATCTTGCCAATGAAAAAGTAATTCAAGTTGTTGTCAATATCAGTGGGTTTTGTGATGAATGAGCCATCTGATTCAATGAATGATGGAGCTGAGTTAACTTTTTCCCCAAATGTTCATTTAAGGTGCTCCAAAGCTTTTTACTATCATTCTTTAAGTCATTTATTTTTGTTTCATAGTATAGTTTATTTTTCTTCAGGACTCTGAGGGGAGATGATATAGCTTACCTGTGTGTGTTTGGGAAAGACTCCTGACTTCCTGTCTCAGTGGGAAGTAATGCAACTGGTTTAGCTGGAGGCGTCATCGTGTACATGTAACAGATGTGTTCCTGTTATTGTGTTACATCCTCCATATGGTTCATACGATAAAGATGAGCCTAACACGCACCTTTCTCTCTCTCTCGTTCTCTCGTTCCCTCTCTCTCTCTCTCGTTCTCTCTCTCTCTCTCTCTCTCTCTCTCTCTCTCTCTCTCTCTCTCTCTCTCTCTCTCTCTCTCTCTCTCTCTCTCTCTCTCTCTCTCTCTCTCTCTCTCTCTCTCTCTCTCTCTCTCTCCAGGGGAAGCGTCTCCCTCTGTACCTGTCTGTAGATGTTGAGGAGGGGGAGGTGTCCGATGATGACAGTGCTGATGAGATTGAGGACGACTTTAAACTGAAGAACAGCAATGTAAGTTACAACAGTTCAACGTCATGTTCTGACATGCAACTGTATCCATTTCACACATACATTTCAGTAATGGCTGGTGTTAAAGCCTGTCCATTAACCAGTGTGTTCTCACTGCGTCAGAGACAGGCCATGTAATGGACTTCTAATTTAATTTATTTTATTGAACCTTTATTTAACTAGGCAGTATTGACAGCATTGAGCTGAAATTAGGGCTGGCAATGGTCAGTGACCTCACGATACGATATTATGATGATACTTAGGTGCCGATATGATATGTAATATACTGCGATTGTACTGCGATTTGTTGTTCCAAACATATTGCTCACTATATGTCTGCTGCAGAGAGACGAGTGAGTTTGAGTTGAGAAAATGAGTTTTGATCTGTCAAGGAAAATAAAAGTAATGAAAACATGTTGGCTCATTATTTAAAAAGAAGATGGAGAACAAGCTCTATGATGAAAAGTGTTGGTGCAGGTACAGTCGACTAGCGCTAGCTAACATTATATATATATAGCATCCAGCATCCCGGAGTCGCCTCTTCACTGTTGACGTTGAGACTGGTGTTTTGTGGGTACTATTTAATGACACTGCCAGTTGAGGACTTGTGAGGCGTCTGTTTCTCAAACTAGACCATCTATGTTACTTGTCCTCTTGCTCAGTTGTGCACCGGGGCCTCCCACTCCTCTTTCTATTCTGGTTAGAGCCAGTTTGCGCTGTCCTTTGTCACCAAAGCCCCATATACTACCTGTACGGTCTGGTTGGCTGGCACTCGCTTCATACTCGTTGCCAAACCCACTGACTCCAGGTCATCTACAAGACCCTGCTAGGTAAAGCCCCCCCTTATCTCAGCTCGCTGGTCACCATAGCAGCACCCACTTGTAGCACGCGCTCCAGCAGGTACAGTGGGGCAAAAAAGTATTTAGTCAGCCACCAATTGTGCAAGTTCTCCCACTTAAAAAGATGAGAGAGGCCTGTAATTTTCATCATAGGTACACTTCAACTATGACAGACAAAATGAGAAGAAAAAAAATCCAGAAAATCACATTGTAGGATTTTTAATGAATTTATTTGCAAATTATGGTGGAAAATAGTAGAAGCAGTAGAAGCATCAAGCAAGGTTCTAAAGACTGTTGACATCTAGTGGAAGCCTTAGGAAGTGCAATATGACCCCATTTCCACTGTATCTTGGATAGGCAAAGAGTTGAAAACCTACAAACCTCAGATTTCCCACTTCCTGGTTGGATTTTTTCTCAGGTTTTTGCCTGCCATATGAGTTCTGTTATACTCATAGACATCATTCAAACAGTTTTATAAACTTCAGAGTGTTTTCTATCACAATTCACTAATTATATGCATATTCTAGCTTTTAGGACTGAGTAGCTGGCAGTTTACTCTGGGCACCTTTTTATCCAAGCTACTCAATACTGCCCTGTCCCAAAGAAGTTAACGAGCTTGTCGCAGACACGGCGTGTGTGTGTGTTTAACAATTCCAATTAATTATTAGCTTCATTATACAATACACCTCAACAAACGTGACTGGAAAAGCAAGAGGAATGGGAGATATGATTTCCCCCAAATTCATTCCTGATTAAGTTCTTACATTTGAATCGTATCATAAAATGGACTGATAAATATGTTATAAATATGTGATATGTGACTAGTTTCCCTCAATCCCAGGGAAGAGAGGGTGATATGTACAGTACCAGTCAAACGCTTGGACACACCTACTCATTCAAGGGTTTTTCTTTATTTTTTACATTTTTCTACATTGTAGAATAATAGTGAAGAGATCAAAACTATGAACTAACACATATGCTGTATGTCTGTCTGTCTGTCTGTCTGTCTGTCTGTCTGTCTGTCTGTCTGTCTGTCTGTCTGTCTGTCTGTCTGTCTGTCTGTCTGTCTGTCTGTCTGTCTGTCTGTCTGTCTGTCTGTCTGTCTGTCTGTCTGGTCTGTCTGTCTGTCTGTCTGTCTCTACTGGCAGCACTACCAGGACTAGACTGGTCACAATCTGTCTGTCTGTCTGTCTGTCTGTCTGTCTGTCTGTCTGTCTGTCTGTCTGTCTGTCTGTCTGTCTGTCTGTCTGTCTGTCTGTCTGTCTGTCTGTCTGTCTGTCTCTACTGGCAGCACTACCAGGACTAGACTGGTCACAATCTATCTGTCTGTCTGTCTGTCTGTCTGTCTGTCTGTCTGTCTGTCTGTCTGTCTGTCTGTCTGTCTGTCTGTCTGTCTGTCTGTCTCTACTGGCAGCACTACCAGGACTAGACTGGTCACAATCTGTATGTCTGTCTGTCTGCCTGCCTGTCTGTCTGTCTGTCTGTCTCTACTGGCAGCACTACCAGGACTAGACTGGTCACAATCTGTCTGTCTGTCTGTCTGTCTGTCTGTCTGTCTGTCTGTCTGTCTGTCTGTACTGACAGCACTACCAGGACTAGACTGGTCACAATCTGTATGCCTGTCTGCCTGCCTGTCTGTCTGTCTGTCTGTCTCTACTGGCAGCACTACCAGGACTAGACTGGTCACAATCTGTCTGTCTGTCTGTCTGTCTGTCTGTCTGTCTGTCTGTACGTACGTACTGGTAGCACTGCCAGGACTACACTAATGACCTGGTCTATTCAATCAGGGACATATGGGTTTAGAACCAATACAACATCATCAACTCATCTCTCTGTCTCTCTCTGTTGTTTTCTCTCTCTCTCTCTCTCCCCGTCGCTCTCTGTCTCTCTCTCTCTCTCTGTCTCTCTCTCTCTCTCTCTTTGTGTCTCTCTCTCTCCCTGTCTCTCTCTGTCACTCTTTCTCCGTCACTCTCTCTCTTTCTGTCTCTCTCTCTCTCTCTCTCCCTGTCTCGCTCTGTCACTCTCTCTCTTTCTCTCTCTCTCTCTGTTGTTCTCTCTCTCTCTTTCTCTCTCCCTCCCCCCGTCTCTCTCCTTCCCTCTCTCTTCCCTCCTTCAGAGTAATGGTAACCACCAAGTAGAAAGCTACATCAGGAAGAAGCTGGACTGTCTTTTGAAGGAGTCTCAGATTGGAGACAAGGAGGACACAGACAGCTTCAGCATCAGAGCCTTGCTCAGAGCCACACACGTAGGCCTGCAGAAGAACCTAACGGTACACACACACGCACACACACACACACACACACAGACACACACACACAGCTGATCCCAAAGGGAACTTCTCACCCGCGCTGGTAGGTCTTTCATTGAATGCAGAGAAATAATACATTGTTAGTGAGAGAAAAATGTCTGCAGTGTCTCTTTTTTATTAATATTTAATTTCCTCTGCTGATTGTATTTTCAGATGAACAGGTCTCTAAACATCCATTTTAATGCAGTGTGTCCAACAGTATGAGCAGGGAGTTCCTATACTCCTCTCTCCCTCTCTCCCCCCCCTCTCTCTCTCTCCCTCTCCCTCTCCCTCTCTCTCTCTCCCTCCCCCTCTCTCTCCCCCCTCTCTCTCCCTCTCCCTCTCCCTCTCTCTCCCTCCCTCTCCCTCCGTCTCCCCCTCTCTCCCCCCTCTCTCCCCCTGTCTCCCTCTCTCTCCCTCTCCCTCTCTCCCTCCCTCTCCCTCCGTCTCCCCCTCTCTCCCCCTGTCTCCCTCTCTCTCCCCCTCCCTCTCCCTCTCCCTCTCCCTCCCTCTCCCTCCGTCTCCCCCTCCGTCTCCCCCTGTCTCCCCCTCTCTCCCCCTCCCTCTCTCCCTCCCCCACACACGTACCAGTTTATGGCTTGGTGTCTGTTGAGAGTCCTCTAGCTACAGGCTGCTAATGAGGCTGTGATTAATCAAAGAGACACACACAAATTAAATCAAAATCAAGTGTTATTGGTCACGTACACATATTTATCAGATGTTATTGGTCGCTTACACATATTTATCAGATGTTATTGGTCGCTTACACATATTTATCAGATGTTATTGCGGGTGTAGCGAAATATTTATGTTCCAGCAGTAGTATCTAACAATACAAAACAATACATGCAACAACAAAAAAAGGAATTAAGAAATATAGAAATATTAGAACAAGCAATGTCAGAGTCCAGAATATAAATATGTATAGGGTGGTGTGTATAGACATAGACAGTATATGAATAGAACAGGTGTGTATAGACATAGATAGTATATGAATAGACATGGTGTGTATAGACATAGATAGTATATGAATAGAACAGGTGTGTATAGACATAGATAGTATATGAATAGAAAAGGTGTGTATAGACATAGATAGTATATGAATAGAACAGGTGTGTATAGACATAGATAGTATATGAATAGAACAGGTGTGTATAGACATAGATAGTATATGAATAGAACAGGTGTGTATAGACATAGATAGTATATGAATAGAACAGGTGTGTATAGACATAGATAGTATATGAATAGAACAGGTGTGTATAGACATAGATAGTATATGAATAGAACAGGTGTGTATAGACATAGATAGTATATGAATAGAACAGGTGTGTATAGACATAGATAGTATATGAATAGAAAAGCAGTAACAAAACACAAGCGCTGTCTCTCAGCTTCTCATGTGGTGTATTTCGTTTGTACCTGTTTGCCCCTCTAGAATCACAAAGAGGGACTTAAAAAATCCCAAAGTCGATCCTTCATCAGCAACCTAAAGCAAAAGGTGAGATCATCTCTGGACTTTCATTATCACGTTTTGCCCGTTACAGACATCAAGAGGTCCTGCCAGATGGTCATGTGGGGCGACAGGTAGCCTAGTGGTTAGAGCTTTGGACTAGTAACCGGAATGAACTGACTTGCCTAGTTAAATAAAGGTTAAAAAAATAAAAAAAATAAATGTCTCTATTGCTTGTCAAATATCTTTGTCCACAATATCCAGATCCTGACTTAGTAATGTTTGTACTGGCTCAGGTCTGCCATTGTAAAAGTCCTTTCTATAAATAAATGAATGAATTAATTAATGAAATTATTATTATAATAATTATTACATTTTTTTGTGTGTTAATTCGCCAATTGGCAACCCATACCTTATGGGATTAATTGACACATTAACAAATATTATAATAATTCACTATGGTAATTAAATGATCATTCTTCTTCTGGCATTCTCTGCATTGCGCATCACATAATGAGTAGAACAAATACAATACATCAATACATACTAGTCAATAAGGTTATCTAGACAATAATTACATCCCTAGAGCAGTACAATAATACACACACATACATACATACATACATACATACATACATACATACATACATACATACATACATACATACATACATACATACATACATACATACATACATACATACATACATACATACATACATACATACCATATACAGACAAATAAATACAGAAAAAAAAGAAACAGAATTCACTTGAACCCAGTCTGACACAAAGAGAAGATTCATCTTCTATTTAAAACTAAACCATCGACGTTCTAGTGGTACCATTTATATGTTCCAGGATAATGATCTGTTGACACAGGGTCCAGTTTGTGAGGCTGAAGAAAGTCCTGCTAACTGATTGATTTGAATCTGTCCGTCAGTCTGTCCGTCCGTCAGTCTATCAGTCCGTCCGTCTGTCTGTCAGTCAGTCTGTCCGTCAGTCTGTCCGTCAGTCTGTTTATTCTCCTTGAAGAGCCCTTCTCATGTCTCATCTCCCTCTCTCTCTCTTACATTGATCCAGCCTCAGATAGTTTCATGTTGATTTACTCATTTAGAGACAATCGGAAAGGTTTAATCGCATGTTCAGTTGGTGTGTGTGTGTGTGTGTGTGTGTGTGTGTGTGTGTGTGTGTGTGTGTGTGTGTGTGTGTGTGTGTGTGTGTGTGTGTGTGTGTGTGTGTGTGTGTGTGTGTGTGTGTGTGTGTGTATGCATATGCGTATGCGTATAATATTTCCCTCATTGATTTTATGTTGTAGATGTAATCAATCACAGGTTGTGTTTAGATTCCAAACTGCGCGTGTGTGTGTTTGTATTTGTGTGTGTGTGGGTGCGTATGTGTGTGTGGGTGCATATGTGTGTGTGGGTGCATATGTGCGTGCATGTGCACCCGCGTGTGCGTGTGTGTGTGTGTGTGTGTGTGTGTGTGTGTGTGTGTGTGTGTGTGTGTGTGTGTGTGTGTGTGTGTGTGTGTGTGTGTGTGTGTGTGTGCGTGCGTGTGTGCGTGCGTGCGTGTGTGCGTGCGTGCGTGCGTGCGTGCGTGTGTGTGTGTGTGTGTGCGTGAGTGCGCGCGCGTGTGTGTGAGTGTTTGTATGTGCGTTCACTGTCTGTTCTACCCACTGAGCAGCCTAAAGACTGTAATTACTGACACCCTTATTCTAGATATGTTATGCTACCTCTGCCTCTGACAAACACTCTAACACACACACACACACACACACACACACACACACACACACACACACACACACACACACACACACACACACACACACACACACACACACACACACACACACACACACACACACACACCACTAGTGGCTTATGTTTTGAGTCGGCGGAATTGCATGCTAAATGTATGACTGCTGTTTGTGACTGTTGTTTATGACTGCTGTTTATGACTGCTGTTTATGACTGCTGTTTATGACTGCTGTTTATGACTGCTGTTTATGACTGCTGTTTATGACTGCTGTATATGACTGCTGTTTATGACTGCTGTTTATGACTGCTGTTTATGACTGCTGTTTATGACTGCTGTTTATGACTGCTGTTTATGACTGCTGTTTATGACTGCTGTTTATGACTGCTGTTTATATGACTGCTGTTTATGACTGCTGTTTATGACTGCTGTTTATGACTGCTGTTTATATGACTGCTGTTTATGACTGCTGTTTATGACTGCTGTTTATGACTGCTGTTTGTGACTGCTGTTTATGACTGCTGTATATGACTGCTGTTTATGACTGCTGTTTATGACTGCTGTTTATGACTGCTGTTTATGACTGCTGTTTATGACTGCTGTTTATGACTGCTGTTTATGACTGCTGTTTGTGACTGCTGTTTATGACTGCTGTATATGACTGCTGTTTATGACTGCTGTTTATGACTGCTGTTTATGACTGCTGTTTATGACTGCTGTTTATGACTGCTGTTTATGACTGCTGTTTATGACTGCTGTTTATATGACTGCTGTTTATGACTGCTGTTTATGACTGCTGTTTATGACTGCTGTTTATGACTGCTGTTTATATGACTGCTGTTTATGACTGCTGTTTATGACTGCTGTTTATGACTGCTGTTTATGACTGCTGTTTATATGACTGCTGTTTATGACTGCTGTTTATGACTGCTGTTTATGACTGCTGTTTATATGACTGCTGTTTATGACTGCTGTTTATGACTGCTGTTTATGACTGCTGTTTATGACTGCTGTTTATGACTGCTAAATGTATGACTGTTAAATATATGACTGCTAAATGTATGACTGCTAAATATATGACTGCTAAATGTATGACTGTTAAATATATGACTGCTAAATGTATGACTGCTAAATATATGACTGCTAAATGTATGACTGCTAAATATATGACTGGTAAATATATAACTGTTAAATTTATGACTAGTAAATATATGACTGCTAAATGTATGACTGCTAAATGTATGACTGGTAAATATATGACTGTTAAATTTATGATTGTATTAACCACGTATTCAAGAGAATGATGTTGAAACTGGGTGATGCTACTGGGAATGATCTGTATGTGTGTGTGTGTGTTTGTTTCTCTCCCCCTGCAGAGGCACTCCAAGTCCAGGCTGAAGTCCCAGGATGGAGAGGAGGAAGGACAGGAGACATCTGGGAGGGAGGCCGGAGGACATATCACCAGGTCAGCTCTCATTGGCTCTCGTCATACTGAACCCATGCTAATGCTAAGGGCTACATTTACCTAGAGACGTGCATTGATAACTCAAACTTTCACACATAAATAATGCCTTTTGTCATAGGTAGCTTTGTGTGAAATGACATGCATTGACTTTAGGATTAGTGAGTTAGGCTGAGAGGTGTCTTCTGTTCTGCCAGCTCAAACCCTGCTATACCTGACAGGAAAGAGAACTGCTGCCTGGAGCAACATCCACTCATGTGTTTGAAGGGCCCAAAACCCTTCTTAAGTGCCCTAAATCTTCTTTGAAGTGTCCATTCAATGACCCTAACCAGGCTTTGAAGTGCCCTCAGGTTTGGTGACCAATTGAAAGGTTCTTCCACAGAGAAACACGCTGTACAGAAATTAACATATTGTTCCGTCGGTGTGTCTCGTCTTCTTTGAATAGGTCATGTGTGTGTGTGTGTGTGTGTGTGTGTGTGTGTGTGTGTGTGTGTGTGTGTGTGTGTGTGTGTGTGTGTGTGTGTGTGTGTGTGTGTGTGTGTGTGTGTGTGTGTGTGTGTGTGTGACTGTGTGTGTGTGTGACTGTGTGTGTGCGTGTATTGTGGGCTTGCCTCCATATCCCTTTGCTGTCACTTTGATGTGTCTATGAAAGCTCATTGTGTGCCTGTGTGCTCCCACTCTACATGTGTTCTGGTCTCTAGTAGATATATCCCTTTGATGCTCTTCACTGTGGTGTATAAGCCGTCACTTTGATGAACACTCCTCTTTACTGTGGTGTGTAAGCCGTCACGTTGATGAACACTCCCCTTCACTGTGGTGTGTAAGCCGTCACTTTGATGAACACTCCTCTTCACTGTGGTGTGTAAGCCGTCACTTTGATGAACACTCCCCTTCACTGTGGTGTGTAAGCCGTCACTTTGATGAACACTCCTCTTCACTGTGGTGTGTAAGCCGTCACGTTGATGAACACTCCTCTTCACTGTGGTGTGTAAGCCGTCACTTTGATGAACACTCCTCTTCACTGTGGTGTGTAAGCCGTCACGTTGATGAACGCTCCTCTTCACTGTGGTGTGTAAGCCGTCACGTTGATGAACACTCCTTTTCACTGTGGTGTGTAAGCCGTCACGTTGATGAACACTCCTTTTCACTGTGGTGTGTAAGCCGTCACGTTGATGAACACTCCTCTTCACTGTGGTGTGTAAGCCGTCACTTTGATGAACCCTCCCCTTCACTGTGGTGTGTAAGCCGTCACGTTGATGAACACTCCTCTTCACTGTGGTGTATAATCCGTCACTTTGATGAACGCTCCTCTTCACTGTGGTGTGTAAGCTGTCACGTTGATGAACACTCCTCTTCCCTGTGGTGTGTACGCCGTCACGTTGATGAACACTCCTCTTCACTGTGGTGTGTAAGCCGTCACGTTGATGAACACTCCTCTTCCCTGTGGTGTGTACGCGGTCACGTTGATGAACACTCCTCTTCACTGTGGTGTGTACGCTGTCACGTTGATGAACACTCCTCTTCACTGTGGTGTGTAAGCCGTCACGTTGATGAACACTCCTCTTCACTGTGGTGTGTAAGCCGTCACGTTGATGAACACTCCTCATCACTGTGGTGTGTAAGCCGTCACGTTGATGAACACTCCTCTTCCCTGTGGTGTGTAAGCCGTCACGTTGATGAACACTCCTCTTCACTGTGGTGTGTACGCCGTCACGTTGATGAACACTCCTCTTCACTGTGGTGTGTACGCCGTCACGTTGATGAACACTCCTCTTCACTGTGGTGTGTAAACCGTCACTTTGATGAACACTCCTCTTCCCTGTGGTGTGTAAGCCGTCACGTTGATGAACACTCCTCTTCACTGTGGTGTGTACGCCGTCACGTTGATGAACACTCCTCTTCACTGTGGTGTGTGCGCCGTCACGTTGATGAACCCTCCTCTTCACTGTGGTGTGTACGCCTTCACGTTGATGAACACTCCTCTTCACTGTGGTGTGTAAGCCGTCACGTTGATGAACCCTCCTCTTCACTGTGGTTTATAAACCGTCACGTTGATGAACACTCCTCTTCACTGTGGTGTGTACGCCTTCACGTTGATGAACACTCCTCTTCACTGTGGTGTGTACGCCGTCACGTTGATGAACACTCCTCTTCACTGTGGTTTATAAGCCATCACGTTGATGAACACTCCTCTTCACTGTGGTGTGTAAGCCGTCACGTTGATGAACACTCCCCTTCACTGTGGTGTGTAAGCCGTCACTTTGATGAACACTCCTCTTCACTGTGGTGTGTAAGCCGTCACTTTGATGAACACTCCCCTTCACTGTGGTGTGTAAGCCGTCACTTTGATGAACACTCCTCTTCACTGTGGTGTGTAAGCCGTCACGTTGATGAACACTCCTCTTCACTGTGGTGTGTAAGCCGTCACTTTGATGAACACTCCTCTTCACTGTGGTGTGTAAGCCGTCACGTTGATGAACGCTCCTCTTCACTGTGGTGTGTAAGCCGTCACTTTGATGAACACTCCTCTTCACTGTGGTGTGTAAGCCGTCACGTTGATGAACACTCCTTTTCACTGTGGTGTGTAAGCCGTCACGTTGATGAACACTCCTCTTCACTGTGGTGTGTAAGCCGTCACTTTGATGAACCCTCCCCTTCACTGTGGTGTGTAAGCCGTCACGTTGATGAACACTCCTCTTCACTGTGGTGTATAATCCGTCACTTTGATGAACGCTCCTCTTCACTGTGGTGTGTAAGCTGTCACGTTGATGAACACTCCTCTTCCCTGTGGTGTGTACGCCGTCACTTTGATGAACACTCCTCTTCACTGTGGTGTGTAAGCCGTCACGTTGATGAACACTCCTCTTCCCTGTGGTGTGTACGCGGTCACGTTGATGAACACTCCTCTTCACTGTGGTGTGTAAGCCGTCACGTTGATGAACACTCCTCTTCACTGTGGTGTGTAAGCCGTCACGTTGATGAACACTCCTCATCACTGTGGTGTGTAAGCCGTCACGTTGATGAACACTCCTCTTCCCTGTGGTGTGTAAGCCGTCACGTTGATGAACACTCCTCTTCACTGTGGTGTGTACGCCGTCACGTTGATGAACACTCCTCTTCACTGTGGTGTGTACGCGGTCACGTTGATGAACACTCCTCTTCACTGTGGTGTGTAAGCCGTCACGTTGATGAACACTCCTCTTCACTGTGGTGTGTAAGCCGTCACGTTGATGAACACTCCTCATCACTGTGGTGTGTAAGCCGTCACGTTGATGAACACTCCTCTTCCCTGTGGTGTGTAAGCCGTCACGTTGATGAACACTCCTCTTCACTGTGGTGTGTACGCCGTCACGTTGATGAACACTCCTCTTCACTGTGGTGTGTAAGCCGTCACTTTGATGAACACTCCTCTTCACTGTGGTGTGTAAGCCGTCACATTGATGAACACTCCCCTTCACTGTGGTGTGTAAGCCGTCACTTTGATGAACACTCCTCTTCACTGTGGTGTGTAAGCCGTCACGTTGATGAACACTCCTCTTCACTGTGGTGTGTAAGCCGTCACTTTGATGAACACTCCTCTTCACTGTGGTGTGTAAGCCGTCACGTTGATGAACGCTCCTCTTCACTGTGGTGTGTAAGCCGTCACTTTGATGAACACTCCTCTTCACTGTGGTGTGTAAGCCGTCACGTTGATGAACACTCCTTTTCACTGTGGTGTGTAAGCCGTCACGTTGATGAACACTCCTCTTCACTGTGGTGTGTAAGCCGTCACTTTGATGAACCCTCCCCTTCACTGTGGTGTGTAAGCCGTCACGTTGATGAACACTCCTCTTCACTGTGGTGTATAATCCGTCACTTTGATGAACGCTCCTCTTCACTGTGGTGTGTAAGCTGTCACGTTGATGAACACTCCTCTTCCCTGTGGTGTGTACGCCGTCACGTTGATGAACACTCCTCTTCACTGTGGTGTGTAAGCCGTCACGTTGATGAACACTCCTCTTCCCTGTGGTGTGTACGCGGTCACGTTGATGAACACTCCTCTTCACTGTGGTGTGTACGCCGTCACGTTGATGAACACTCCTCTTCACTGTGGTGTGTAAGCCGTCACGTTGATGAACACTCCTCTTCACTGTGGTGTGTAAGCCGTCACGTTGATGAACACTCCTCATCACTGTGGTGTGTAAGCCGTCACGTTGATGAACACTCCTCTTCCCTGTGGTGTGTAAGCCGTCACGTTGATGAACACTCCTCTTCACTGTGGTGTGTACGCCGTCACGTTGATGAACACTCCTCTTCACTGTGGTGTGTACGCCGTCACGTTGATGAACACTCCTCTTCACTGTGGTGTGTAAACCGTCACTTTGATGAACACTCCTCTTCCCTGTGGTGTGTAAGCCGTCACGTTGATGAACACTCCTCTTCACTGTGGTGTGTACGCCGTCACGTTGATGAACACTCCTCTTCACTGTGGTGTGTGCGCCGTCACGTTGATGAACCCTCCTCTTCACTGTGGTGTGTACGCCGTCACGTTGATGAACACTCCTCTTCACTGTGGTGTGTAAGCCGTCACGTTGATGAACCCTCCTCTTCACTGTGGTTTATAAACCGTCACGTTGATGAACACTCCTCTTCAAAGTGGTGTGTACGCCTTCACGTTGATGAACACTCCTCTTCACTGTGGTGTGTACGCCGTCACGTTGATGAACACTCCTCTTCACTGTGGTTTATAAGCCATCACGTTGATGAACACTCCTCTTCACTGTGGTGTGTAAGCCGTCACTTTTATGAACACTCCTCTTCACTGTGGTTTATAAGCCCTCACTTTGATGAACACTCCCCTTCACTGTGGTGTGTAAGTCGTCACTTTGATGAACACTCCTCTTCACTGTGGTGTGTAAGCCGTCACGTTGATGAACACTCCTCTTCACTGTGGTGTATACGTCGTCACTTTGATGAACACTCCTCTTCGCACAGCTTTACATGCTGTCCTACTTTCTCATTCTACCCTGCCTCTCTCCCCATTCTGTCTCCTTCCTCTCTCATACTCTTTCTGTCTTTCCTTCTTGCTGTAGGGGAGAAGGAAAGAGGAAGACGATTAAGCTGAGTAGAGATCTGTCAGACCTGGTGGTGTTCACTAACTCTGTCGCCTCTCCGGAGGGACTGGACGACTGTAAGTAAACACACACTCCTACAAAACATTCTCTCTCTCTCTCTCTCTCTCTCTCTCTCTCTCTCTCTCTCTCTCTCTCTCTCTCTCTCTCTCTCTCTCTCTCTCTCTCTCTCTCTCTCTCTCTCTCTCTCTGTCTCTCTCTCTCTGTCTCTCTCTCTCTGCTCTCTCTCTCTCTCTCTCTCTCTCTCTCTCTCTCTCTCTCTCTCTCTCTCTCTCTCCTCTCTCTCCCCCTTCCTCTCTCTGCCCCCCCTCCTCTCTCTCTTTCTCTGTCTCTCTGTCTCTCTCTCTGTCTCTCTCTCCCTCTCTCTCTCTCCCCCTTCCTCTCTCTGCCCCCCCTCCCTCTCTCTCTCTCTGTCTCTCTGTCTCTCTCTCTGTCTCTCTCTCCCTCTCTCTCTCTCCCCCTTCCTCTCTCTGCCCCCCTCCCCTCTCTCTCTCTCTGCCCCAAGCCCTTAGCCAATCCAGAAACAACTCCTATCCCCACCCACTCTCTTCTCCCACCTCCGCTTCTCTCTCTCTCAATTCTCCCCCTCTCTCCCTTCCACTCTCCCTTTCTCTTTCATCTGTCCATCTCATTCTGCACTCACTGCTCAGCCATTTCCTTTTTTTATTTTTTTTATTTCCTCTCTCATCCCTCTCTCTCCTCTCGTCTGTCAGGTACTCCGGGGAATGTTCTGTCATTCAGTGAGACTCGTGCCCAGCAGCTAGTGAACCACAGGGCTGAGCGCTTCCTGTGTTTCAACCAGCGACAGCTGTCTAGAATCTACCCGTCAGCCTACCGTATAGACTCGTCCAACTTCAACCCTCAGCTCTACTGGAACGTGGGCTGTCAGCTGGGTCAGAAACAACACGTCTGAACGCTGTTATTGTCACGTTTTGTTGATGCTTCTTACATAAAAAATAAATAATAAAATACAATAAATATAATGTTAGACAATACGTATCTCTGCCTGTCCGTCTACCTCCTTTCCCCACAGTCCTCCTGACCAAGTTTCTCTCTCTCTCTGTGCCTGTGTCAAGAGCCCTCTGTTGGGCCCTATGCTCCACTACGTCTCCCTGTCCCCATGGACACACACACAGCACCCCTGTGTGTATTTGGTCAGAGGATGAACAGGCAGCTAAATGTGTCCTAAATGTGTTTTCCTCAGTGGCTCTGAACTACCAGACGGAGGGAAGGATGATGCAGCTGAACAGAGCCAAGTTCATGGTGAACGGTGACTGTGGTTACATCCTCAAACCTCCACCCATGTGTAAAGGTACACACACACACACACACACACACACACACACACACACACACACACACACACACACACACACACACACACACAGAGAGAGCGAGATAAGGAGTGTATGTTCTGATTGGTTGGTTTACGGCTCCAGGCTCGTTCAACCCGTTCAGTGACGACCCCCTCCCTGCCTATCCCAACAAACAGCTGGTGCTGAAGATCATCAGTGGACAGCAGCTTCCCAAACCACCAGACTCTATGCTGGGGGACCGAGGAGAGGTATATATACACACACACACCCAAACCACCAGACTATGCTGGGGGACCGAGGAGAGGTATATATACACACACACACCCAAACCACCAGACTCTATGCTGGGGGACCGAGGAGAGGTATATATACACACACCCAAACCACCAGACTCTATGCTGGGGGACCGAGGAGAGGTATATATACACACACACACCCAAACCACCAGACTCTATGCTGGGGGACCGAGGAGAGGTATATACACACACACCCAAACCACCAGACTCTTTGCTGGGGGACCGAGGAGAGGTATATACACACACACCCAAACCACCAGACTCTTTGCTGGGGGACCGAGGAGAGGTATATACACACACACCCAAACCACCAGACTCTATGCTGGGGGACCGAGGAGAGGTATATAGACACACACCCAAACCACCAGACTCTATGCTGGGGGACCGAGGAGAGGTATATATACACACACCCAAACCACCAGACTCTATGCTGGGGGACCGAGGAGAGGTATATACACACACACCCAAACCACCAGACTCTATGCTGGGGGACCGAGGAGAGGTATATACACACACACCCAAACCACCAGACTCTATGCTGGGGGACCGAGGAGAGGTATATACACACACACCCAAACCACCAGACTCTATGCTGGGGGACCGAGGAGAGGTATATACACACACACCCAAACCACCAGACTCTATGCTGGGGGACCGAGGAGAGGTACACACACACACCCAAACCACCAGACTCTATGCTGGGGGACCGAGGAGAGGTACATACACACACACCCAAACCACCAGACTCTAATCTGGGGGACCGAGGAGAGGTATATACACACACACCCAAACCACCAGACTCTATGCTGGGGGACCGAGGAGAGGTATATACACACACACCCAAACCACCAGACTCTATGCTGGGGGACCGAGGAGAGGTATATACACACACACCCAAACCACCAGACTCTATGCTGGGGGACCGAGGAGAGGTATATATACACACACCCAAACCACCAGACTCTATGCTGGGGGACCGAGGAGAGGTATATACACACACACCCAAACCACCAGACTCTATGCTGGGGGACCGAGGAGAGGTATATACACACACCCAAACCACCAGACTCTATGCTGGGGGACCGAGGAGAGGTATATACACACACACACCCAAACCACCAGACTCTATGCTGGGGGACCGAGGAGAGGTATATACACACACACAAATCATTTTCTCCCAACATAATGGATAGCTTGCTCAATAACCTGAGGTTATAAATCTGTTGCCACGCGTTATCGTAGTGTTGCTAAGCTGCTGTAACTCTGTTCCCTCTTCTGCTTCAGATCATTGACCCGTTTGTAGAGGTGGAGATCATCGGCCTGCCAGTGGACTGCTGCAAGGGGCAGACACGAGTAGTGGACGACAACGGTAAAACACACACACCGTCCACACACCCCTCCTCTCTCCCCCTGCTGAACCCTCCTCTCTCCCCCTTCTGAACCCTCCTCTCCCCCCCGCTGAACCCAAACACACCATAGATGGCAGGCAGCAGGGCAGTACTGGGCCAAACACACCATAGATGGCAGGCAGCAGGGCAATACTGGGCCAAACACACCACAGATGGTAGGCAGCAGGGCAGTACTGGGCCAAACACACCATAGATGGTAGGCAGCAGGGCAGTACTGGGCCAAACACACCATAGATGGTAGGCAGCAGGGCAGTACTGGGCCAAACACACCATAGATGGCAGGCAGCAGGGCAGTACTGGGCCAGACACACCATAGATGGTAGGCAGCAGGGCAGTACTGGGCCAAACACACCATAGATGGTAGGCAGCAGGGCAGTACTGGGCCAAACACACCATAGATGGTAGGCAGCAGGGCAGTACTGGGCCAAACACACCATAGATGGTAGGCAGCAGGGCAGGACTAGGCCAAACACACCATAGATGGTAGGCAGCAGGGCAGTACTGGGTCAAGCACACCATAGATGGTAGGCAGCAGGGCAGTACTGGGCCAAACACACCATAGATGGTAGGCAGCAGGGCAGTACTGGGCCAAACACACCATAGATGGTAGGCAGCAGGGCAGTACTGGGCCAGACACACCATAGATGGTAGGCAGCAGGGCAGTACTGGGTCAGACACACCATAGATGGTAGGCAGCAGGGCAGTACTGGGTCAAACACACCACAGATGGCAGGGCAGTACTGGGCCAGACACACCATAGATCGTAGGCAGCAGGGCAGTACTGGGCCAAATACACCATAGATGGTAGGCAGCAGGGCAGTACTGGGCCAGACACACCATAGATCGTAGGCAGCAGGGCAGTACTGGGCCAGACACACCATAGATCGTAGGCAGCAGGGCAGTACTGGGCCAAGCACACCATAGATGGTAGACAGCAGGGCAGTACTGGGCCAGACACACCATAGATGGTAGGCAGCAGGGCAGTACTGGGCCAGACACACCATAGATGGTAGGCAGCAGGGCAGTACTGGGCCAAACACACCATAGATGGCAGGCAGCAGGGCAGTACTGGGCCAAACACACCATAGATGGCAGGCAGCAGGGCAGTACTGGGCCAAACACACCATAGATGGTAGGCAGCAGGGCAGTACTGGGCCAAACACACCATAGATGGTAGGCAGCAGGGCAGTACTAGGCCAAACACACCATAGATGGTAGGCAGCAGGGCAGTACTGGGCCAGACACACCATAGATGGCAGGCAGCAGGGCAGTACTGGGCCAAACACACCATAGATGGTAGGCAGCAGGGCAGTACTGGGCCAGACACACCATAGATGGCAGGCAGCAGGGCAGTACTGGGCCAGACACACCATAGATGGTAGGCAGCAGGGCAGTACTGGGCCAGACACACCATAGATGGTAGGCAGCAGGGCAGTACTGGGCCAGACACACCATAGATGGCAGGCAGCAGGGCAGTACTGGGCCAAGCACACCATAGATGGCAGGCAGCAGGGCAGTACTGGGCCAGACACACCATAGATGGTAGGCAGCAGGGCAGTACTGGGCCAAACACACCATAGATGGTAGGCAGCAGGGCAGTACTGGGCCAGACACACCGTAGATGGTAGGCAGCAGGGCAGTACTGGGCCAGACACACCGTAGATGGTAGGCAGCAGGGAAGTACTGGGCCAAACACACCATAGATGGTAGGCAGCAGGGCAGTACTGGGCCAAACACACCATAGATGGTAGGCAGCAGGGCAGTACTGGGCCAGACACACCGTAGATGGTAGGCAGCAGGGCAGTACTGGGCCAAACACACCATAGATGGTAGGCAGCAGGGCAGTACTGGGCCAAACACACCACAGATGGTAGGCAGCAGGGCAGTACTGGGCCAAACACACCATAGATGGTAGGCAGCAGGGCAGGACTAGGCCAAACACACCATAGATGGTAGGCAGCAGGGCAGTACTGGGCCAAGCACACCATAGATGGTAGGCAGCAGGGCAGTACTGGGCCAAACACACCATAGATGGTAGGCAGCAGGGCAGTACTGGGCCAAACACACCATAGATGGTAGGCAGCAGGGCAGTACTGGGCCAGACACACCATAGATGGTAGGCTGCAGGGCAGTACTGGGTCAGACACACCATAGATGGTAGGCAGCAGGGCAGTACTGGGTCAAACACACCACAGATGGCAGGGCAGTACTGGGCCAAGCACACCATAGATGGTAGGCAGCAGGGCAGTACTGGGCCAGACACACCATAGATCGTAGGCAGCAGGGCAGTACTGGGCCAAATACACCATAGATGGTAGGCAGCAGGGCAGTACTGGGCCAGACACACCATAGATCGTAGGCAGCAGGGCAGTACTGGGCCAAATACACCATAGATGGTAGGCAGCAGGGCAGTACTGGGCCAAACACACCATAGATGGTAGGCAGCAGGGAAGTACTGGGCCAGACACACCATAGATGGTAGGCAGCAGGGCAGTACTGGGCCAAGCACACCATAGATGGTAGGCAGCAGGGCAGTACTGGGCCAAACACACCATAGATGGTAGGCAGCAGGGCAGTACTGGGCCAAACACACCATAGATGGTAGGCAGCAGGGAAGTACTGGGCCAAACACACCATAGATGGTAGGCAGCAGGGCAGTACTGGGCCAGACACACCATAGATGGCAGGCAGCAGGGCAGTACTGGGCCAGACACACCATAGATGGCAGGCAGCAGGGCAGTACTGGGCCAAACACACCATAGATGGCAGGCAGCAGGGCAGTACTGGTCCAGACACACCACAGATGGTAGGCAGCAGAGCAGTACTGGGCCAAACACACCATAGATGGCAGGCAGCAGGGCAGTACTGGGCCAAACACACTCAATGTCAATGTTGTGTGTGTGGTGTGTGTGTATGTGTGTGGTGTGTACTCTGACACAGTGTGTGTTGTCCAGGTTTTAACCCCGTGTGGGAGGAGAACCTGTCCTTTACTCTCCACATGGCGGAGGTGGCTCTGGTGCGTTTCCTCGTCTGGGACCACGACCCCATCGGACGGGACTTTGTGGGCCAGAGGACTGTAGCCTTCAGCAGCCTGATGCCAGGTTAGTGAGTGTTGATGTGTAGCTTGCCTGTAGTTTTGTTTGAATAAAGTGAAAGCAGTTACAGTACTGTAGAAGCCCAGGTCCAGAAGATTGTCTTTAATAAATGACCGTGAACACTATCAGTTGCATCAGATCCACATGGCATTGGAAGTGCCTGTATATATATATAGGAAACCGTGTCTTCTCTTGTGAATCTTGATACATGGACCTGAGGCTGACTGGTTATTCTGGTCCACTCACACATCTGTCTTGTCTGTGACACAGCTGTCCCTCAACTCTTGAGGCTCAGTCTCCAGGCAATGAGAGGACAGACTAGAGAATTGAACAATCTTTGCCTTTTACCCACTTCTTTGTCCCTCTCTCTCTCTCTCTCTCTCTCTCTCTCTCTCTCTCTCTCTCTCTCTCTCTCTCTCTCTCTCTCTCTCTCTCTCTCTCTCTCTCTCTCTCTCTCTCTCTCTCTCTCTCTCTCTCTCTCTCTCTCCTCTCCTTTCTCCTCTCTCTCTCCTCTCCTTTCTCCTCTCTCTCTCTCTCTCTCTTTCTCTCTCTCTATCTCTCTCTCCTCTCCTTTCTCCTCTCTCCTCTCCTTTCTCCCCTCTCTCTCTCTCTTTCTCTCTCTCTATCTCTCTCTCCTCTCCTTTCTCCTCTCTCTCCTCTCTCTCTCTCTCTCTCTCTCTCTCTCTCTCTCTCTCTCTCTCTCTCTCTCTCTCTCTCTCTCTCTCTCACCCTCTCTCTCTGCAGGTTATAGACATGTGTACTTGGAGGGGTTGACTGAGGCGTCCATCTTTATCCACGTATCAGTTCATGACATCTATGGGAAGGTAGGTACAGTACATTACAGTGAGATAACCCTTCTATGGGAATGTAGGTACAGTACATTACAGTGAGATAACCCTTCTATGGGAAGGTAGGTACAGTACATTACAGTGAGATAACCCTTCTATGGGAAGGTAGGTACAGTACATTACAGTCTGAGACATACCTATAATCCCTAGTCCTCTTCTCCCCGTCTTCACTGACCCTAGCCTGGTGTCTTTAATATAGCCTGGGTGCCAGCCTGTTTCTGGTCTCTTTAAAATAGCCTGGGTTCCAGTCTGTTTCTGGTCTCTTTAATATAGCCTGGGTGCCAGTCTGTTTCTGGTCTCTTTAATATAGCCTGGGTGCCAGCCTGTTTCTTGTCTCTTTAATAAAGCCTGGGTGCCAGCCTGTTTCTGGTCTCTTTAATATAGCCTGGGTGCCAGTCTGTTTCTGGTCTCTTTAATATAGCCTGGGTGCCAGTCTGTTTCTGGTCTTTAAAATAGCCTGGGCGCCAGCCTGTTTCTGGTCTTTTTAATATAGCCTGGGTGCCAGTCTGTTTCTGGTCTCTTTAATATAGCCTGGGTACCAGTCTGTTTCTGGTCTCTTTAATATAGCCTGGGCGCCAGCCTGTTTCTGGTCTCTTTAATATAGCCTGGGCGCCAGTCTGATTCTGGTCTCTTTAATATAGCCTGGGTGCCAGTCTGTTTCTGGTCTCTTTAATATAGCCTGGGTGCCGGTCTGTTTCTGGTCTCTTTAATATAGCCTGGGTGCCGGTCTGTTTCTGGTCTCTTTAATATATCCTTGGGGGGCAGTCTGTTAATGGTCTCTTTACTATAGCCTGGGGGGCAGTCTGTTAATGGTGTCTTTACTATAGCCTGGGGGGCAGTCTATTAATGGTGTCTTGACAACTATTTTGGCTTGACAATGCCAACGGAGTAGGCAAAGCACAAACAGATCTGGGACCTGGCTAGTGAGGTCAGATCTGGGACCAGGCTAGTGAGATCAGATCTGGGACCAGGCTAGTGAGATCAGATCTAGGACCAGGCTAGTGGGATCAGATCTGGGACCAGGCTAGTGGGATCAGATCTGGGACCAGGCTAGTGGGATCAGATCTGGGACCAGGCTAGTGAGATCAGATCTAGGACCAGGCTAGTGAAATCAGATCTGGGACCAGGTTACTGCTTCTCTGACCCTATAGAGGAGTAGTGGTCTGAAGGAGAAACATCAGTTTCAGCTTCTACGTATACATATATATTTTACAGCTAATTGTCATCCTTGCAACTCTCCCAAGCTAAGCTGGTACACTCTTCCTTTCCAGTGGAGTCCACTAGTCCTGAACCCCAGCTTTACCATAATGCACTTTCTAGGAGCCAACAAGGTATCCTGGGTAGATTCTGTGTGCTGCATGGCATCTGCATGGTTTCTAATGTGTGTGTGTGTGGTGAAGAGTATATGGTTTCAGATTATTTCTGTATGTTTACAACATCTAAGATTGGTATTTTTGTGAATGTGTTTTCATTTTAGGTGATTTTCAAAGCATTTTCTGTCAGTCATTATTTGGTTAATATAATCAGAGCTCATGGCGTTACTAACAACACAGATAATGGTCAAAATAGAGGGAATATGTGAAAGAATTGCAGAGTGGCGCAGTAGTCTAAGGCACTGCGTCTCAGTGCAAGAGGCATCACTGCAGTCCCTGGTTTGAATCCAGGCTGTATCACGTCTGGCTGTGATTGAAAGTCCCATAGGGCGGCGCACGATTGGCCCAGCGTCGTCCGGGTTTGGCCGGGGTAGGCAGTCATTGTGTAAAAGAATTTGTTCTTAACTGACTTGCCTAGTTAAATACAAAAAGAATACATTGCGAATGAGAGGGTTGTTAGACTGAGGTTACTGGGATGCTCTAGTGCCATCTATGGGGATGTCTTTGTCATGACGTGTGACATTTTTACCCATGGGGAAATTCTCAAATGCATTACCTTGACTCCCCGCATCCTCTCTCCTCGCCTCCTTCTCAAGACCGATTGGATGAGAAGGTCAGAGAGCAAGGACCTCTGACGTTCTCGTCCAATGGGTTTTGAGAAGGAGACGAGGAGCGATGACGCAAGGAATCAAGGAAATGCATTTGAGATTCTCCCCATGTGTTCTGCCTGTGATTAACCTTAGGGGGAAGGGGAAATGCCAGCTCTGCAATTAATTTGAATTAATTGGAATGAATGTAAAGAATTTGTGTTGATTTGCTGAAAACATTTAGTTTTGTGAAGTGTGAAGTGTGTTACTGTGTTTTCAGTCTATATTGTGTGCATTGTGGTTGGAATACTGTGCTTGAAAAGCATGACAAATGTTATTTAACCTTCTCCCTCGCATCATGCAATTCATTTTTTCATGGGAAAAGCTAAACACAATTTCTCTCTCTCACCCTTATCTCTTCATACTTCCTCTCTCTCCCCTCCCTCTCTCCCCCTCCCTCTCTCTCCCGTCACTCTCTCCCCTCACTCTCTCTCCCTATCTATCTCCATGTCCTTCTCTCCCCCTCCCTCTCTCTCCCGTCACTCTCTCCCCTCAATCTCTCTCCCTATCTATCTCAATGTCCTTCTCTCCCCCTCCCTCTCTCCCCCTCCCTCTCTCTCCCCTCACTCTCTCTCCCTATCTATCTCCATGTCCTTCTCTCCCCCTCCCTGTCTCCCTATCCCTCTCTCCCCCCTCCCTCTCCTCCCTCTCTCCCCCCTCCCTCTCTCCACCCACCAGGGTCGTCCGCTGCGAGGCATCAGAGGCTTATTCAACAGGTCCTCTAAGTCGTCAGTAGACACCAGCTGTGGTTCGGCTCTCAGGAAACGCTCCATCAGTGACCTCCTCCTCCGACGCACCGCCAGCGCCCCCGCCAACCGACGCAAGAAAACCAAGATGAAGCTCGCTGAGTCCTCCACCTCCATATCAGACCGCAAGGCCTCCATATCAGACGGCAAGGACAGAGTGGGGGCCGGGGAAGGGGCTGGGAGGGAGGGCTCCAAGGACAGTGAAAGGGACAGGGAGAGGGTAAGGGTGGAGAGGAGCCCCCCACCTCACGCCCCCCTCTCCCACAGACCCGTCTCCATGCCTCTGGAGAGGCTACTGCAGGGACAGCTCTCCCTCTGCTCCCCCGAACAGGAGCAGACTGACCTGGGTGCAGACACACTCATCGGTGGGTAGACCTCCTCTGGAGACCTAACACACTCTTACATCAACCATGATAATAAAAACAATATGTTCTGTAACAAGTAATATGTTAAAATTGACATCTAAGAAGAAACAGCAGTGATTTTCTCTGTTTGAATGAGGTTAGAGCATCATGTTACCTATTTCTCAGAGCAATACATGATCCTGGTTTACCTGTAAAAGCAGAGCAACTAGTCTTGTCTGGTTTGGTTGCTACATGTGACATCACGCTTAGAGTTGAAGTTGTCATTGGTTGTGTTGCGCTCTCATTGAAACAAACGGGTTTTTTGTGGAAATGTAAACCGTTGTTTTGTTTCTAACCTGTCCTTTTTTCCCAAAACATAGAAGAAGAAAAATCTGTTTCAATTGACACATCCAGGCAATCTATTGTTCCTCAATACTTTAACATGTCTTTTCTGTTCCTTCTTCACTCTGTGGTGCTTCTCTTTAGTAGAGAACTGACTAGGATATCGCGCCAGGTAAACCAAGACACCTCCTAAGGTTGCCTCATCCTTAAACATCCCAGTATTACATCATCCCACTGATGTAACTTTGTAAAAGTACTATTTCAAAATCAGAATTCTCCTTTTTTTGGTCAAAATTGATCCCATTTGACCATCTCTTCCGAAATGGATGTTTCCCCCAAAAAATGGATGTTTTCCCCCCAAAATGGATGTTCCTTCTGTTACCTGCACAGCCTCATTTTCCAACCTCCTCTCACAGTCGTATTTGGTGGTACATTCCATTCGTCTCTGTGTTGCTATTGGCTCGTGTTGGACGGACTGTGTCGGTTGGTTGTTGGTTGGCTTGGTGTTCTACGTACGGCTGTGAAAATGTTTGAACATTTATTGACTGTCTAACTTCTCTGTTTTACATAGGAACATCCCCCTTTGACCGGCCCAGGTCCCACTCTGTGGAACTCCTCATCGAATCATCCACCTCCCTTGAACACAGTGTGTCCACCCCTTCCACCAATCACAACAACACACGGGATAGGACCACAGAGCTTGACCAATTAGACGAGACCTCCTACCTGGTCATTGGCCAAGAAGGAGGAAGTGTAGATGGTGACTCCAAAGAGCAATTAAAGGACAGAGTCAACCCACCCATCAAAGCTGAGGGCATTTCCTCTCGCCAAAGGACGTTGTGTTACCTGAGCAGGTCAACAAAGACAGAGAGCAACTGTTTACACGTACCTACTGAGAGCAGACCAGAGACAACATTACATAGTACAACAAACACGTCAGCGCCTTCCTCCTCCTCTTCTTCCTCTGTGCCCCCCCCCTCCCCACTCAACGTGGATCGGTCCGATCTGCAGAGCCCCGTCTCCCGGCAGGACAGCACCATCTCGCGACTCATTGATGCCGTATCCCTCGGCAACGACACCAGCTGCGGCTCGATCTCCGCTCTGATTGGCCAGTTTGACCTCACCGCTGACCAGACTGACCTCACAACGAACTCTGGCCCCCACGTTCTCAGTGTCATGTCCTGTCTGTTCCATCCCACTGTCCAGGACTCCAGCACACCCTATAAGGCCACCGTGGACTGTACCACCCCATTTAAAGACCCACAGACCACCACCTCCCCCCGCAAGGCAATGAACGGACCTATCACTCCTCGAAAGGCAAGCCAGACCCCTAACCACACGAACCAGAACCTACTCCCACCCCACCCCAAGACCTCCCATGCAGACTACCCTGCCCCCCTTCTCTTCTCCAGTCCTGAGACCACGGAGCTGGAGGAGGTCTATACCATCCTGGATGAGGAGGTCTTGTCTCCAGTCTCTGTCTACAACCTGAGGGAGCAGACCATAGGCAACATCCAGGCTGACTCTGAGGAGAGCACACCTATGGGCAGCCTGGAGCCCTCCCCAGCCAAGGTGCCTCCTTGCCTGGGGACAGAGGCCAACGGCAGCTGGGTGGGCTCACGGAGGGGTGTAGTGGAGGTGGAGGAGCCAGGACAGGGCTATGGGGGTGTCAGTGATCCTACAGGGCTGTGGTCAGGGGGAGAGTGGGGGTTGTCATGGGGTTACAGGTGCCCGTCTGTCAACAGCACAGTGTCCGACCGGTTGCTGTTGTGCCAGGACTCAGCAGGAAGTCATCTGATGGAGGTGGGGATTAACGTGGATGAGGATCCACTGGAGATTTCCCTCACCTTACCGAGACACAACTGTACATGGGTCGCTACCAGCCCAACCAAACAATACGCTGCTCCCCAAAGCCAGTTTACCCAACTAAACCCCTCTCCCCGGTACGCACCCCAACTCTCCCAGTGTCCTTCCCCCCTCAAACAATCCTCACACCAGCCCTCCCCTCGCAACACCCCATCAATAACCCCTCAAACCCAGCCCTCCCTCTTCAAAAGGCCCCCCAACCCCAGCACCCTCCGCCTGAACAGCCACCCCTCCACCCACAGCAGGGCTGAGCTCTCCTTTGAGAACAGCAGAGACATTACCAGAGCCTACACCCAGCAGCACAGCTACAGTGGACCCACCCAGGCCCAGACCAGGGGCTACCAGGGTGGACCCACCCAGGCCCAGACCAGGGGCTACCAAGGTGGACCCACCCAGGCCCAGACCAGGGGCTACCAGAGTGGGCACACCCAGCCACAGGCCAGGGGCTACCAGGATGGAACAGGGGAAGGTCAGGATCGGGGTGAAGCATCAACCTGCTTCCAGAATGGGTTGTCCTCCTCTGAGTGTCTGCCTGGTCTGTCTAGTATGTCTGGTTCAAGGTATGTTAGCTTCCCCAGAGACCGAGGCCTGTTCTCCCCTATCTCAGATTGTGATGTGGCCTATAGCCATCTAGACTACAACTGCTTCAGGCCCTCTGCTACCTCGGCATCCCCCTACACCCATCTGCAACCCCAACCCCAATCACACACCCAACCCCGACCCCAATCACACACCCAGGCCCAGCCCCAGTTCCAACCCCGTTCTGGCCCCCCACCGCTGCCCCTCTCGGGCCCCACCCTTGCCCCTCCTCTACCTATCCCCAGACCACCCACAGCCCCCAGCCCCTGCAAGTCCAAGTCTCTGGGTGACCTGACATCAGAGGATATCTCCTGCAACTTCCACAGCAAGTACAACATCATCAGCCGCAGCTTCATCACACCCTGTATGAAGGAGCGGAGGAAGATGAGGGGCCTAGGGGGTCTGTGTCAACGGCTGCAGTCTGCAGACCCCCTCACTGAGCAGCTCCGCAAACTAGTCACCCTGGAGGGGAATGACAGAGACCGGGACAGACCCCAGTCTCCCCAGCTGCCCCAGTTACCTCAGTTACCCCCCAAACCCTTCATTCCCCCATCACGCCCCTGCCCCCCCTCAAACTTTGTCCCCGATGCCCAGGAGGATTCCCCCCCTCTCCTCTCCCGCCGCCTTTCCTCTCGGAGCCAGAGCCGTGTCCGTCACATCAACAATCGCGCTCGAGAGAGGCTGCAGGAGGCTCTGAAGTCCCAGGACATGAGCGCCCCCTCCAGCGTGGGAGGGGTAGTGCTGCGTACTAAAGTAGCAGCAGGTCAGAACCCCCCAGCTAACAGACACTCCACAGGCTCCTACATAGCGGGCTACCTGGACCAGCTGGAGGACAGGGGGCTGCCTGAGGGGGCGTGCACCACACTAGGGTATGGATTTGGAGATCACTATGGTGATCATTATCATGATGACTCTCTGCTGCCCACAGACTCATGTATAAGATCAGAACCGGAAGTCTACTTCCTGCTCAGACTCTGAACCCACTTCCTGGTTATCACCTACATAGAATGATGCATAATGTACTTCCAGAACACAGAAAATCAGCTTCCTGCTTACAACCGAGAAAAAACAAAAATATATATCCTGGTTGGTCTGTCCAATAATATAGGTATAAAGTCAACTACCTGATTAGGTATGACATTTTGTCTGTAAATGTAAAAATGTCCTTATCAGAATGTTCTGTAAATGTAATTTGGAACAGACTGTAAACCACTTCCTACTTTGATTGTACCTGTTTCCTGTCCTGCCTGTTCCTGTAATTCTACTTCCTGTTCAAGCTAACTCCACCTACAATGAAGCAAAAAATTAGAAACTTTCCAAATGTGTTTTACTCTGAAGGGAAGTGTTGTCTTGGTGTTTGTACATTTTAAATGTGTATTGGTATTATCAGAGGCCCGCTGGGCACAGACGTCAATTCAACGTCTCTTCCACGTTGGTTCAACGTCATTTTAGTTGAAATGACACAGAAACAACGTTGATTCAACCAGTGTGTGTACCCAGTGAGGAACGTGATCTGTTTCATCAGAGAGCTTCCTCAAGTCTTCCTTTCTCCTCTAAGTGTTCTCTATGTCAGTGTTGTTTGTAAATATTCTACTGTACATTCGTTTTTTAATGGACGGTGGTGTTATGTAGTTGACTGTACATCCGGTTTTCCGCATGTTAAACGTGGACATGTCCAGCATGACTATGCATCTATCTGTCGACATCACAGTGCACTACTGTCTTTGTACAGAACAAGTAATAGTGGGATTGGTTGAAATACAGTACATAGACAGTACAATACAGTACATAGACAGTACAATACAATACATAGACAGTACAATACAGTACGTAGACAGTACATAGACAATACAATACATAGACAGTATAATGCAGTACAATACAGTACATAGACAGTACCATGCAGTACAATACAGTACATAGACAGTACATAGACAGTACAATACAGTACATAGGCAGTACAATACAGTACATAGACAGTACAATGCAGTACACTACAGTACACTACAGTACATAAACTGTGCAATACTGTACAATACAGTGCATAGACAGTACAATACAGTACATAGACAGTACAATACAGTACATAGACAGTACAATACAGTACATAGACAGTACAATGCAGTACATAGACAGTATAATACAGTACATAGACAGTACAATACCGTACAATACAGTACACTACAGTACATAGACTGTGCAATACATTGCAATACAGTACAATACAGTACACTACAGTACATAGACTGTGCAATACATTGCAATACAATACAGTACAATACAGTACACTACAGTACATAGACTTGCTTGCTCGGACTTCTCGCTTTCTACGATTTTAAACACTATCACATACTTTTTGAGTTTAAATGCTTTTATTTTTATAATTACTTTAATACAGACTGAAAAGAAACAAAATGTAAAAAAAATGTTGGGTCTGGTTATTACATGTTTTCCTTCAGTTGAAATGGTTACAAGAACAGAAACACAGTGGACTAGGTAGATACGGCTTTTGGTCTGGACCAGGCTGCATGATTTTATTCTTCTTTTTAGTGTTAAACTCATCTTATTTTTAGTGTTAAACCCATCTTATTTTCTTTGTATGGTCGCTCAGAAGATTAATGTGAGCATTTTCCTACCGATGCAATAAAATTCTGAAACTTTTTACATGGCAATTGTGTCTGTTTGTCCTCTATTTTCTATCTTGATATGTGTGTCTCAGTCTTTATATTCCACTATCTTTCTCTTCAGCGGTCTCTCTCACACTCTTTTAATTGTTTAACGAGGTTGCAACTACTGAGGTATACAAGTGATCTTGTCATGGTATGTACACGCACGCACGCACGCACGCACGCACGCACGCACGCACGCACGCACGCACGCACGCACGCACGCACACACACACACACACACACACACACACACACACACACACACACACACACACAGCCTCCCCTTCCTCAATGCCTGTGTTATTGTATCTTGCTGTGTGTGGATAATGGGTAGATAATAGGATGTAATTGCTTGTGAAATGAGCAGTAATGGAGATGAGAGATAGCACACCTGTGACCAGCTAAATCCTCAAAAAACATATTGTTCAAAATAAGAAGTCCCCCTGTCACCCTTACTTATCTTTCTGTGTCAAGCTATTGACACTAACACTCAGGAGGCCTGTGATTTAAGTTTTCAGTGTGTCATCTTGTTTACTCCATGTATTCTCTATGATCTCTGGTCATTATAAATACCATCCCTTACCCTCCACTGGGCCAGATCAGGGAAGGCTGCTGTCAGACCCAAAGCTGGGATATGGAGACTTGTTGACTGCAGTCCTGTGATATAGAGACTTGTTGACTGCCCAAACAGCTCATGCTTGTGTTCACCTGACGGAGAACCACTGAGGCTGATCTGTGCTACATCTTAACAGGGAAGAAGTCCGTCAGGCTGGATGTTCAGACAGGGAGGATTTCTGATCACAATCTTTACACTCTTGTAACTCATCTGTACGTTTTATCAATATCACTGTGCTGTAGCGTTTCATGTTTTTACCAGTATATAGAAACTGCATTGGGGGTGGCTTTGGTCTGGTCTGGTCAACTTCCTGCCTGCCTGTGTGTTCAGAGGAGCTCCCCCATGTCCCTCTGGTTCTGCTGGCTGACACCGGCCATTCCCCTGCTACTGCCCTGGCTGGTCAGGCATGGGGTAGGGATGGCTCAGGCAACCGTGTGTTCACGGTGGGACCATTCAGTCGGTCTGGATGACATTGGTCTATCCCAGGAAGGTGATGTGGTGATCGGGGCTGTCTTCCCTATCCATCACCTCCCCCCTGCTCCAGACCTGAGCTTCAGCCAACACCCTGACCTGCAGTCCTGTGTCAAGTAAGTTCCTTTTCGGTTATTTCTGTTCTCTTTTTTTTTAATCGCACTTTGACCTTTTTTTGTGACTTTGTTTTCAAAGGATGTGACATTTTATCTTTGTTTATTCTTTTGATGTTAAGTCATTTTTTTAATTTTTTTTTTTTGTAACAGCATTTCATTTTAGCAGGGGTGCTTTTCCTTCATTTGAATCATCTTTCTTTGAAAAAAATGTTTTTCTTTTCTGATATGATCTGAATGTTGTTGTCTTCAGAAGATGTTTTGTCCGTCCACACTACTGGGATGGAACATGTTCCTTTTTCATTTATTTATTTTTTACACGGAATCGTAATCACTTCAAAAATCAAATGTTCATCGTTTTGCGATCAATTTTAAATCTGATATTAACAAATTGTCTGCAAAAACAATTAACATTTAATTATGATCTTTGTTTTTTTATCTAACTTATTAGCTAAAAGTACCATTGTTTTCTCCTCAGATGTTTAGCACGGTTCTCTGTCTGAGTACAATGAGGGAAGGCATATTTCTTGAAAATGCAAAAACACTTAAATAATCTTGCTGTTATAGTGTGGTATTTTTCCATTGTCAACTTGATTCTCAGTCTAAACGGATAAGATTGATGTTCAACATTAAATCCGTTTTTTAGTGCTGTTTATTAAGGTTAATGTTGTTTCTCCTCATGATCAATCACATTAATCTGATTACAAGGTTACACCATGCTCAATTACACATGTTGAATTTTGATCTGTCATCTCTCTCTATCTCTCTCTCTCTCTCTCTCTCTCTCCCTCTCCCTCTCTTTCTATCTCTCATGTTTATCTTCTCATCTCACATCCCTGTTCTCAGTTTCCAGGAGGATCCGTTGAGATGGGTGCACGCACTGGTGTTCGCAGTGGACGAGATTAACCGTAACCCCTTCCTGCTGCCGGGAGTCCGGCTGGGCTACCGTGTCCTGGACAGCTGTGGTCAGCACCCCTGGAGCCTGCGAGGGGCACTGTCCCTGGTGTCAGGGGGGAACCTCAGATGTGAAACTACAGAGCTTTCTAACTTCAAATGTGATTCTAACCTCAACCTAAGCATAACCTTTACCTAAAATTAAAATGGATTGAAAAGTATTCACCAAATAGCCATTAATACTGTGAAGAATCCTACACTAAATGAATAGCAAATAGCTCATGTATGCTATCATGTCGTTCTGATTATAGAATCATGTTTATATGTTATGTGTATCCTGTTCAGCATGGCCATCAAGTGCCTCCAGTGTTCCTCTGGTCATTGGTGATGCATCGTCCACTCAGTCCATCATCCTGGCCAGGACCCTGGGGCCCCTCTCTGTGCCTGTGGTCAGTCTCTCTCTCTCTCTCTCTCTCTCTCTTTCTCTACACAACCAGGAAATACTGTGGCTAGAAACATTACCATATTGCTTTAATTCATCATATTTCAGATTGTCTAGTATTTAATGAGACATTTTAAGAGGGTATTTAGTACTTCATTAAAATGTGATTAACGTTATTGTGTTGATCTGCTCTCAGTCTCTCTCTACAACCAGGAAATTCATACCTAGAAAGATTGCCATAATGATTTAATTAATTATAATTCAGCTGGTCTAGTATTTAGTGAGAAATGATTGATTGAATGGTGTTATCCTCAGATCAGTTACCAGGCCAGCTGTGGCTGTCTCAGTGACAGACAGGAGTTCCCTAACTTCTTCAGGACCATCCCCAGTGATGTCTACCAAGCCCTCACTATGGCCCGGCTCACCTGGCTCTTGGGATGGACCTGGGTCGGGGCTATCGCTGCAGACAATGACTACGGTCGTCAGGCCATACAGGTCTTTCTTTATCTTTTCATTTTGTTGTTGGTTGCTGCTCTTCTTTATTGAAGACACTTGTCTGTTGTTTTATTTATTATTATTTAGTTAGTTATATGTTTCTTTATATTAACTTTGACTTTTGACTTTATTAATTCTTGGTCACTGTTTACAGAAATGTAGAATTTACATACTACACAATTGCAAAGAAATTGATGGTATTTCTAATACTGGATACTGTTGTATTTTATTTTTAACTTCTACATCAGTATTTTGACTATTTGTCACGCTCCCTGTGGTTCATATTTGATCCGCAGGTGTTTGAGGTGGCGGTTCGGGGAACGGGGGTGTGCCTGGCGTTCTTTGAGACCCTCAACCGGGCGAACCTGGTGAGGGATGTGGAGCGAGCAGCAGACACGGTCCAGGCCTCGACAGCACGGGTGATCCTAGTCTTCCTCTGGTACACTGACATAGAGGCGTTACTCCTGGAGCTGGGGAGGAGAAACGTGACGGACAGGCAGTTTCTGGCCAGTGAGGCATGGAGCACCAGTGGACAACTGCTACGGAACCCCGCCCTCTTTAATGTCTCTCGGGGCGTTGTGGGTGTGGCAATCCGTAGTGCACCTATGCCTGGCTTTGAGGCCCACCTTCGAAGTCTCCACCCCTCTCGTCGTCCCAGAGACGTGCTGTTGAAGGAACTCTGGGAAACGGAGTTTAAGTGTAGCCCTGGAGCAGCACATGCCCACGACACGTCTCTGCTCCGCTCTCCCCTTCCTCCAACCCCCTCGGAGTCACTATCACACCCCCCTCCTCCCACCTCCAGTTCCCCCCGTCCACGCCTGGCCTCCTGCAGTGGGGCAGAGACTCTGGAGGTGGTGCAGAGCCCCTTCACAGATACCTCTCAGCTGAGAATAACCTATAACGTGTACCTGGCTGTGTATGCTGCAGCCCACGCCATCCACAGCCTGCTGTCCTGCCCCCAGAGAGACAGCCCTGCCTGGGGCAGCAGCTTCACCTGCTCCCCTCCTCACAACATCAGCCCAGCAGAGGTACACACACATCTATTGCATGTTCACTAGAATTGCTTATGCAAATGTTAATTAATATTATGAAATATTCATGTCCACTTAATAGTTGCTATGGGGATATGTTTTGAGCAGGGTTGGGGAGTAACGGATTAAATGTTATTCGTTACATGTAAGGGATTACAAAAAAAACGGTAAATGTAATCCTTTACCAGCAAAAAATATTGTAATCAGATTAGAGACTTTTCAAAAACTAGACGATTACTTCGAAGATTACTTTTAAATTCAGAAATTATATTTGAGGAAAAAAAGTATTTTACACTTCTCTGGTTTCTTAATAACGTTCAAACCAGCATGGAAAAAAGGCACACATTTAAATTAAGTCTACGGCGATACGGATATCACTTATTATTGATATCTACATAGTATCTACATAGTGCTTCTCTCTCATTTAGCTATTTGCACCTTACGGATTGTGGTTGTTGTGGATGGCTGTTCACAAATCTAAATGCGTATTTGAACCCAATAATGATTGAATTCAAGAAGTTTAAGCTGCCTTATCAATCATTATTTTTTGAAACGAGTGGGACAGCCTGTGAAAAATGCATTCTTGCAACAGCTACATATTGCGGATCACAGCCTATGGATCAAAAGTGGGGGTTTTATTCCTCAATCTAATTTATGCAGATAAATTGGCCTAATGTGACGTTGTATAAAGGATTGGAGACAGGCGCAGGAATTCGTAAAAGGGGGTTTTAATACTCCAAGTAAAAATACAACATGACGTGAAAGGCACGGGGACGAAGCTCAAAACAAACACTTATACAAAAACACAGGGATGTAACCCAAACAAAAGAGCGAAGTTAAACCTCTAATAAATACACGGGACGATCTACCGTCCTGTGGGTTTTCAGTCCAACCCTAATTTAACACACCTGATTCTACTAATTAGCTTCTCAACAAGACCTTAACTAGCTGAATCAGATACGCTAAATTAGGGTTGGACTGAAAACCTACAGGACAGTAGATCTCCAGGAAGAGGGCTGGGCAGCCCTGCGGTAGTTCCTACATCCATTTTTTGACATATAAATTATATATATATACAGTACCAGTCAAAAGTTTGGACACCTTCTCATTCAAGGGTTTTTATTTATTTTTACTATTTTTCAGATTGTAAAATGATATTGAAGAAATCAAAACTATGAAATGACACATATGGAATCATGTAGTAACCAAAAAAGTATTTAAAAAATCTAATATATTTCATATTTGATATTCTTCAAAGTAGCCACCCTTTGCCTTGATGACAGCTTTGCACACTCTTGGCATTCTCTCAACTAGCTTCACCTGGAATGCTTTTCCAACAGTCTTGACGGAGTTTCCACATAAGCTAAGGACTTGTTGGCTGATTTTCCTTAGCTATAGTCCCACTAAGCGCAAACCAGATGGGATGGCTGCAGAATGCTGTGGTTAAGTGTGCCTTGAATTGCAAATACATTGCAGACAGTCACCAGCAAAGCACCATCACACCTCCTTCTCCATGCTTCACGGTGGGAACCACACATGCGGAGATCATCTGCTCACCTACACTGCGTCTCACAAAGACACAGCGGTGGGTCTGCATGAGAGCCAGTTTCATCATAGCGCCTGGTGGTTTTTGTGACTGACCTTCATGTCTTAAAGTAATGATGGACTGTCGTTTCTCTTTGCTTATTTGACCTGTTCTTGCCATAATATGGACTTGTTTTTTTACCAAATAGGTCTATCTTCTGTATATCACCTCTACCTTGTCACAGCACAACTGAATGGCTCAAACGCATTAAGAAGGAAATAATTCCACAAATTAATTTATAACAAGGCAATTAATTAAAATGCATTCCAGATGACTACCTCATGAAGCTGGTTGAGAGAATGACAAGAGTGTGCAAAGCTGTCATCAAGGCAAAGAGTGGCTACTTTGAAGAATCTCAAATATGAAATATATTAGATTTTGCTAACACTTTAATACTGTGTGTATATATATATATACACACAGTATTAAAGTGTTAAAAAAATCTAATATATTTCATATATATTTATATTTGCTGGTATATATATATATATATATATATATATATATATATATATATATATAGTAACAGTCCAAAGTTTTTATACACCTACTCATTCAAGAGTTTTTGACCTTGGTTTTCAATGTAAAGATATAATTTAATCGTATTATTATATGTAGTAGAAAACGATGGGTTAGAAGAAGCCTACATAACCAACCCATTGAGTGAAATTTAACATCCATATATGGCCAGCTATGTAAACTTTAACATTGATTTAACCTGCAATAGATGTCGTTCAATTGGTAACATACTTTTGTCTTCTTCAAATGCCTCTTTTAAGGGGAAAGTAATTCAGATTACGTTACTGAGTTTGTTACATTACCGATTACAATTTTGGACATGTAACTAGTAACTGTAACAGATTACATTTAGAAAGTAACCTAGGCAACCCTGGTTTTGAGTTATTACATCATAATAACAGTGTGATGGTCATGTTTGTGTCTCCTCTCGTCCAAGCTGTTGCAGCACCTGAACCAGGTTAACTTCACCACTCCACTTGGGGAGCCGTTTTATTTCCGGGGCGCGGACGTCCCTGCTGTCTACGACCTTGTGAACTGGCAGGCCACGCCCCAGGGGTTGCTCAAACTTGTCACGATTGGCCGAGTAGAGGGGTCCAATATCCTCATCGACCAATCAGCCATCCAGTGGAACGCAGGATCTAATATGGTAAGTAAGACCATTTTTAAAACATGAACTGAAAGGTTTTGTTTAATTGAAATTCATTTCATGGCATGGACAGGTACCTGTGTCAGTGTGCAGTGACAGCTGTCCCCCAGGCACCCGTGTAGCCAGGAAGAAGGGGGAGCCTGTCTGCTGCTTCGACTGTATCCCCTGTGCTGAGGGAGAGGTCAGCAACACCACAGGTCAGTGAACTGTAATGTTGGGGTAGAATATAATTTAAGACAATGAAAGGGCATTCTTAATTAGCTTTGCCGTTATTGACCTGATCTCTCTTGAATAAAATATTATACCTTAATTAATACTTATTAGACTGAATAAGTAATTATGCTTTTCAATTATCATAGTAACGTGTTCAATCTCCCAGGCTCTCTACAATGTGACCGCTGTCCTCTGGAGTTCTGGTCCAACAGCAATCGGACCGCCTGCGTCCCTCGTCAGCTCGAGTTCCTCTCCTTCAGCGACACTATGGGCGTCACTCTGACCACTGTTGCCGTGTGCGGCACCGTGGCAACAGCGGCTGTGTTTATGCTCTTTGTGTACCACCGCCACACCCCTCTGGTAAGAGCTTTGATAAAGTGTTAAATCGGGTACGGGATCAAATGGAGAACTCTTCTATGGTATCATGTATGTCTAACCATTCTTTTCATTCCAGGTGCGGGCCAACAACTCAGAGCTGAGTTTCTTGCTTCTCCTGTCACTCAAGCTCTGCTTCCTGTGTTCGTTGGTGTTCATTGGGCGTCCCTCGGCGTGGTCGTGTCGGATCCGCCAGGCGGCGTTTGGGGTCATCTTCGTGCTCTGTCTCTCCTGCCTCCTTGTCAAGACCATCGTGGTTCTGGCTGCGTTCCGCTCAGCCAGGCCCGGTGCTGGGCAGTTGATGAGGTGGTTTGGACCCGTTCAGCAGAGAGGGAGTGTTTTCCTCTTTACCAGTGTTCAGGTGAGAGCTTTAATATTGAAATAACTTCAAGTCACCTAACTGAATGAATCACTACTTTACTGTATAAGATGAGTAAGAGGAGTTTGTAATTGTGTTTGTAATCGCAGGTGATCATCTGTGCCGTGTGGCTGTCGATAAGTCCTCCCCTGCCTTACCGTGACCTAGGCCTCAAGGGGTCTAAGGTTATCCTGGAATGTGAGATGGGCTCTGTGGCCGGCTTCTCTCTGGTGCTGGGTTACATCGGCCTGCTGGCCTCCCTTTGTCTCCTCTTAGCCTTCCTGGCCAGGAAACTCCCAGACAACTTCAACGAGGCCAAGTTCATCACCTTCAGCATGCTGATCTTCTGTGCCGTATGGATCTCCTTCGTCCCTGCCTACGTCAGCTCTCCTGGGAAGTACGCTGACGCTGTGGAGATATTCGCCATCTTAGCTTCCAGCTTTGGGCTGCTGTTCTGTCTGTTTGCTCCAAAGTGTTTCATCCTCCTCCTGAGACCAGAGAGAAACACCAAGAAACACATGATGGACAAATAGAAACCACCAACAAACACATGATGTCCAATTAGAAACCACCAACAAACACATGATGGACAAATAGAAACCACCAACAAACACATGATGTCCAATTAGAAACCACCAACAAACACATGATGGACAAATAGAAACCACCAACAAACACATGATGTCCAAATAGAAACCACCAACAAACACATGATGTCCAATTAGAAACCACCAACAAACACATGATGGACAAATAGAAACCACCAACAAACACATGATGGACAAATAGAAACCACCAACAAACACATGATGTCCAATTAGAAACCACCAACAAACACATGATGGACAAATAGAAACCACCAACAAACACATGATGTCCAAATAGAAACCACCAACAAACACATGATGTCCAATTAGAAACCACCAACAAACACATGATGGACAAATAGAAACCACCAACAAACACATGATGGACAAATAGAAACCACCAACAAACACATGATGTCCAATTAGAAACCACCAACAAACACATGATGGACAAATAGAAACCACCAACAAACACATGATGTCCAAATAGAAACCACCAACAAACACATGATGTCCAATTAGAAACCACCAACAAACACATGATGTCCAATTAGAAACCACCAACAAACACATGATGGTCAATTAGAAACCACCAACAAACACATGATGTCCAATTAGAAACCACCAACAAACACATGATGACCAATTAGAAACCACCAACAAACACATGATGTCCAATTAGAAACCACCAACAAACACATGATGTCCAAATAGAAACCACCAACAAACACATGATGTCCAATTAGAAACCACCAACAAACACATGATGACCAATTAGAAACCACCAACAAACACATGATGTCCAATTAGAAACCACCAACAAACACATGATGTCCAAATAGAAACCACCAACAAACACATGATGTCCAATTAGAAACCACCAACAAACACATGATGTCCAATTAGAAACCACCAACAAACACATGATGACCAATTAGAAACCACCAACAAACACATGATGTCCAATTAGAAACCACCAACAAACACATGATGTCCAAATAGAAACCACCAACAAACACATGATGTCCAATTAGAAACCACCAACAAACACATGAGGGACAAATAGAAACCACCAACAAACACATGATGTCCAATTAGAAACCACCAACAAACACATGATGTCCAATTAGAAACCACCAACAAACACATGATGGACAAATAGAAACCACCAACAAACACATGATGTCCAATTAGAAACCACCAACAAACACATGATGTCCAATTAGAAACCACCAACAAACACATGATGTCCAAATAGAAACCACCAAGAAACACATGATGGTCAATTAGAAACCACCAACAAACACATGATGGACAAATAGAAACCACCAACAAACACATGATGTCCAATTAGAAACCACCAACAAACACATGATGTCCAATTAGAAACCACCAACAAACACATGATGTCCAATTAGAAACCACCAACAAACACATGATGGTCAATTAGAAACCACCAACAAACACATGAGGGACAAATAGAAACCACCAACAAACACATGATGTCCAATTAGAAACCACCAACAAACACATGATGTCCAATTAGAAACCACCAACAAACACATGATGTCCAATTAGAAACCACCAACAAACACATGATGTCCAATTAGAAACCACCAACAAACACATGATGGTCAAATAGAAACCACCAACAAACACATGATGTCCAATTAGAAACCACCAACAAACACATGATGGTCAATTAGAAACCACCAACAAACACATGAGGGACAAATAGAAACCACCAACAAACACATGATGTCCAATTAGAAACCACCAACAAACACATGATGTCCAATTAGAAACCACCAACAAACACATGATGTCCAATTAGAAACCACCAACAAACACATGATGTCCAATTAGAAACCACCAACAAACACATGATGTCCAATTAGAAACCACCAACAAACACATGATGGTCAATTAGAAACCACCAACAAACACATGATGTCCAATTAGAAACCACCAACAAACACATGATGGTCAATTAGAAACCACCAACAAACACATGATGTCCAAATAGAAACCACCAAGTAACACATTATATAATTAAGCAATAAGGCCCGAGTGGGTGTGGTATATGGCCAATATACCACGGCTAAGGGCTGTTCTTATGCACAACACAACGTGGAGTGCTAGGACACAGCCGTTAGCCTTTATATATTAGCCATGTGACACAAACCCCCGAGCTGCCTTATTGCTATTATAAACTGGTTACCAACGTAATTAGAGCAGTAAAAATACATGTTTTGTCATACCCGTTGTATACGGTCTGATATACCACGGCTTTCATCCAATCAGCATTCAGGGATCGAAACCCCCTAGTTTATAATATAATATAGTCTTCAATGTGTTTAGTTAATCACATGTATTGTAAAACAGAACAAATAAAGACATTGTATTAAACCCACAAGCACCAACTTTTCAGACAATACCAAAACAAGTTGATGGACACAAACTTTCCTACCCTGCTGGTAGTGTCTGTTTCTAATGAGTCAACAGTGAGTCAAGACTTAGTACGTCTTCATTTGAATCACTACATGACTCTTCTTTACCATCATCCGTAGACTTTAATGACATCCATTTCTCACCTGAAAGCCAGTTCTGAAAACACACACACCAAGCCATTTAAATTATGTACGTTAATAAAAATGTTAATTCCTTTCACATTTTATGAAGTGTGTAATTCTTTTCCCGTATGAGACTGTTTTTAATTACATAAATCTTTGTCATTTGCCAAGGTTCAGTAAAAACACATTCAAGCAGCTCCTTTGAAGTCAGAATGTTTTATTAAATAAAAAATTGACTTTGATGAATAATTAATTCATGGATGAATGAATATGGGAGCAGAACCCTTTAGATGGAGCAGGAATATTATGCTGTTTTATTCTTTAATTAATTGATTGATTTAAAAAAATATATATATTCAGAAATCCACTCATCAGGGATCCACTCATCAGGGATCCACTCATCAGGGATAATGAAGATTAAAGCCACACACACACATGTGCGCAAAAGCCTACTTAACAGCCCAAATAACTTAATCATGTATTAATCTGATTGATATTTAATCACAGAACATAATTATAATCAATAGTAGATCACTACACATCACTAGGGTACTGACAAAATACAAAAATATATTTCTAGTCATCAAACTCAAAACATACAAGGTTGTTCTTTCCTTTTCTGACAGAAGTGGAGACTATCTTGGCGTGAAAGAAATAGAATGTTGGAGAAGGAAATAAAGCTACTTAAAACAATTTGAGACCATCATACTCTGTTACTATACTCGTCTACTATCCTTTATTTGTGTTGATAGAGTGACAAGCAAATACTTAGCAGGCATAATACTTCCACCTAGTGTTCATATTTCAGATCAGTTGAGAGAGGAACTTTTTTTAAACATTTTTTTATTTTACCTTTATTAAACTTGTCAAGTCAGTTAAGAACAAATTCTTATTTACAATGACGGCCTAGGAACAGTGGGTTAACTGCCTTGTTCAGGGGCAGAACGACATATTTTTACCTTGTCAGCTAAAGGAGACAAGGAGAGGATTCCACTGTAGACTATTTGTATGGTATTAAGCCTATGGGAGAATCTCAATTTAATTTCCTTGATTACTCGCATCCTCTCTCCTCACTCTCCTTCTCAAATCCATTGGATGAGAGGGTCAGATGCCCCGGCCCAATGACCTTCTCATCCAATGGGTTTTGAGAGGAAGGCGAGGAGAGAGGGCTCAAAGAATAAAGGAATTGAAAGAAGATTCTCCCTATGTATTAGTTGTGGCCCGGGCCATCAGAGCCTTCTTGGTGTTCCTCTCTGGCCTCAGCAGGATGATGTAACACTTTAGGCCGAACAGCGCCACCAGGCCAAAGCTGGAAGCTAAGATGGCGAATATCTCCACAGCGTCAGTGTACTTCCCAGGAGACCTGACGTAGGCAGGGACGAAGGATATCCATACGGCACAGAAGATCAGCATGCTGAAGGTGATGAGCTTGGCCTCGTTGAAGTTGTCAGGGAGTTTCCTGGCCGATGTAGCCTAGCAACGCTCCTAACCCTGCTATTGTCCCCACCACAAACTCATATACAGTCTTATCATTATGGTAGCGTGTGTTTTTGTGTGGAGTTGGAGAGGCTAAGACCAGCCAGGCTGTGAGAACCAGGACTGTTCTTCTCTGCGCCAAGCTGAACTCGCCCCGGGGTTAGTGGTCCTAAACACAGCCAGCGCCACTGTGGTCTTCACCATTATACAGGAGACACAGAGAACAAAGTTGTTACCAAACGCTGCGTGCCTCAGCTGACACGTCCATACCCGGGGCAGACCAACGAACAGCGAGCACAAGTTGTAGAGTTTGAGTGACAGCAGAAGCAGGAAGCTCGGCTCAGTTATTGGCCTTGACAACAGGTGTGTTCCGGTAGCGGGTGAAGATTCCGGGGACCACTGTACAGATGAGGGCTCCTAGCAACAAGATCAGAAACACTCGGCCAAGTTTGACAGAAAGACAGACAAAGATCATTTGGAAAACCTTTTCCACAGCCCCAAAGCCACCCTGAAATTCTTTAAATTATATTCTGTTCACTGACCTGGGGTGGTGCTGACCTCCCCCTCAGCACAGAGGATGCATTCGAAGCAGCAGACAGGCTCCGGCTGCCTCCTGGCTACATGGGTGCATGGGAGAGAGCTAACACTGCACACTGATTGGGGGTGGGGGGGGGGGGGGGGGCTACATGAGTGCCTGGGAGACAGCTCTCACTGCACACTGATTGGGGGCGGGGGGGGGGGGCTACATGGGTGCCTGGGAGACAGCTAACAACACTGCACACTGATTGGGAGCGGGGGGGGGGGGGCAGGGGGCTACATGGGTGCCTGGGAGACAGCTCTCACTGCACACTGATTGGGGGCGGGGGGGGGGGGGGGCTACATGGGTGCCTGGGAGACAGCTAACAACACTGCACACTGATCGGGGGCGGGGGGGGGCGGGGGGGGGGGGGGCTACATGAGTGCCTGGGAGACAGCTCTCACTGCACACTGATTGGGGGCGGGGGGGGGGGGGGGCTACATGGGTGCCTGGGAGACAGCTAACAACACTGCACACTGATTGGGAGTGGGGGGGGGGAGGGGGCTACATGGGTGCCTGGGAGACAGCTCTCACTGCACACTGATCGGGGGCGGGGGGGGCTATAAGGGCGACGGTGAGGGGAAATAGCAAACTTTTATACATCCATATTTACAGTATACACCCATATTTATACACCCATATCTGTACATCCATATTTATACACCCATATTTACAGTACACACCCATATTTATACATCCACATCTATACACCTATGTTCAGCTTTTGCAGTAGTGAAATATGTTATTTCACTTTTCAATTACCTTTTGTGACTCAAAGTTACAGAATATTTTATTCTCGTCCGGTGTGAGCTCTGTTCCTGCGGGGGCTGATTCATCGACCACAGCCAGATTCTCCACCTGAACACTCCCAGCTGACCAGATGAGGGGGATGGCGGGATGGAGGGAAGGAGGGATGGAAGGAAGGAGGGATGGGGAAGGAAGGAAGGATGGAGAAATGGGGAGATGGAGGGAAGGAGGGAAGAAAGGGAGTGGATTTTGAGAAAGATAGTATATAGTCAGGGGACCTTGACAAAGAAAACAGTAAACATAAGTAAACAGTTAGCAAAATTTCCGTCTGCACCTGTGTGTGTACAGTGCCTTGCAAAAGTATACATCCCCCTTGGTGTTTTCCCTATTTTGTTGCATTACAACCTGTAATTTAAATTGATTTTTATTTACATTTCCTGTATTGGACATACACAAAATAGTCCAAATTGGTGAAGTGAAATGGAAAAAATGACTTGTTTCAAAGAATTCAAAAAATAAATAAACGGAAAAGTGGTGAGTGCATATGTATTCACCCCCTTTGCTATGAAGCCCCTAAATAAGATCTGGTGCAACCAATTACCTTTCTAGGACACACGTTCCGCTAGCGGAATCCCACCACAACATTCCACCGAAAAGGCAGCGCGGGAAATTAAAACATATTTTTATACGTTTTTGAATGTCCAAGACAGCAAATGAAAAATAAACATCTTGTTAATCTACCCATCGTGTCCGATTTAAAAAATGCTTTACAGCGAAAACACAACATATGATTACGTTAGATCACCGCCAAGTCCAAAAAACACAGCCATTTTCCCAGCCAAAGATAGGGTTCACAAAAAGCAGAAATAGAGATAAAATGAATCACTAACCTTTGATGATCCTCATCAGATGACACTCATAGGACATCATGTTACACAATACATGTATGTTTTGTTCGATATTGTGCATATTTATATACAAAGATCTTAGTTTACATTGGCGCCATGTTCAGAAATGCCTCCAAAATATCAGGAGAAATTGCAGAGAGCCACATCTAATAACAGAAATACTCATCATAAACTTTGATGAAAGATACATGTTTTACATAAAATTAAAGATACACCTGTTCTTAATGCAACCGCTGTGTCAGATTAAAAAAAAAACTTTACGTAAAAAGCAAACCATGCAATAATCTGAGACGGCGCTCAGATATAAAAAACATTTCTCCGCCATGTTGGAGTCAACAGAAATACGAAATTACATCATAAATATTCCCTTACCTTTGAGGATCTTCATCAGAATGCACTCCCAGGAATCCTAGGTCCACAATAAATTGTTGTTTTGTTCGATAATGTCAATTATTTATGTCCATGTAGCTACTTTTGCTAGCACGTTTAGTACACATGTCCAAACGCTCGCGCAGATCCAGGCGAATTCGAACGAAAACTTCAAAAAGTTATATTACAGGTCGGATAAACTGGTCAAATTAAGTAGAGAATCAATCTTCAGGATGTTGTTATCCTAAATATTCAATAACGTTCCAACCGGAGAATTCCTTTCTGTCTCTAGAAGTTATGGAAAGCAAAACGATATCATTTGGAATGCCCAGGACCAGGAACTGGCAATCTGCCAGACCACTGACTGAAACACCTCCCATCCGGCCCCACATCACAGTAGAGGCTTCATTCAACGTTCTACAGACTGTTGACATCTAGTGGAAGGCGTAGGAAGTGCAAACAGATTCATATCTTACTGGGATTTGAATAGGCGATGAGTTGAAAATCGACCAGCCTCAGAATTTCCACTTCCTGTTTGGAAGTTTGCCTGCCATATGAGTTCTGTTATACTCACAGACAAATTCAAACAGTTGTTTTAGAAACTTCAGAGTGTTTTCTATCCAATCGTAATAATAATATGCATATATTAGCATCTGGGACAGAGTAGGAGGCAGTTCACTCTGGGCACGCTATTCATCCAAAGTGAAAATGCTGCCCCCTATCCCTAAAAAGTTAAATGAAGTCCACCTGTGTGCAATCTAAGTGTCACATGATCTGTCACATGATCTCAGTATATATACACCTGTTCTGAAAGGCCAAAGAGTCTGCAACACCCCTAAGCAAGGGGCACCATCAAGAAAGCGGCACTATGAAGACCAAGGAGCTCTCCAAACAGGTCAGGGACAAAGTTGTGGAGTACAGCTCAGGGTTGGGTTAAAATAAAATATCCAAAACTTTGAACATCCCACGGAGCACCATTGAATCCATTATTAAAACATTTAAAGAATATGACACCACAACAATCCTGCCAAGAGAGGGCCGCCCACCAAAACTCACGGACCAGGCAAGGAGGGCATTAATCAGAGGCAACAAAGAGACCAAACATAACCCTGAAGGAGCTGCAAAGCTCCACAGCAGAGATTGGAGTATCTGTCCATAGGACCACTTTAAGCCGTACACCACAGAGCTGGGCTTTATGGAAGAGTGGCCAGAAAAAGCCATTGCTTAAAGACAACAAAAATAGCAAACACGTTTTGTGTTCGCCAAAAGGCATGTGGGAAACTCCCCAAACATATAGAAGAAGGTACACTGGTCAGATGAGACAAAAATTTTGCTTTTTGGCCATCAAGGAAAACGCTATGTCTGGCGCAACCCAACACCTCTCATCACCCCGAGAACACCATCCCCACAGTGAAGCATGGTGGTGGCAGCATCATGCTGTTGGGATGTTTTTCATCGGCAGGGACTGGGAAACGGGTCAGAATTGAAGGAATGAGGGAAGGAGCTACAGTAAATACAGGGAAATTCTTGAGGGAAACCTGTTTCAGTCTTCCGGAGATGTGAGACTGGGATGGAGGTTCACCTTCCAGCAGGACAATGACCCGAAGCATACTGCTAAAGCATCACTCGAGTGGTTTAAGGGAAACATTTAAATGTCTTTGAATTGTCACATCTGCTCCTGCTACGCCCTCTGGTGTTCATCTGGTGTCTTCTTGACCTGCAGTTACTCCCCCTGTACATTCTCTCTCCCTCTCCCTCTCTGTGTGATTGTGTGGTTGGAGACAGGTGTGCTGGAGTCAGGGCAGATCCCTACCAGCTGCAACTCGTTCCGTAATCAAGACCTCTACAAATCCTCAGTCCTGCCACTTCCACTCTGCCAGATCATAATCTCTGCTCATTACCGCTCTGTCTCTGGCTCCTGTCTCCTGTTCCACATCTCACCACCCAACTACCTTGCTCTGGATTTTACTCACCACTACCACCTTGGATTCCCCTCAGGACCTGTTTACCCTGTTCTACTCAGCTAACTCAAACCTCAGTCTCCACTTCTGGTTTTTCTGCAACTCATCCGAGCTTCCCCGGATCTGCACTACATATCTCCCTGTGTAACAATAAATATTTTGGAGCATTCACCCCTGTTTCCTCATCTGAGTCTGCTCTTGGGTTCCCCTGTGTCGCTCCACATAACAGGAATGGCCTAGTCAAAGCCCAGACCTCAATCCAATTGAGAATCTGTGCAATGACTTAAAGATTGCTGTACTCCAGTGGACCCCATCCAATTTGAAGGAGCTGGAGCAGTATTGCATTGAAGAATGGACAAAAATCCCAGTGGCTGGATGTGCCAAGCTTATAGAGACATACCCCAAGAGACTTGCAGCTGTAACTGCAGCAAAAGGTGGCACTACAAAGTTTGACTTTTGGGGGGTGAATAGTAATGCACCCTCAAGTTTTCAGTTTTTTAGTCTTATTTATTGTTTGTTTCACAATAAAACATATTTTGCATCTTCAAAGTGGTAGGCATATTGTGTAAAATCATACAAAACCCCCCAAAATCTATTTTAATTCCAGGTTATAAGTCAACAAAATAGGAAAAATGCCAAGGGGGATGAACACTTTCGCAAGCCTGTTTGTGTGTGTGTGTGTGTGTGTGTGTGTGTGTGTGTGTGTGTGTGTGTGTGTGTGTGTGTGTGTGTGTGTGTGTGTGTGTGTGTGTGTGTGTGTGTGTGTGTGTGTGTGTGTGTGTGTGTGTGTGTGTGTGTGTGTGTGTGTGTGTGTGTGTGTGTGTGTGTGTGTGTGTGTGAATATATCCCACCACTGAAAGGTACCCTCTCTGCAGTAGGCCATGTAGGGCATGGTCCAGTGCGACACTGCCTCATACTCTGGCCTGAGCTCAGAAACGTGCACATAGAGGGCCTCCACATCCCTCAGGTTCTCCTGTACACACACCACCCCCAGCCTCCACCCACCCCGCCGGGGACCCAACCTGTTCCCAAACACAGCGCCTCCAAGAGCTGTCTCACCTTACCAGAACAGAGAGAAACGTGTCATAGAGGAATAACGTTTTTTGGGGAGGGATTTATAATAGGCAAAGTAGGTATTTCAAGTAATGAAGCAGTGAAATAAATAGTTAGAATGGGGTAAAAGACAAAAAACTACCTCACCATGCTGTTTACTGGGATATTGGCAGGTTGGTTGTTGGGACGGATGCTAAGCAGATAGTCACTGTGGCCGGGTCTCTCTCCACAACGGATAGCGATACCCAGGGTACCCCCCTATGGAGGGCATGAGACAGGGGTTGTGAAACACAGAGGAGGACGCCCAGGCTTCACTGGCGATCCGCTGGTGAACCATCCCATTCTGGAGGAGGTCCATGCTTCATCTGGAGGAGGTCCAGGCTTCCGTGGCGATCCACTGGAGACCCGTCACATTCTGGAGGAGGGCCAGGCTTCGCTGGCGATCCTCTGGAGACCCGTCACATTCTGGAGGAGGGCCAGGCTTCGCTGGCGATCCTTTGGAGACCCGTCACATTCTGGAGGAGGGCCAGGCTGCACTGGCGATCCACTGGAGACCCGTCACATTCTGGAGGAGGGCCAGGCTGCACTGGCGATCCACTGGAGACCCGTCACATTCTGGAGGAGGTCCAGGCTGCACTGGCGATCCGCTGGTGAACCATCCCATTCTGGAGGAGGTCCATGCTTCATATGGAGGAGGTCCAGGCTTCAGTGGTTGTCCACTGGAGACCCGTCACATTCTGGAGGAGGGCCAGGCTTCGCTGGCGATCCTTTGGAGACCCGTCACATTCTGGAGGAGGGCCAGGCTGCACTGGCGATCCACTGGAGACCCGTCACATTCTGGAGGAGGGCCAGGCTGCACTGGCGATCCACTGGAGACCCGTCACATTCTGGAGGAGGTCCAGGCTGCACTGGCGATCCGCTGGTGAACCATCCCATTCTGGAGGAGGTCCATGCTTCATATGGAGGAGGTCCAGGCTTCAGTGGTTGTCCACTGGAGACCCGTCACATTCTGATGGAGGTCCAGGCTTCACTGGCGATCCACTGGAGACCGGTCACAATCTGGAGGAGGTCCAGGCTATAAATAAAAAAATCTTTATGGAGGATAAATGTACTTAGTATAACTGAGATATGTGGTTGACTGCTTGTCTGCCCGGGGTCACCCATTGAAAATGTATGCACACATGACTACAAGACATTTTGGATAAAAGCGTCTGCTAAATGTCATATATTATTAAAATTACTATTAGCTGTAAAATCACTCTTGATTAGAGAGTCTGAAACTAAAACTTATTCTTTAAGATCATCAGCTAATGCCAATCTAATGCATCTCTGAACCCCGTCCACCAGAGGGAGCAGGTAGGCCTCATTGGACAACCACCCCATTCTAATGATTTATTTCACCGCTTCATTCTGTCCACCAGAGGGAGCAGGCAGGTCTCATTGTACAACCACCCCATTCTAATGATTTATTTCACCGCTTCATTCTGTCCACCAGAGGGAGCAGGTAGGCCTCGTTTTACAACCAACCCATTCTAATGATTTATTTCACTGCCTCATTCTGTCCACCAGAGGGAGCAGGTAGGCCTCGTTGTACAACCACCCCATTCTAATGATTTATTTCACTGCCTCACTCTGTCCACCAGAGGGAGCAGGTAGGCCTCGTTGTACAACCACCCCATTCTAATGATTTATTTCACCGCTTCATTCTGTCCACCAGAGGGAGCAGGTAGGCCTCGTTGTACAACCACCCCATTCTAACGATTTATTTCACTGCCTCATTCTGTCCACCAGAGGGAGCAGGTAGGCCTCGTTGTACAACCACCCCATTCTAACGATTTATTTCACTGCCTCATTCTGTCCACCAGAGGGAGCAGGTAGACCTCGTTGTACAACCACCCCATTCTAATGATTTATTTCACTGCCTCATTCTGTCCACCAGAGGGAGCAGGTAGGCCTCGTTGTACAACCACCCCATTCTAATGATTTATTTCACTGCCTCATTCTGTCCACCAGAGGGAGCAGGTAGGCCTCGTTGTACAACCACCCCATTCTAATGATTTATTTCACCACTTCATTCAGTCCACCAGAGGGAGCAGGAAGGCCTCGTTGGAGAACCACCCCATTCTAATGATTTATTTCACTGCCTCATTCTGTCCACCAGAGGGAGCAGGTAGGCCTCATTGGGCAACCACCCCCACCATCACCAGAGGAGAGGACTGCTTGATCTCAACCCACAATCCTATGCAGCTCTGTGGAGTGGTTGTGAATGGGCCTTTAAATATATATATCTAGATCCTTATGGCTGTCCTTCGTCTCTACCTCTCTCAATTCAATTAAATTCAAAGGGCTTTATTGGCATGGGAAACATATGTTTACATTGCCAAAGCAAGATGAATATACAAGAAACAAAAGTGAAATAAAATCAGAAAATTAACAGTAAACATTGCACTCACAAAAGTTTCAAAGGAATAGAGACATTTCAAATGTCATATTATTTCTATATACAGTGTTTTAACCATATGTAAATAGTTAAAGTACAAAAGGGAAAATAAATAAACATAAATCTGGGTTGTATTTACAATGGTGTTTGTTCTTCACTGGTTGCCCTTTTCTTGTGGCAACAGGTCACAAATCTTGCTGCTATGATGGCACACAGTATTTGGTATTTCACCCAATAGATATGGGAGTTTATCAATATGTGATTTGTTTTCAAATTATATGTGGGTCTGTGTAATCTGAGGGAAATATGTGTCTCTAACATGGTCATACATTTGGCAGGAGATTAGTCTGTCTTCTCTTTAATGCCAGGTCTGCCTACGGCGGCCTTTCTCAATAGCAAAGCAATGCTCACGGAGTCTGTACATAGTCAAAGCTTTCCTTAAGTTTGGGTCAGTCACAGTGGTCAGGTATTCTGCCACTGTGTACTCTCTGTTTAGGACCAAACAGCTTTCTAGTTTGCTCAGCTTTTTTGTTAATTCCTTCCAATGTGTCAAGTGATTATCTTTAAGTTTTGTCATGATTTGGTTGGGTCTAATTGTGTTGCTGTTCTGGGGCCTCTCTCTCTCTCTCTCTCTCTCTCTCTCTCTCTCTCTCTCTCTCTCTCTCTCTCTCTCTCTCTCTCTCTCTCTCTCTCTCTCTCTCTCTCTCTCTCTCTCTCTCTCTCTCTCTCTCTCTCTCTCTCTCTCTCTCTCTCTCTCTCTCTCTCTCTCTCTCTCTCTCTCTCTCTCTCTCTCTCTCTCTCTCTCTCTCTCTCTCTCTCTCTCTCTCTCTCTCTCTCTCTCTCTCTCTCTCTCTCTCTCTGTTTGTTTTATAGTGGTATGTCAACCTCTGTGAAACTGTAGGTTAACGTAAATGTTTGACATGTGGCAGGGGTGGCAAGGTGTGGTAGGGGAGGGATGGCAAGGGGTCAGAGGTTGCAGGTTGGTGATGAGACATGAGTGTCAGAGACATAAATATTGAAGACCTCCAAGCTATTTCACCGTGTGTACTGTAGGTGTCAGTCACAGTTGTTTTTCTACCTCTCCCTTTCCCTCTTTATGTCCCTCTTACTGTCCCTGTCCCTGTCCCTGTCCCTGTTCCTCTTACTCTCCCTCTCCCTTTCCCTCTCCCTCTCCCTGTTCCTCTTACTGTCCCTCTCCCTCTATCTCTTCCTGTCCCTCTCCCTCCCCCTGTTCCTCTCCCTGGCCCTCTCCCTGTCCCTCTCCCTCTCCCTGTTCCTCTTACTGTCCCTCTCCCTCTATCTCTTCCTCTTCCTCTCACTGTCCCTCTCCCTCTCACTCTCCATCCTATATCTGCACCCGCAGGGAACATATCTGGGCACAAAGCCTCACTCATCTCAACTGAGCTTCTCTGTGGATACACACACAGAAACACACGGGTGTGTGTGCTCACCCCCATGTGTGTGTTTTCCACTGATTCTCCAGTCTCTCTGATATCTAGTGGAAGCAATGCTGCTGAATCCCTTTCCCCTGACAGCACTCAGTCTGTCTACGCTGTCTGCCTTTCACAACACGGACTCTCTATCAACTCTCCCTCTCTATCTCACAACAGAGAGATTACTGTCATTTCATTGTACAATGTACATTTACAGAATGTAGAAATAGTAATAACAGCAGAGTGTTAAATTATATTAATGTGAATCGGTATCTTCTCACCTCTTACCTGTTTAGTGGTCTCCATATTCATGCAGTCTGATATTACTTGACTAGGTACTTTCCTGCAGTTCAGCATTTTGTGTCATGACAATGAGTGCTTCTATTGGAGTGTGATAGTCATCAAGCACTGCTCTTTGGTTCTGTGTGTGTCCCACTGATTGGCCTCGCCTGCTTTCAATCATCTGATTTAACTAGTGAAGCAGATGTGATTACCTTCATAAGGCGGGTCGTCTACCTATCTGACACACATCACAGGGAGCCCTCCTCTCTAGCATAAACTATATATATTGTCACTCTCTCACCCACTCTCAGTCTACATGCCAGCCAGGTAAGTTGTCCTTGGCTTTGTCCACATTGCGGTAACAGTCTTTGGGATATCCCCCTTTGCATCATCTGTTCCATCTCCCATCTGCATGGAGCAACAACGGACACTGCGGCAGGCATCTCCACAGACACCTAGCAGGATATGTATCTTCTGGGTCCTGACACTGCGTCAGACAGCCAACAGAACACATCTGTGGGTTCTGCTCAGCCTCCTGGTGCTCTACCCCACCTCTCTGGCTACAGCTGGTGGGTCCGGATCCAGGGTTGGGGCTGGGTCTGGGTCCAGGGTTGGGGCTGGTCTGGGGCTAGGGTGTGTGAGTCTGGGTGACAGTGAGCTGACTGTGCTGCAGTCTGAGGGGGACGTAGTGATAGGTGGTCTGTTCCCTCTCCACTACCTGGCCCTAGAGCCAGAGCACAGCTACAGGACAAAGCCTCAACACACACAGTGCAACGGGTGAGTGAAACAATGGTACTGTTTGAAACAGTAGAGGATTATTACAGCGGGATGTTCTTTTCTCCTGTTAAGATTATTTTTTTTTATCTAGCCGAGAGCACGGAATTAATATATTTTCATACAGTCTTCCTGCTGTTCTTTACCTCTCTCCCTCTCTCTCTCTCTCTCTGTCTCCCTCTCTCTCTCCCTCTCTGTCTCCCTTTCTGCCTCTCTCTGTCTCCCTCTCTGTCTCCCTCTCTGTATCTCTCTCTCTCTCTCTCTCTGTCTCCCTCTCCCTGTCTCCCTCTCCCTGTCTGTCTCTCTCTGCCTCCCTCTTTGTCTCCCTCTCTGTCTCCCTCTCCCTGTCTGTCTCTCTCTGCCTATCTCTCTCTCTGTCTCCCTTTCCATGTCTGTCTCTCTGCCTGTCTCTCTGTGTAGTTTTGACCACAGAGCCTTTCGTTGGATGATGACCATGGTGTTTGCGGTGGATGAGATTAACCGTAACTCAACCTTACTGCCAGGTGTGACGCTCGGCTACAGAATCCTGGACAGCTGTGACCACGTCCACACCAGCCTGAGAGGGGCGCTCTCCGTGGTCACTGGGAAGAGGACTGAGGAGCACATAGAGGAGGGGGTGGAGGAGAGGATGCCTGGGTGCCTGGCTGGAGCCCCTGTACCTGCTGTTGTCGGTCTAGCCTCCTCCACCCCTACAGGGGCTGTGGCTCACACCCTGGGCCCCTTCAACATCCCATTGGTGAGAGAGAGACAGAGACAGAGATAGATAGTTTAACATGTATAATATATTGTTCTCTCCACAGGTGAGCTACTTTGCGACCTGTACCTGTCTGACAGATAAACTCTCCTACCCCTCGTTCCTGCGGACTGTGCCCAGTGACCTGTTCCAGGTGTGAAGGAAGATGAGAACGTTTTAGACATTAGTAGTGCAAAAGCAATGTGTTAAGTACACTTTTATGTCTTCATGTATTGCTCAGTTTACTAAACTCCAATTAAATAATCACCTCCTTATAATGCAAATTGCTAAAGAAAAAATATCAAATTTAATCATGGTGCCAGATTACAATGAGGTTTACGGTAAATGTTTCTCTCAAAACATTGCTTTTGCTGCTATGAAAATGTGCCCCATAATTTCTCTTATGACATGCTCTCTGTCTAATCCTTCACTTCTTTATCTCATCCTAGGTTCGGGGTTTAGTCCAGTTGGTGAGCCACTTCGGCTGGCGCTGGGTTGGCATCCTGGGCACCTCGGACGACTACAGTCGCTATGGCATCCAGGCCTTTACCCAGCAGCTGAATGACCAGGGAGGCTGCCTGGCGTTCCACCTCACCATCCCCAATTCGCCCTCCCCAGCTGGGCTACGTGCCATGGCCGACACCCTGCAGAGCTCCAGGGCTCGCGTGGTGGTAGCCTTCGCTACAGAGGGCCAGCTGCTGGAGTTTCTCTCTGAGGTGAGTTCTCCTCTTTAAAATGTTCTGTCAGGTATTTACTTAATTTTGATTTATTTGATCTAGTTTTATTGTGCTAAATAAAACTATGTAGAAACTCTCTGAGAACGTGGATAAGTAACATACAATACCAACTGTTTAATTCCTCATCCTCAGCTGGCATTGAGGAACGTTACAGGGTTTCAGTGGGTGGCCAGTGAGGCCTGGGTTACGGCCAGCCTGCTCACCTCCCCTCAGTTCCACCCACTGCTACAGGGCACCCTGGGCTTCTCCTTCCCAGGAGTCAGTATCCCTGGCCTGGGGGACTTCCTGCTGAAGGTCAGGCCCTCGCCCACACCGGGGTCTGAGTTCATCAATATGTTCTGGGAAGAACTGTTTGGCTGCAAGTTGGATTTTGGGGCGGGCAGCGGCTCCAAGGGTTCCGGGCTGACTGCTATATGTACTGGTTCAGAAGACCTGAGGGACACAGAGAGCAGCTACTCTGACGTGTCTCGGGTCAGGATCTCCTATAACGTGTATAAGGCAGTGTATGCTATAGCCCACGCACTACACCAGCTGCTACAGTGTGACTCTACTGGACACGGACAAGCTCAGGACAAGTGCAACACCAGCACATATTTTACACCCAGACAGGTATGATGTATGTGTGTGTGTGTGTGTGTGAGAGTAAGTAAGTATGATTATTTATTAATATATTTCCAGTAATATTTAATAATCCTTCTACGTGACATGTTTTTAGGACATTATCTCCTCCCCTCACCCTCTGGTTTCCTCCAGCTCTTACACCACCTGAAGAGGGTGAATTTCACCAATCAGTTTGGGGAGAAGGTGCATTTTGATGCCAACGGGGAGCCAGTTCCCCTCTATGACATTATTAACTGGCAGAAGGTCAGCAGTGGAGATATCAAGTTCCAGAAGGTGGGAAGCTATGACGGCTCTGCACCCCTCAGCCAACAATTGCAGATTGACGAGAGCGCCATCGTGTGGATAGGAGGGCAATCACAGGTGGGTTGTACTGGAAGCTGAGGTGTGGAATGGAGTAGTTTCCATTTAAGCAACAAAAATGCAACTTTCCACAAATAAGACTTAACTAGAACTAAAGTAAATGAGGGGCCTTTGTGTGGGTTCAGAGTGTTCTCCCCTATTCAGTATTTAACAGGCACAGTGGAAGGCCTATGTGTGTGACTGTGCCCTGTATCTCTCCCCAGGTGCCAGTGTCTCTGTGCAGTGCCCCCTGCCCTCCTGGCAGCAGACAGGCCCGTCGTCCAGGAGAGCCTCCCTGCTGCTTCGACTGCCTGCCCTGTGCAGCTGGGGAGATCAGCAACCAGACAGGTACACACACACACGGTGACACAACCCACCACGATTTGAAAGTACTGCTCTTATTTCTATATCGTTTCATATAGACCAATGTGTGTGCGCATTGTGTCCTCCCATGCAGGTTCCATAGACTGTACTAGATGTCCTGAGTTCTACTGGTCAGACAGAGACAAGGTGAAGTGCGTCGCTGGGATAGAAGACTTCCTGTCCTTCTATGACACCATGGGCATCATCCTGGTGTCACTCTCCCTGCTGGGTGTTGTCTCGACAACCACCATCACAGCCATCTTCCACCGTTTCCGGGCCACGCCCGTTGTCAAGGCCAACAACTCAGAGCTGAGCTTCCTGCTTCTCCTGTCACTCAAGCTTTGCTTCTTGTGCTCGCTGCTGTTCATTGGACGTCCCTCTGCGTGGTCGTGTGGGTTCCGCCAGGCAGCGTTTGGGGTTAGCTTCGTGCTCTGCCTCTCCTGCCTCCTGGTCAAGACCATCGTAGTGCTGCTGGCCTTCAGGGCCACTGTACCAGGCTCCAGTGCCCTGATGAAACTGTTCGGACCTTCCCAGCAGAGGACACTGATTCTCTGCTCCACCGCACCTCAGGTAGTACCGTTGAACTCATTAAACAGTAGTCCTACTAAATAATATTTTGATGTTTGTCATGTTGGCCGGCCACATGATGCTTGTTGTTCCACTCCTTCCTCTAGGTGTGTCTCTGTACTGGCTGGCTCTCCATGGCTCCTTCCATCCCGTTCAGGAACTCTTCGTACCAGGGTCTGACTGGCATGGTAGTGCTGGAGTGTAAGGAGCCCTGGCCCCCAGGGTTCTATTTGGTGCTGGGCTACATCGGCTTGCTGGCCTCTCTCTGTCTCCTCTTAGCCTTCCTGGGACGCAAACTTCCTGACACCTTCAACGAGGCCAAGCTCATCACCTTCAGCATGCTGATCTTCTGTGCCGTATGGATCTCCTTCGTCCCTGCCTACGTCAGCTCTCCTGGGAAGTACACTGTAGCTGTGGAGATATTCGCCATCTTAGCCTCTAGTTTTGGACTGCTGCTGTGCATCTTTGCCCCTAAATGTTACATCATCTTACTGAGACCAGAGAGGAACACTAAGAAAACACTAAGAAAGGGATGACAGGGAAGCAACAGGGAAACCAGAAATGATCAAAGTTGAGATTTAAAGTTATTACATACAGTACCAGTCAGAAGTTTGGACACACCTTCTCATTCAAGGATTTTTCTTTATTTTTGTACTGTAGAATAATAGTGAAAAAATCTAAACTATGAAATAACACATATGGAATTAAGTAGTAACCAAAAACGTGTTAAACAAATCAATTTTTTTTTTTACATTTGAGATTCTTCAAAGTAGCCACCCTTTGCCTTGATGACAGCGTGGCACACTCTGGCATTCTCTCAACCAGCTTCATGAGGTAGTCACCTGGAATGCATTTCAATTAACAGTTGTGCCTTGTTAAAAGTTCATTTGTGGAATTAATTTTCAGCAAAGGAACCACTACTTAAGGACACCAATAATAAGAAGAGACTTGCTTTGGCCAAGAAATACGAGCAATGGACATTAGACCGGTGGAAATATGTCCTTTGGTCTGATGAGTCCAAATGTGAGATTTTTGGTTCCAACCGCCGTGTCTTTGTGAGATGCAGAGTAGGTGAACGGATGATCTCTGTGGTTACCACCGTGAAGCATGGAGGAGGAGGTGTGATGATGTGGTGGTGCTTTGCTGGTGACACTGTCTGTGATTTATTTTGAATTCAAGGCACACTTAACCAGCATGACTACCACAGCATCTGCAGCGATACACCATCCCATCTGGTTTGCGCTTAGTGGGACTATCATTAGTTTTTCAACAGGACAATGACCCAACACACCTCCAGCAGCCAACAAGTGCTCAGCATATGTGGGAACTACTTCAAGAGTGTTGGAAAAGCATTCCAGGTGAAGCTAGATGAGAGAATGCCAAGAGTGTGCAAAGCTGTCATCAAGGCAAGCTACTTTGAAGAATCTAAAATATAAATTATTTTTGGATTTGTTTAACACTTTTTCGATTACTACATGAATCCATATGTGTTATTTCATAGATTTTACGTTATTATTATTCTACAGTGTAGAAAACAATAAAAATAAAGAAAATCCCTTGAATGAGTAGGTGTATCCAAACTTTTGACTGGTACTGCAAGTAAAGAACAACTTAGTGTTAATCATAACCACAGCTCATAATGGTTGCTGCCCACTACAGTACTTGTGCTCCAGAGTGGTGCAGCGGTCTAAGGAAATGCATATCAGTGCTAGAGGTGTCACTACAGACCCTGGTTTGATTCCGGGCTGCATGACAACCGTACGTGATTGGGAGGCCCGTAGGGCGACGCACAATTGGCCCAGCGTCGTCCGTGTTAGGGTTTGGCTGGGGTAGTCTGTAATTGTAAATAAGAATTTGGTCTTAAATGTCTTGTTAAATAAATAGAAATTGAAGTACTATACATTGCACTAGAAACTATTTGGCTTCTTGAACAGTGTGTGTCTTAATTAACTGCTCTAGTAAGTGATGTAAGCATGAGAAGACTGACCATCACTGGACACTGGGTTGAAGTGTTAATGTGAAAAGGTTGGTTTGTTTGTGATCTGTAATTAATAACATGCAATAAATATTAAAAAACAAGGTATCGAACAAATGTGGATTGACAGGCCAAGCAATCATTGACATGACACCAATATATCTGAAAATGTTTATTATATTATACTACTATTATACATATTATGATGAATTAGAATATGAATTGAGCACATGCACTTCAATGTTATATCAATTCATATAAGAATAAAGCTTTTCTCCAACAACATGGAAGTGGTTCCACTCTGTAGGCTACTGCTAATCACATCACTTAGCAGGTCAAATTAGATTTTAACACTCTAGCTTTGAACAATCTCTCATAACATTGGAATATCTAAAGTGAACCTGTTACATGTTACTAGTTACAATGTTACCAATGATTAGCTGCTAAATTGTTGGTAATCTCTGTCAGAGTAGTCCTACCTAACTGTATGATAAACCATATAACTGAAGGTTACAATGTTTTTTCCCCTCAATCATTTCTTAATAACGTATATCATTGGATGTCTTCTCCATAAGGTGTTTCTTGGTGTTCTTCTCCGGCCTGAACAGAATAATGAAGCATTTAGGAACAAATAACAGAAAGAACAACCCAAAGCTAGAGGTGATGATGGCAAAGATCTCCACAGCTACAGTGAACTTCCCAGGAGAGCTGACATAAGCTGGGATAAAGGTGATCCAGACTGCACAGAATATGAGCATGCTGAAGGTTATGAATTTGGCCTCATTGAAGTTATCAGGCAGCTTCCGAGCCAGAAAAGCCAGCACAAAGCACAAGAGAGAAAGGAGTCCTATATACCCCAAAACAGCCCAGAAACCAATAGCTGACCCCACATCACACTCTACAATGATCTTTTCCTTGTAGGTAGTGAGGTTTTTAATGGGGAAGGGAGGGGACAGGACCAACCACAGAGTGCATATCAAAGCCTGGACAAACGTGAAGGACACTACAGTCAATCTCTGCTGTGGAGGACCAAACCATTTCATGACATTACTGGCTGGAAGTGTAGCCCTGAAGGCCATCAACACCACTATTGTTTTCCCCAGAACACAAGAGATGCAGAGGACGGAGGTGATCCCAAACGCTGTGTGACGCAGCATACAGGACCACTCAGAGGGCCGGCCAATGAAGGTAAGAGAACACAGAAAACACATAGCTAAGGAGAAGAGCAGCAGGAAGCTCAGCTCAGAGTTGTTGGCCCTGACGATGGCCGAAGTTCGGTGGCGGTAGAAGACAGCTGCCGTGGCGATGGCCAGACAAGCCCCGCCCACAGAGCAGGCGGTCAGGATGATTCCGAGGACCTCGTGGAAGGACAGGAACTCCACAGGCTTAAGGATACAGCGGTTTCTCTCAGCGTTGGGCCAGTACTCCTCGGGACAGATCAGACAGTCTGAAGAATCTGACCAGAACAATGCAACAGACAAATGTTAATAATAATAGATTCAGGTTTTATTTATTTACAAAATACATGTCCCACAATGCTACACTTTGTCAGTTTACAATAAAGAATGTTGAATTAATGTGCAGCTTACATGAGATAATAAGAACAGGAACATGATTGACAGACACTACCTTTGTAGTGCTGGTAATATGAATAAACCACTACTTAGTAAACCGTGATAGAAATTACAACACATTTTTGCCAACTGTTCCTATAGTCCTACCTGTGTTATTACTTATTTCTCCCTCTGAACATGGGATACAGTCATAACAGCATACAGGCTTTCCTTTCTGTACAGCCTTACGAGTGCCTGGGGGACAGCTCTCACTGCACACTGACACAGGTACTTGTGTACTGTTCTTTACCCAGGTGATTTCCCTCTCGATGTTAAGCCTCTGGTCAGGAGGCATGGACGCATCATAGCGCCCCACTGTCACAAACTCCATCTTCCCACTCTCCCGTATCTGCCAGTTGACCAGCTCATAGGTGGCCACTGGGTCCCCGTTGGCATCGAAAGACACCTGGTACCCGTTACGAGAGAAGTTCACCCTCCTCAATCTCTCCAGGACCTGGGGGTTGGAAGGGCAAGGGAGAGAGAGAGAGGGGACGAGAGAGAAGGAGAGAGGTGAAGAGAAATGGAGATAAGGGAAGAGAGAGATGAGAGGGGAAGAGAGATGGAAAGATATATGGAGAGAGGTTAATAGCGCTAGGCGTCAGAATTATATATATCTTTTAAATAACGTGCCCAACGTAAACGGAAAGTTTCTCTGGCCCAGATCGTAGAATATGCATATACTTTACGGATTGGGATAGAAAACACTCCAAAGTTTCCAAAACTGTCAAAATATTGTCTGTGAGTATAACAATACTTATTCTGCAAGGGAAAACCTGAGAAAATGTAACCCGGAAGTGATATTTTTTTAAAGAAATCTGTTTTTCCTGGCCCGTCTAACCTCCATTTAAAGGGGTATCAACCAGATTAATTTCCCAATGGCTTCCTCAGGCTGTGACCAGGCGTTAGACATAGTTTCAGGCTTTTAATTTGAAAAAATGAGCGACATTTTTCAAAAGTAGTCAAGTGTCCTCTAAATATTTCCTGCGCGCGACAGAGGGGCTCCCCATTTTCCGTCTCTCTCTTAAAGAATAGGTTATGGTCCGTTTGAAATATTATCGATTATGTTTGTTAATTAACTTCTTCGGGGTAGGGGGCATTATTTTCACTTTTGGATAAATAGCGTGCCCAATTTCAACTTCCTTCTACTCATCCCCAGAATATAAGATATGCATATTATTAGTAGATGTGGATAGAAAACACTCTGAAGTTTCTAAAACTGTTTGAATCATGTCTGTGAGCATTACAGAACCTATATAGCAGGCAAAACCCCGAGGACAAACCATTCAGAATATTTATTGTTTTGAGGTCACTGTCTTTTCAATGAACATTCATTGGGACACCAGATTTCTAAGGGACTTGTTTGCAGTTCCTACTGCTTCCACTGGATGTCACCAGTCCTTGGAAATTGGTTGAGGTTATTCCTATGTGTAATGAAGAAGTACGGCCATCGTAAATGCGGGTCACTTGAAGTAAATTGTTTGAGAGAGGCACATTACCCAAAAAGTTGCGTCAGTTTGTTTTCTTTTTGTATTGAACACAGATCATCCCGTCTTCAAATTGATCGATTATTAACGTTTAAATACCTAATGTTGTATTACAAAAGTAGTTTGAAATGTTTTGGTAAAGTTTACATGTAACTTTTGATATATTTTGTAGTCACGTTGCGCAAGTTGAAAGCTGTGTTTTTCTGGATGAAACGCGCCAAATAAATTGACATTTCGGATATATATCGACGGAATTAACCGAACAAAAGGACCATTTGTGATGTTTATGGGACATATTGGCATGAATTATATTTATGGGACGTAAGGCATGAATTATATTTTTATTTCTGCATTTTGTGTCTTGCCTGCAGTGTTGAAATATGCTACTCTCTTTGTTTACTGTTGTGCTATCATCAGATAATAGCATCTTATGCTTTTGCCGAAAAGCCTTTTTGAAATCTGACATGTTGGCTGGATTCACAACGAGTGTAGCTTTAATTTGGTATCTTACATGTGTGATTTAATGAAAGTTTGATTTTTATATCATTTTATTTGAATATGGCGCTCTGTATTTTCCCTGGCTATTGGCCAGGTGGGACGATTGCGTCCCACCTACCCCGGAGAGGTTACAAACAACCTGAGGATTGATTATAAAAAACATTTGACATGTTTCTACGACCATTACGGATACTTTTTGGAATTTGTCGAACGGAACACGGCTTTTGTTTTCTCAACATAATGCGCAACCCAAATTGCATTTTTTTGTAATAAAAGTAATATTTATCGAACAAAAATAACATTTGTTGTGTAACTGGGAGTCTCGTGAGTGGAAACATCCAAAGATTATCAATGTTAAGCGATTAGTTTTATTGCTTTTCTGACTTTCTTGACCAAGCTAACCAAGCTAATATAAGGCTAGCTGTTGTAGCATTGAAAGCTACACTCACAAAAGCTTGGATTTCTTTCGCTGTAAAATAATTTTTCAAAATCTGACACGATAGGTGGATTAACAACAAGCTAAGCTGTGTTTTGGTATATTTCACTTGTGATTGCATGATTATAAATATTTTTTGTAATATTTTTTAATCTGATACCTATGGAAATTTTCATCTTTCTTTCAGGACCGGAACGAGGCTGTAGTTTCCTCAACATAACGCGCAACCCAAATGGCGTTTTTTTGTGATAAAACTAATATTTATCGAACAAAAATAACATTTATTGTGTAACTGGGAGTCTCGTGAGTGGAAACATCTGAAGATTATCTAAGGTAAGCGATTAACTTTACTGCTTTTCTGACTTTAGTGACCATGCTAATTTGAGGCTAGCTGTTGTAGCATTGAAAGCTACACTCACAAAAGCTTGGATTTCTTTTGCTGTAAAATATATTTTCAAAATCTGACACGATAGGTGGATTAACAACAAGGTAAACTGTGTTTTGGTATATTTCACTTGTGATTGCATGATTATGAATATTTTTTGTAATATTTATGCATTTGGCGCCCTGCAATTCTAGCGGTTGTTTAGGAAAGTGATCCCGTAAAAGGGATCCGTAGCGCAGAGAAGTTAAGAGAGAGAGGAGAGATGGAGAAAGGGGAAGAAAGATTGAAAGAGAGGAATGGAGAGAAGGGAAGAGAGATGGAGAGAGGGAGAGAGTGAAATAGAACATTAATTCAACTCATATTTATCAGATGTGTTACTTCAGAAAAAGTTGTAAAGTATAATGAGAAATCGTAGGCCTTCATACATGTAGTCTAAATAAACATATTTATCAGAAAATTATACTACAGACTTGTCATTCACCTGTGTTGGCTTCACATTGAGGTTTTTGTCACAGTTCACACTGGAGTTTTCTCTCTCTTCACAAACGATGCTGTGGATGGCGTGTGCTATGGCGTAAACAGCTTTATACACCATGTTAGTGACACGCAGCTGGGATGTATCTGTGTAGGGGGTCTGTAGCTGCTGTATATCCTCACTGCCGTCACACACCTTCTCTTCAACCCCAACACCTGTAGAGGTCCCTACAGACAGACAGACATACAGACAGACAGACAGACAGACAGACAGACAGACAGACAGACAGACAGACAGACAGACAGACAGACAGACAGACAGACAGACAGACAGACAGACAGACAGACAGACAGACAGACAGACAGACAGACAGACAGACAGACAGACAGACAGACAGACAGACAGCATATGTGTTATTTCATTTCAGACAGACAGACAGACATGTAAATAGATAGATCGACAGACAGATGCATGGATGGATAGACAGATGGATGGATGGATGATGGATGGATAGATATATAGTTGATAGATCGATTGATAAATAGATACCTATCCCCAGCCTACAGCCAAAGGCTCCCTCCCAGAACTCAGTGAGCAGGGGAGAGTTGGACACCTTCTGTGGGGAGAGGTCCAGGAGGAAGTCCCTGAAGCCGGGGATGACAGAGCGTTGGATGCCAAATCCGATGGCCCCGGCACACAGGCTGAAGCGCAGCATATCTGGGTCAGTGACCCAGGTCTCGCTCCCGATCCACTGGCGGGGCGGAGAGGGCAGGCGGTCCATCTCCTCCAGCAGGCTTCTCATGTCCCCAGAGGATACGAATGCAACCACCACCCGGGCTGTGGAGCTGGGGAACATGATTATATCATATGCTTAATATGCTGGTCATGTTTGTCGTTCATTGGAATGTCTCAGTGAAGTGAACATGAACACTGGTATTAATCAACACTTTTGACATGCTTAAGATATGCAAATCATGTTGGTCTCACAGATCAGCTTTGGGAAAAGAGCGAAATTAATAACATTTGCATTTGCATGAATGAAAAGTTCACAAGTAATCACGGATCACCTGCGGATCACGTCGGCCACCCGTTGCACTCTGCTGGGTGGGTTGGTACGGGAGAAGGCTTCAGAATATTCCACACAGATGCCTTCCTCTTGTGCTGCCTGTAGGAAAGCCGCCATCCCGTTATTACCGTAGTCAGAGTCGGAACGGACCGCCCCAATCCAGGTCCAGCCGAAGTGCCTGATGAGGTGGGCCAGAGCGGCAGCCTGGAACTGATCACTGGGGATGGTTCTGAAGAAGGTTGGATACTGTTTCTTATCACTCAGACACGCACAGGTGGAAAAGTGGCTCACCTAGGTAGAAACAGACAGTCGAAAATATGAGAAAGAACATAATAACGGCCAAACGAGTCTCAGTTATTGGCTACTTCCTGCTTTTTTTCTTTAGCTGTGTGGTATGATGTTAGGGAGACATTAATAATAATAAGCCAAATTATTGTTTTTCATTAGGCCAGATTGAAAAGGATACACAAAAGTGTGACACCAATCCCTGGTCTCCCATAACAACCTAGCCTATGACAGATAGCCATCAGTCTTTGTTCAAATGCCTTTCTCCACATAACTTCACACAGAAATGTATATTCCTGAAAGAGAGGAGAATACAGTTGGAATACGGTAAATTAAAAGTTTAACTCATTCCTGAAAGAGAGGAGAATATACAGTAGGAATACAGTAAATTAAAAGTAGAACTGATTCCTGAAAGAGAGGAGAATATACAGCAGGGATACAGGAAGTTTAAAAGAAGCTGAATGATTTCTTCCACAGGAGTTTACCTGAGGAATGCCGAAAGGGCCGATGATGCGCAACATGCTGATGGTAGGCGTGGAGGCAGACTCACCAACGATAGCTGTCACTGTAGCCGACCCAGAGCACTGTTCTCCGGTATCAAACATTGGGTCCAGGCCGTTAGCCAGCTGGAAGGCCACTTTCACGGCCATAGGGACCGAGGAGCAGGAGTCGTGCACTTGATAACCAAGCGTGACACTCGGTAGAAGGTCCGAACTATTGTTTATCTCCTCAACTGCGAAGACCATGGCGCGCGAGAAGCGCAACTCACGGGAATCCATTCTGTAAATAGAAAATGGGTCAGTGAGCACCTCCTGACGAATCATAAACTAGCCTATAGAATGTTACCATGGCAAACAGCCTAATATCTAGTATTATTTTCCATATAGTCTATATGCCTACACTTTTGTTGTCTGTAATTGAGGACATTATAGGATAGCCTGCAATTGAAAATGTGATCCTTTGTAACAGTAGTCTTTACCTACTCTCTCAGACACAAACACATGTTTTATCTGTCTTTAAAAACACTGTTTATCTGTCTTTAAATACACTGTCTCTCTGTCTTTAAAACACAATGTATCTGTCTCCCCACACAGCCACAGTCCTGTCCCCTGCTCCCTCTTGCGTTCACTGACCTCCCTGTGCACTGCAGAGGCTCAGGCATGCTGGTGTAGCTGTGATCCAACGTGTTCATATAGTAATGAATGGAGAAAACACCCCCGATGACAAAGTCCCCGTCCTGGGAGAACACCGGAGGAGGAGGGGTGCCTTGGAGCCTGCATCTGACAGACTCCAGCCCAGAGGCAGAGGCAGAGGCAGAGGCAGAGGCAGAGGCAGAGGCAGAGGCAGAGGCAGATGAGAGCAAGACAAGCCCACCAACCACGACAGCTAGATGTAGTAGAACCAGACTACCAGCCAGACTTGGATCCAGAGCAGGAGCCGGAGAGAGCCTCATTCCCCTGATGTGTAGAAGGTATGGCGTAATACAGTGCCACACAGACCCACATACGTCAGGTTACCTCTCTACTCTGGCTTAAATACCCACCGTACCTCTGTGGGGATTCCTCTGGGTGGGTTTGGCCATGTCAAGGAGGGAGGGGTTAGAGGTTGCTCTGCTCACCCAGTCAGGTCCTGATTCTTTCAGCTATAGAGAGTGTATGCACCAGTATCAGAACTACGTTGACTGTAATGGTTTAGATAGACATAAACATACATTAGACATACAATAACAGTAATTCCCTTACTGTCTAGTCCTCTTGGCACGTTGACTCACAGTTGAAGTCGGAAGTTAACATTCACCTTTGCCAAATACATTTAAACTCAGTTTAAAAAAATCCCTGACATTTAATCAAAGTAAAAGTTCCCTGTCTTAGGTCAGTTAGGATCACCACTTTATTTTAAAATGTGAAAAATGTGAAAAATTATTTATTTTAGCTTTTATTTCTTTCATCACATTCCCAGTGGGTTAGACGTTTACATACACTCAATTAGTATTTGGTAGCATTGTCTTTAAATTGTTTAACTTGCGTCAAACGTATTGGGTAGTCTTCCACAAGCTTCCCACAATTAGTTGGGTGAATTTTGGTCCATTCCTGCTGACAGAGCTGATGTAACTGAGTCAGGTTTTGTAGGCCTCGCTCGCACACACTTTTTCAGTTCTGCTCACAAATTTTCAATTGCATTTATATCAGGGCTTTGAGATAGCCACTCCAATACCTTGACTTCATTGTCCTTAGGCCAATATTGCCACAACTTTGGAAGTATGCTTGGTGTCACTGTCCATTTGGAAGACCCACTTGCGACCAAGCTTTAACTTCCTGACTGATGTCATGAGATGTTGCTTCAATATATCCACATCATTTTCTCTCCTCATGATGCCATCTATTTTGTGAAGTGCACCAGTCCCTCCTGCAGCAAAGCACCCCCACAACATGATGCTGCCACCCCCGTGCTTCATGGGTTGGGATGGTGTTCTTCTGCTTGCAAGCATTCTCCTTTTTCCTCCAAACATAACGGTGCTCACGATCTTTGTCCCCATGTGTAGTTGCAAACCGTAGTCTGGCATTTTTATGGCGGTTTTGGAGCAGTGGCTTCTTCCTTGCTGAGCGGCTTTTCAAGTTATGTTGATATAGTACTCGTTTTACTGTGGATACAGATACTTTCGTACCTGTTTCCTCCAGCATCTTCACAAGGTCCTTTGCTGTTGTTCTGGGATTGATTTGCACTTTTCACACCAAAGTACGTTACGTCTCCATGAGACAGAACGCGTCTTCTTCCTGAGCGGTATGACGGCTGCGTGGTCCCATGGTGTTTATACTTGCGTACTATTGTTTGTACAGATGAACATGGTACCTTCACGCGTTTGGAAATTGCTCCCAAGGATAAACCAGACTTGTGGAGGTCTACAATTTTTTTTCTGAGGTCTTGGTTGATTTCATTGGATTTTCCCATGATGTAAAGCAAAGAGGCACTGAGTTTGAAGGTAGGCCTTGAAATACATCCACAGGTACACCGCCATTTGACTCAAATTATGTCAATCAGCCCATCAGAAGCTTCTAAAGCCATGACACATTTTTCTGGAATTTTCCAAGCTATTTAAAGGCACAGTCAACTTAGTGTATGTAAACGTCTCACCCACTGGAAGTGTGAAACAATGCATTAACCTGTTAGTGTGTAGGGGGCGCTATTTTCACTTTGGGAAAAAATCGTGCCCAATTTAAACGGCCTCGTACTCTATTCTAGATCGTACAATATGCATATTATTATTACTATTGGATAGAAAACACTCTCAAGATTCTAAAACTGTTTTGAATTATATCTGTGAGTAAAACAGAACTCATTTTGCAGCAAACTTCCTGTCAGGAAGTGAAAAATCTGAAATCGAGGCTCTGTTCCAGGGCCTTCCTATTCATTTGCTTGAAATCTATGGATATACATGCACTTCATACACCTTCCACTTGATGTCAACAGGCAGTGGGAGGTGGAATGGGGTGTCTAGCTTGATCTGAGGTCAAACGAGAGCTCTTGGAATGACGTGACCCCAATTTCCTTTGTCCAGCAAGGCGCGGGAAGGAACCCTGGATTGCCTTCTGAAAAGCTTTCGGTATAGACGGCTAATATCTCCGGCTTTGATTTTATTTGATACATGTGATAATATCATTGTAAAGTATGTTTTTTCAATATAGTTTTATCAGATTATTGAACGTTTATCGGGAGTTTTGGCGTTTTCCGTTCTCTGCGTTTGGTGAAGATGGACAACTTCGCGCCACTTGGCTAGCTTTGGTTGCTAATTCGACAGGAGAAGAGGACATTCTAAAACCAAACAACAATTATTCTGGACAAAGGACTCCTTGTACAAGATTCTGATGGAAGCTCAGCAAAAGTAGGAACCATTTATGACGTTATTTCGTATTTCTGTGGAAAATGTTTATTCCTATTTTCCGCCCTCATTGCGGGCGCTGTCTCGCTATAACGTAAGCTGTATGTCGTACTAAAGTTATTTAAAAAAATCTAACACAGCGGTTGCATTAAGAACTAGTGTATCTTTCATTTGCTGTACAACATGTATTTTTTAGTAAAGTTTATGATGAGTTATTTGATTAGATTAGGTGACTGTCCAAAATATCTCCTGACAATTTTGTGCAGTTTGGCTACGTATTCACATTGTAAAACCACGATTTGTACCGCTAAATATGCACATTTTTGTACAAAACATATATGTATTGTGTAACATGATGTTATAGGACTGTCATCTGATGAAGTTTGTCAAGGTTAGTGAATAATAATAATAATATTGTGTTTTCGCTGTAAAACACTTAAAAAATCTGAAATATTGGCTGGATTCACAAGATGTTTATCTTTCATTTGCTGTACACCATGTATTTTTCATAAATGTTTTATGATGAGTATTTAGGTATTTCACGTTGCTCTCTGTAATTGTTCTAGCTGCTTTGGTGATATTTGTGATTGTAGCTGCAATGTAAAACTATGATTTATACCTGAAATATGCAAATTCTTCGAACAAAAGTATAACATGTTATAAGACTGTCATCTGATGAAGTTGTTTCTTGGTTAGTGACTAATTCTATCTCTATTTGGGGGTTTTGTGCAAGCTACCTGTGCTGTGAAAGAAATGTCTGTGCTTTTTTGTATTTGGTGGTGAGCTAACATAAATATACGTGGTGTTTTCGCTGTAAAACATTTAAAAAATCGGACATGTTGGCTGGATTCACAAGATGTTTATCTTTCATTTGCTGTATTGGACTTGTTAATGTGTGAAAGTTAAATATTTCCCAAAAATATTTTTTGAATTTCGCGCCCTGCCTTTTCAGTGGAATGTGGGGGCGAGAAAGGTTAAAAGTGAAATAATCTGTCTGTAAACAATTGTTGGAAAAATGACTTGCGTCACGCACAAAGTAGATGTCCTAACAGACTTGCCAAAACTATAATTTGTTAACAAGAAATGTGTGGAGTTGTTGAAAAACTAGTTTTAATGACTCCAACCTAAGTGTTTGTAAACTTCCGACTTCAACTGTGTATGAAAATGTTTATTATATTATTATAATACATAATATGATGAATTACAATATCAATTGAACACATGCACTTCAATGTTATATCAATTCATATAAGAATAAAGCTTTTCTCCAACAACATGGAAGTGGTTGCACTCTGTAGGTCAAATGAGATTTTCTTTTACATCTTTTATACCTTTATTTCAACAAGGAACACAGACTGAGACCAAGGTCTTTGTTACAGCTGGGCCCTGCGTATACATGTTTACACATACAGTTTATGTACAATGATTAAAAAACTAAACAAGACAAACAAAACAAAAAATACAGCAACGGATTTAATTTACACACAGGTTATTCCCCTAACAGCACAAGAACTTGCATTACCAGAAACAGTTACAACCAATACAAAAATGTAAACGCTCCAATAAATATTTAAAATGGGCAAGGGGGACAAGAGTCTCAAGTTTAAGTTTAGCGTAACAGGAAAAGGCAGCCATACCCAACTCTGTGGAAATCGCAGGGGCCTCAAGTGTAATCCATGCTTGAGACCTGGTTTAAGGAATTATAATTATAATATTGATGAGTGATGATAAATAAGAAGGTAGTTTATTCAGAAGTGCTTTATAGACAAACACGAGAGCATGTTGTTCTCGTCTCACGGACAGCGAAGTCCAACCCACATTTTGATATAAAACACAGTAAAGAGTTCTGTAGCTAGCACCCGTAATAAACCTAAGTGCGCAATGATAAGTAGCATCCAGCAATTTAAGTGTTGATGCCGTAGCATGCATGTAAATAATCTCCCCATAATCTATAACAGACATAAAAGTAGTTTGCATAATTTGTCTTCTATTTGTAGAGGACAAGCATGTCCTGTTTCTATAGAGGAAGCCTAGCTTGATTTTTAGCCGTTTACAAAGTTCATCAATATGCATTTTAAAAGACAGTTTATCATCCAACCATATCCCTAAGTATTTATATGCAGAGACCTGATTAATTTGAGAACCATCTAAGCTCGTAAGTGCAAGTGTATTTTCAACCAACTTTTTGAACCTATTAAAATCATAAAATGTGTTTTCTTTGTATTTAAAACAAGTTTCAGCTCTATAAAATACACTTGTAATATCTTAAAATCTGTCTCCAATAGTGATAATGCCTGGTCAGCCGTTGAAGCGATAGAGTACATGACAGTGTCATCAGCATATAAATGAATTTGACACTTTCTTATCTCATCACGATATTGTTTATGTAGAGAGTGAACAGTAATGGACCAAGTACAGAACCTTGTGGGACGCCTTTAACCAACTCCAATGGCTCCGACTGGATGCCGTCGACTCTAACAGCCTGACTTCAATCCTTTAGATAGTCATGAAACCAACGACATGCATCCAATCCCAGTCCTGTTAACGACAGCTTACCCAAAAGTATCGCATGGTCTACAGTGTCAAAAGCTTTAGATAAATCTATGAACAAGGCGGCACAGTACTTTCTATTATCTAGGGCATTAGTAATATAATTTTAACACTCTAGATTTGAACAATCTCTCATAACATTGGAATATCTAAAGTGAACCTGTTACATGTTACTAGTTACAATGTTACCAATGATTAGCTGCTAAATTGTTGGTAATCTCTGTCAGAGTAGTCCTACCTAACTGTATGATAAACCATATAACTGAAGGTTACAATGTTTTTTCCCCTCAATCATTTCTTAATAACGTATATCATTGGATGTCTTCTCCATAAGGTGTTTCTTGGTGTTCTTCTCCGGCCTGAACAGAATAATGAAGCATTTAGGAACAAATAACAGAAAGAACAACCCAAAGCTAGACGTGATGATGGCAAAGATCTCCACAGCTACAGTGAACTTCCCAGGAGAGCTGACATAAGCTGGGATAAAGGTGATCCAGACTGCACAGAATATGAGCATGCTGAAGGTGATGAATTTGGCCTCATTGAAGTTATCAGGCAGCTTCCGAGCCAGAAAAGCCAGCACAAAGCACAAGAGAGAAAGGAGTCCTATATAGCCCAACACAGCCCAGAAACCAATAGCTGACCCCACATCACACTCTAGAATGATCTTTTCCTTGTAGGTAGTGAGGTTTTTAATGGGGAAGGGAGGGGACAGGACCAACCATAGAGTGCATATCAAAGCCTGGACAAACGTGAAGGACACTACAGTCAATCTCTGCTGTGGAGGACCAAACCATTTCATGACATTACTGGCTGGAAGTGTAGCCCTGAAGGCCATCAACACCACTATTGTTTTCCCCAGAACACAAGAGATGCAGAGGACGAAGGTGATCCCAAACGCTGTGTGACGCAGCATACAGGACCACTCAGAGGGCCGGCCAATGAAAGTAAGAGAACACAGAAAACACAGAGCCAAGGAGAAGAGCAGCAGGAAGCTCAGCTCAGAGTTGTTGGCCCTGACGATGGCCGAAGTTCGGTGGCGGTAGAAGACAGTTGCCGTGGCGATGGCCAGACAAGCACCGCCCACAGAGCAGGCGGTCAGGATGATTCCCAGGACCTCGTGGAAGGACAGGAACTCCACAGGCTTAAGGATACAGCGGTCTCTCTCAGCATTGGGCCAGTACTCCTTGGGACAGATCAGACAGTCTGAAGAATCTGACAGGACAAAACAACAGACAACAAATGTTGCTAATAATAGATTCAGGTTTTATTTATTTACAAATACATGTCCCACAATGCTGCACTTTGTCAGTTTACAATAACAAATGTTGAATTAATGTGCAGCTTATATGAGATAATATGAACAGGAACATGATTGACAGACACTACCTTTGTAGTGCTGGTAATATGAATAAACCACTACTTAGTAAACCGTGATAGAAATTACTACACATTTTTGCCAACTGTTCCAATAGTCCTACCTGTGTTATTACTTATTTCTCCCTCTGCACATTGGATACAGTCATAACAGCATACAGGCTTTCCTTTCTGTACAGCCTTACGAGTGCCTGGGGGACAGCTGTCACTGCACACTGACACAGGTACTTGTGTACTGTTCTTTACCCAGGTGATTTCCCTCTCCATGTGAAACCTCTGGTCAGGAGGCATGGATGCATCATAGCGCCCCACTGTCACAAACTCCATCTTCCCACTCTCCCGTATCTGCCAGTTGACCAGCTCATAGGTGGCCACTGGGTCCCCGTTGGCATCGAAAGACACCTGGTACCCGTTACGAGAGAAGTTCATCGTCCTCAATCTCTCCAGGACCTGGGGGTTGGAAGGGCAAGGGAGAGAGAGAGAGAGAGAGGGGACGAGAGAGAAGGAGAGAGGTGAAGAGAGATGGAGATAAGGGAAGAGAGAGATGAGTGAGGGGAGGAGAGAGATGAGAGATTGAGAAAGGGGAGGAAAGATGGAAAGAGAGAAATGGAGAGAAGGGAAGAGAGATGTAGAGAGGGATGTAGAGAAATAGAACATGAATTCAACTCATATTTATCAGATGTGTTACTTCAGAAGAAGTTGTAAAGTACATGTAGTCTAAATAAACATATTTATCAGGAAATTATACTACAGACTTGTCATTCACCTGTGTTGGCTTCACATTGAGGTTTTTGTCACATTTCACACTGGAGTTTTCTCTCTCTTCGCAAACAATGCTGTGGATGGCGTGTGCTATGGCGTAAACAGCTTTATACACCATGTTAGTGACACGCAGCTGGGATGTATCTGTGTAGGGGGCCTGTAGATGCTGTATATCCTCACTGTCATCACACACCTTCTCTTCAACCCCAACACCTGTAGAGGTCCCTACAGACAGACAGACAGACAGACAGACAGACAGACAGACAGACAGACAGACAGACAGACAGACAGACAGACAGACAGACAGACAGACAGACAGACAGACAGACAGACAGACAGACAGACAGACAGACAGACAGACAGACAGACAGACAGACAGACAGACAGACAGACAGACAGACAGACAGACAGACAGACAGACAGACAGATAGACAGACAGACAGACAGACAGACAGACAGACAGACAGACAGACAGACAGACAGACATGTAAATAGATAGATCGATAGACAGATGGATGGATAGATAGATAGATAGATAGATATATATATATAGACAGATAGCTAGATAGATACCTATCCCCAGCCGACAGCCAAAGGCTCCCTCCCAGAACTCAGTGAGCAGGGGAGAGTTGGACACCTTCTGTGGGGAGAGGTCCAGGAGGAAGTCCCTGAGGCCGGGGATGACAGAGCGTTGGATGCCAAATCCGATGGCCCCGGCACACAGGCCGAAGCGCAGCATATCTGGGTCAGTGACCCAGGACTCACTCCCGATCCACTGGCGGGGAGGAGAGGGCAGGCGGTCCATCTCCTCCAGCAAGATTCTCATGTCCCCAGAGGCTACGAATGCAACCACCACCTGGGCTGTGGAGCTGGGGAACATGATTATATCATAACACATGCTTGTCATGTTTGTCATTCATTGGAATGTCTCAGTGAACTGAACATGAACATTAGTATTAATCAACACTTTTGGAATGCTTAAGATATGCAAATGATGTTGGTCTCACAGATCAGCTTTGGGAAAAGAGAGAAATTAATAACAACAGAATTTATACAAATATGGTCTTGCATTTGTGTGAATGAAAAGTTCAAATGTAATCATGGATCACCTGCGGATCACGTCGGCTACCCGTTGCACTCTGCTGATTGGGTTGGTACGGTAGAAGGCTTCAGAATACTCCACACAGATGCCTTCCTCTTGTGCTGCCTGTAGGAAAGCCGCCATCCCGTTATTACCGTAGTCAGAGTCGGAACGGACCGCCCCAATCCAGGTCCAGCCGAAGTGCCTGATGAGGTGGGCCAGAGCGGCAGCCTGGAACTGATCACTGGGGATGGTTCTGAAGAAGGTTGGATACTGTTTCTTATCACTCAGACACGCACAGGTGGAAGAGTGGCTCACCTAGGTAGAAACAGACAGTCGAAAACATGAGAAAGAACACCATGTCGGCCTAACAACTCTAATGTATTGGCTACTTCCTGCTTTTTTATTTAGCTATGTAGTTTGATGTTAGGGAGACATTAATAATAATAAGCCAACTCATTGTTTTTCATTAGGCCAGAATGACTTAGCCTATGAAAGATAGTCCTCAGATCATGTTTTAATGCCTACAGATGTTCAAATGCCTTTCTCCACATAATTTCACACAGGAATGTATATTACAGAAAGAGAGGAGAATACAGTTGGAATACGATAAATTAAAAGTTGAACTCATTCCTGAAAGAGAGGAGAATATACAGTTGGAATACGGTAAAACGTTGAACTCATTCCTGAAAGAGAGGAGAATATACAGTAGGAATACAGTAAGTTTAAATAAGCTGAATGATTTCTTTCCACAGGAGTTTACCTGAGCAATGCCGAAAGGGCCGGTGATGCGCAACATGCTGATGGTAGGCGTGGAGCCAGACTCGCCCACGATAGCTGTCACTGTAGCCGATCCCGAGCACTGTTCTCCGGTATCAAACTTTGGGTCCAGGCCATTAGCCAGCTGGAAGGCCACTTTCACGGCCATAGGGACCGAGGCACAGGAGTCGTGCACTTGATAACCAAGCCTGACACCCGGTAGAAGGTACGAACTGTTGTTTATCTCCTCAACTGCGAAGACCATGGCGCGCGAGAAGCGCAACTCACGGGAATCCATTCTGTAAATAGAAGATAGGTCAGTGAGCACCTCCTGACGAATCATAAACTAGCCTATAGAATGTTACCATGGCAAACAGCCTAATATCTAGTATTATGTTCCATACAGTCTATATGCTTACACTTCTGTTGTCTGTAATTGAGGACATTGTAGGATAGCCTGCAATTGAAAATGTGATCCTTTGTAACAGTAGTCTTTACCTACTCTCTCAGACACAAACACACGTTTTATCTGTCTTTAAACACACTGTTAATCTTTCTTTAAAAACACTGTTTATCTGTCTTAAAACACATTCTTTATCTTTCTTTAAAACACTGTTAATCTGTCTTAAAACGCATTCTTTATCTGTCTTTAAACACACTGTTAATCTGTCTTAAAACGCATTCTTTATCTGTCTTTAAACACATTCTTTATATGTCTTTAAACACACTGTCTCTCTGTCTTTAAACACACTGTCTCTCTGTCTGTAAAACACAATTGATCTGTATACCCACAAAGCCACAGTCCTGTCCCCTGTTCCCTCTTGCGTTCACTGACCTCCCTGTGCACTGCAGAGGCTCAGGCATGCTGGTGTAGCTGTGATCCACAGTGTGCATATAGTAATGAATGGAGAAAACACCCCCGATGACAAAGTCCCCGTCCTGGGAGAACACCGGAGGACGAGGGGTGCCTTGGAGCCTGCATCTGACAGACTCCAGCCCAGAGGCAGCGGTAGAGGCAGACGTGAGCAAGGCAAGCCCACCAGCCACGACAGCTAGATGTAGTAGAACCAGACTACCAGCCAGACTTGGATCCAGAGCAGGAGCCGGAGAGAGCCTCATTCCCCTGATGTGTAGAAGGTATGGCCTAATACAGCGCCATACAGACCCACATAGGTCAGGTTACCACTCTACTCTGGCTTAAATACCCACCATACCTCTGTGGGGATTCCTCTGGGGACCACACTGTGGGTTTGGCAATGCCAAGGAGGGAGGGGCTAGAGGCTGCTCTGCTCACCCAGTCAGGTCCTGATTCTTTCAGCTATAGAGAGAATATGCACCAGCATCAGAACTACGTTGACTGTAATGGTATAGATAGACATAAACATACATTAGACACACAATAACCATCTGGCTCTCTTATATGTCCCCTACAGTCTAGTCCTCTTGGCACGCTGGCAGTACACAGTATTTATTCAAAAGTCCAGTCCTCTTGGTACGCTTCCTCTCTTATATTTCCCCTACAGTCTAGTCCTCCTGGCACGTTGCCTTGTTTACATTCACCTTAGCCAAATACATTTAAACTCAGTTTTTCTAAATTCCAGACATTTAATCCTAGTAAAATGTCCCTGTCTTAGGTCAGTTAGGATCATCACTTTATTTTAAGAATGTGCAATGTCAGATTAATAGTAGAGAAAATTATTTATTTCAGCTTTTATTTATTTCATCACATTCCCAGTGTGTCAGAAGTTTACAAACACGCAATTAATATTTGGTAGCATTGCCTTTATATTGTTTAACTTGGGTCAAAGTTTTTTGTAGCCTTCCACAATTTTCCAACAATTAGTTGGATGAATTTAGGCCCATTCCTCCTGACAGAGCTGGTGTAACTGAGTCAGGTTAGTAGGCCTCCTCGCTCGCACACGCTTTTTAAGTTCTGTCCACAAATTTTCTAGTGCATTGAGGTCCGGGCTTTGTGATGGCCACTCGAATACCATGACTTTGTTGTCCTTATGGCATTTTTGCCACAACTTTGGAAGTATGCTTGTAGTCACTGTTCACTTGGAAGACCCATTTGTGCCCAAGCTTTAACTTCCTGACTGATGTCTTGAGATGTTGCTTCAATATATCCACATAATTTTCTCTCCTCATGATGCGATCTATTTTGTGAAGTGCACCAGTCCCTCCTGCAGCAAAGCAATCCCACATCATGATATTGCCACCCCCATGCTTCACGGTTGGGATGGTGTTCTTCGGCTTGCAAGCCTCCCCCTTTTTCCTCCAAACATAACGATGGTCACGATCTTTGTCCCCATGTGCAGTTGCAAACCGTAGTCTGGCATTTTTATGGCGGTTTTAGAGCAGTGGCTTCTTCCTTGCTGAGCGGCCTTTCAGGTTATGTCGATATAGGACTCGTTTTACTGTGGATACAGACACTTTCGTACTTGTTTCCTCCAGCATCTTCACAAGGTCCTTTGCTTTTGTTCTGGGATTGATTTGCACTTTTCGCACCAAAGTACGTTAATCTCTAGGAGACAGAATGCGTCTTCTTCCTGAGCGGTATGATGCCTGCGTATTCCCATGGTGTTTATACTTATATAAACTTATATACTTATACTGTACAGATTTACATTTACATTTAAGTCATTTAGCTGACGCTCTTATCCAGAGCGACTTACAAATTGGAAAGTTCATACATATTCATCCTGGTCCCCCCGTGGGGAATGAACCCACAACCCTGGCGTTGCAAGCGCCATGCTCTACCAACTGAGCCACACGGGACAGATGAACGAGATACCTTCAGGCGTTTGGAAATTGCTCCTAAGGATGAACCAGACTTGTGGAGGTCTACAAGTTCTTTGATGTCAAGCAATGAGGCACTGAGTTTGAAGGTAGGCCTTGAAATACATCCACAGGAACACCCCCATTTGACTCAAATTATGTCAATCAGCCTATCAGAATCTTCTAAAGCCATGACATATTTTTCTGGAATTTTCCAAGCTGTTTAAAGGCACAGTCCACTTAGTGTATGTAAACGTCTCACCCACTGGATGTGTGAAACAGTGAATTATAAGTGAAATAATCTGTCTGTAAACAATTGTTGGAAAAATGTCTTGTGTCATGCACAAAGTAGATTATAATTTGTTAACAAGAAATGTGTGGAGTTGTTGAAAAACAAGTTTTAATGACTCCAACCTAAGTGTTTGTAAACTTCCGACTTCAACTGTGTATGAAAATGTTTATTATATTATTATAATACATAATATGATTAATTACAATATCAATTGAACACATGCACTTCAATGTTATATCAATTCATATAAGAATAAAGCTTTTCTCCAACAACATGGAAGTGGTTCCACTCTGTAGGCTACTGCTAATCACATCATTTAGCAGGTCAAATGAGATTTTCTTTAAAAAATGTTATACCTTTATTTCAACAAGGAACACAGACTGAGACCAAGTTCTCTGTTACAGCTGGGCCTTGCATATACATGTTTACACATACAGTTTATGTACAATGATTAAAAAACTAAACAAGACAAACAAAACAAAAAATACAGCAACAGATTTAATTTACACACAGGTTATTCCCCTAACAGCACAATAACTTGCATTTCAAGAAACAGTTACAACCAATACAAAAATGTAAATGCTCCAATAAATATTTAAAATGGGCAAGGGGGACAAGAGTCTCAAGTTTAAGTTTAGTCTGCAGGCTATTCCATAGGCAAGGAGCGTAACAGGAAAAGGCAGCCATACCCAACTCTGTGGAAATCGCATGGGCCTCAAGTGTAATCCATGTTGAGACCTGGTTTAAGGAATTATAATTATAATATTGATGAGTGATGATAAATAAGAAGGTAGTTTATTCAGAAGTGATTTATAGACAAACACGAGAGCATGTTGTTCTCGTCTCACGGACAGCAAAGTCCAACCCACATTTTGATATAAAACACAGTAAAGAGTTCTGTAGCTAGCACCCGTAATAAACCTAAGTGCGCAATGATAAGTAGCATCCAGCAATTTAAGTGTTGATGCCGTAGCATGCATGTAAATAATCTCCCCATAATCTATAACAGACATAAAAGTAGTTTGCATAATTTGTCTTCTATTTGTAGAGGACAAGCATGTCCTGTTTCTATAGAGGAAGCCTAGCTTGATTTTTAGCCGTTTACAAAGTTTGTTAATATGCCTTTTAAAAGACAGTTTATCATCCAACCATATCCCTAAGTATTTATATGCAGAGACCTGATTAATTTGAGAACCATCTAAGCTCGTAAGTGCAAGTGTATTTTCAACCAACTTTTTGAACCTATTAAAATCATAAAATGTGTTTTCTTTGTATTTAAAACAAGTTTCAGCTCTATAAAATACACTTGTAATATCTTAAAATCTGTCTCCAATAGTGATAATGCCTGGTCAGCCGTTGAAGCGATAGAGTACATGACAGTGTCATCAGCATATAAATGAATTTGACACTTTCTTATCTCATCACGATATTGTTTATGTAGAGAGTGAACAGTAATGGACCAAGTATAGAACCTTGTGGGACGCCTTTAACCAACTCCAATGGCTCCGACTGGATGCCGTCTCTAACAGCCTGACTTCTATCCTTTAGATAGTCATGAAACCAACGACAGGCATCCAATCCCAGTCCTGTTAACGACAGCTTACCCAAAAGTATCGCATGGTCTACAGTGTCAAAAGCTTTAGATAAATCTATGAACAAGGCGGAACAGTACTTTCTATTATCTAGGGCATTAGTAATATCATTTTAACACTCTAGATTTGAACAATCTCTCATAACATTGGAATATCTAAAGTGAACCTGTTACATGTTACTAGTTACAATGTTACCAATGATTAGCTGCTAAATTGTTGGTAATCTCTGTCAGAGTAGTCCTACCTAACTGTATGATAAACCATATAACTGAAGGTTACAATGTTTTTTCCCCTCAATCATTTCTTAATAACGTATATCATTGGATGTCTTCTCCATAAGGTGTTTCTTGGTGTTCTTCTCCGGCCTGAACAGAATAATGAAGCATTTAGGAACAAATAACAGAAAGAACAACCCAAAGCTAGAGGTGATGATGGCAAAGATCTCCACAGCTACAGTGAACTTCCCAGGAGAGCTGACATAAGCTGGGATAAAGGTGATCCAGACTGCACAGAATATGAGCATGCTGAAGGTGATGAATTTGGCCTCATTGAAGTTATCAGGCAGCTTCCGAGCCAGAAAAGCCAGCACAAAGCACAAGAGAGAGAGCAGTCCTATATAGCCCAACACAGCCCAGAAACCAATAGCTGACCCCACATCACACTCTAGAATGATCTTTTCCTTGTAGGTAGTGAGGTTTTTAATGGGGAAGGGAGGGGACAGGACCAACCACAGAGTGCATATCAAAGCCTGGACAAACGTGAATGACACTACAGTCAATCTCTGCTGTGGAGGACCAAACCATTTCATGATATTACTGGCTGGAAGTGTAGCCCTGAAGGCCATCAACACCACTATTGTTTTCGCCAGAACACAAGAGATGCAGAGGACGAAGGTGATCCCAAACGCTGTGTGACGCAGCATACAGGACCACTCAGAGGGCCGGCCAATGAAAGTAAGAGAACACAGAAAACACATAGCTAAGGAGAAGAGCAGCAGGAAGCTCAGCTCAGAGTTGTTGGCCCTGACGATGGCCGAAGTTCGGTGGCGGTAGAAGACAGTTGCCGTGGCGATGGCCAGACAAGCCCCGCCCACAGAGCAGGCGGTCAGGATGATTCCGAGGACCTCGTGGAAGGACAGGAACTCCACAGGCTTAAGGATACAGCGGTCTCTCTCAGCGTTGGGCCAGTACTCCTCGGGACAGATCAGACAGTCTGAAGAATCTGACCAGAACAATGCAACAGACATCAAATGTTAATAATAATAGATTCAGATTTTATTTATTTACAAATACATGTCCCACAATCCTGCACTTTGTCAGTTTACAATACAGAATGTTGAATTAATGTGCAGCTTACATGAGATAATAAGAACAGGAACATGATTGACAGACACTACCTTTGTAGTGCTGGTAATATGAATAAACCACTACTTAGTAAACCGTGATAGAAATTACTACACATTTTTCCCAACTATTCCTATAGTCCTACCTGTGTTATTACTTATTTCTCCCTCTGCACATTGGATACAGTCATAACAGCATACAGGCTTTCCTTTCTGTACAGCCTTACGAGTGCCTGGGGGACAGCTCTCACTGCACACTGACACAGGTACTTGTGTACTGTTCTTTACCCAGGTGATTTCCCTCTCGATGTGAAGCCTCTGGTCAGGAGGCAGGGACCCATCATAGAGCCCCACTGTCACAAACTCCATCGTCCCACTCTCCCGTCTCTTCCAGTTGACCAGCTCATAGGTTGCCACTGGGTCCCCGTTGGCATCGAAAGACACCTGGTACCCGTTACGAGAGAAGTTCACCGTCCTCAAACTCTCCAGGACCTGGGGGTTGGAAGGTCAAGGGAGAGAGAGAGGGGACAAGAGAGAAGGAGAGAGGTGTAGAGAGATGGAGATAAGGGAAGAGAGAGATGAGTGAGGGGAAGAGAAATGGAGAGATAGATGGAGAGAGGGGAAGAGAGAGAGGAGAGATGGAGAAAGGGGAAGAAAGATGGAAAGAGAGAAATAGAGAGAAGGGAAGATAGATGGAGAGAGGGAGAGAGAGAAACAGAACATTAATTCAACTCATATATTTGTCAGATGCGTTACTTCAGAAGACGTTGTAAAGTATAATGGGAACTCCAAGGCCTTCATACATGTAGTCTCAATAAACATATCAATCAGGACATTATCCTACAGACTTGTCATTCACCTGTGTTGGCTTCACATTGAGATTTTTGTCACAGTTCACAGTGGAGTTTTCTCTCTCTTCACAAACGATGCTGTGGATGGCGTGTGCTATGGCGTAAACAGCTTTATACACCATGTTAGTGACACGCAGCTGGGATGTATCTGTGTAGGGGGTCTGTAGCTGCTGTATATCCTCACTGCCGTCACACACCTTCTCTTCAACCCCAACACCTGTAGAGGTCCCTACAGACAGAGAGACAGACAGACAGACAGACAGACAGACAGACAGACAGACAGACAGACAGACAGACAGACAGACAGACAGACAGACAGACAGACAGACAGACAGACAGACAGACAGACAGACAGACAGACAGACAGACAGACAGACAGGCAGGCAGGCAGGCTGGCAGGCAGGCAGGCAGGCAGACAGACAGACAGACAGACAGACAGACAGACAGACAGACAGACAGACAGACAGACAGACAGACAGACAGACAGACAGACAGACGGACAGACGGACAGACGGACAGAAGGACAGACGGACAGACTGACAGACGGACAGACGGACAGACAGATAGACAGATAGATAGATAGATAGATAGATAGATAGATACCTATCTCCAGCCTACAGCCAAAGGCTCCCTCCCAGAACTCAGTGAGCAGGGGAGAGTTGGACACCTTCTGTGGGGAGAGGTCCAGGAGGAAGTCCCTGAGGCCGGGGATGACAGAGCGTTGGATGCCAAATCCGATGGCCCCGGCACACAGACCGAAGCGCAGCGTATCTGGGTCAGTGACCCAGGACTCAGTCCCGATCCACTGGCGGGGAGGAGAGGGCAAGCGTTCCATCTCCCTCAGCAGGATTTTCATGTCCCAAGAGGATACGAATGCAACCACCACCCGGGCTGTGGAGCTGGGGAACATGATTATATTATATGCTTAATATGCTGGTCATGTTTGTCTTAGTGAATTGAAAATGAACATTAGTATTATTCAACACTTTTGACAAGCTTACGATATGCAAATCATGTTGGTCTCACAGATCAGCTTTGGGAAAAGAGAGAAATTAATATCAATAGTTTTTTAAATAAATATGGACTTGCATTTGTATGAATGAAAAGTTCAAATGTAATCATGGATCACCTGCGGATCACGTCGGCCACCCGTTGCACTCTGCTGAGTGGGTTGGTACGGGAGAAGGCTTCAGAATACTCCACACAGATGCCTTCCTCTTGTGCTGCCTGTAGGAAAGCCGCCATCCCGTTATTACCGTAGTCAGAGTCGGAACGGACCGCCCCAATCCAGGTCCAGCCGAAGTGCCTGATGAGGTGGGCCAGAGCGGCAGCCTGGAACTGATCACTGGGGATGGTTCTGAAGAAGGTTGGATACTGTTTCTTATCACTCAGACACGCACAGGTGGAAAAGTGGCTCACCTAGGTAGAAACAGACAGTCGAAAACATGAGAAAGAACATAATGTCGGCCAAACGAGTCTCAGTTATTGGCTACTTCCTGCTTTTTTTCTTTAGCTGTGTGGTATGATGTTAGGGAGACATTAATAATAATAAGCCAATTTATTGTTTTTCATTAGGCCAGATTGAAAAGGATACATATTTCTACCCATTTCTATCTTGGTCGTTCTATTCATATTGAAAATAGTTTTATAAGACAAACTGGTGCCGTGAAAAACACGAGTTAAAGGTATGACAACAATCCCTAGTCTCCCATAACAACCTAGCCTATGAAAGATAGTCCTCAGTCTATGTTGAAATGCCTATAGAAGTTCTCCAAACTTTCTCCACATAATTTCACACAGAAATGTATATTCCAGAAAGAGAGGAGAATACAGTTGAAATACAGGAAATTAAAAGTTGAAATCATTCCTGAAAGAGAGGAGAATATACAGCAGGAATACAGTAAATTAAAAGTAGAACTCATTCCTGAAAGAGAGGAGAATATACAGTAGGAATACGGTAAATTAAAAAGAAGCTGAAGATTTCTTCCACAGGAGTTTACCTGAGGAATGCCGAAAGGGCCGATGATGCGCAACATGCTGATGGTAGGCGTGGAGCCAGACTCGCCCACGATAGCTGTCACTGTAGGAGACCCCGAGCACTGTTCTCCGGTATCAAACATTGGGTCCAGGCCGTTAGCCAGATGGAAGGCCACTTTCACGGCCATAGGGACCGAGGTGCATGAGTCATGCACTTGATAACCAAGTGTGACACCCGGTAGAAGGTCCGTACTGTTGTTAATCTCCTCAACTGCGAAGACCATGGCGCGTGAGAAGCGCAACTCACGGGAATCCAAACTGTAAATAGAAGATAGGTGAGTGAGCACCACTTGACTAAATGGTAAACTAGCATATAGAATACATGGTTATACGAGGCCAAACATTTTAATATCTAGCCTTATTTTCCACACTGTCTACATGCCTACACTTTTGATATCGGTAGTTGAGGACATTGTAGGATAGCCTGCTGTTTGAAAATGTCACCCTTTGTAACAGTAGGCTTTACCTACTCACTCAGATACAAACACACTTTTTATCTGTCTTAAAAACACTGTTTGTCTGTCTTCAAAACACTGGTTATCTGTCTTTAAAACACTGTTTACCTGTCTTTAAACACACTGTTTCTCTGTCTTTAACACACTGTTCATCTGTCTCTAAAACACTATTTATCTGTCTTTAAACACACTGTTTCTCTGTCAATAAACACACTGTTATTCTTTCTTTAAACACACTGTCTCCGTGTTTTTAAAACACAATTTATCTGTCTCCCCACACAGCCACAGTCCCTGTCCCCTGCTCCCTCTTGCGTTCACTGACCTCCCTGTGCACTGCAGAGGCTCAGGCATGCTGGTGTAGCTGTGTTCCACAGTGTGCATGTAGTTGTGGATGGAGAACACACCCCCGATGACAAAGTCCCCGTCCTGAGAGAATGCCGGAGGACGAGGGGTGCCTTGGAGCCTGCATCTGACAGACTCCAGCCCAGAGGCAGAGGCAGAGGCAGAGGCAGACGAGAGCAAGGCAAGCCCACCAGCCACCACAGCTAGATGTAGCAGACCCAGACTACCAGCCAGACTTGAATCCAAAGCAGGAGCCGGAGAGAGCCTCATTCCCCTGATGTGTAGAAGGTATGGCGTAATACAGCGCCACACAGACCCACATAGGTCAGGTTACCTCTCTACTCTGGTTTAAATACCCACCGTACCTCTGTGGGGATTCCTCTGGGGGCCACACTGTGGGTATGGCCATGCCAGGAAGGGAGGGGCTAGAGGCTGCTCTGCTCACCCAGTCAGGTCCTGATTCTTTCAGCTATAGAGAGAATATACACCAGCATCAGAACTACGTTGACTGTAATGGTTTAGATAGACATAAACATACATTAGACAGACAATAACCATGAGCCTCTCTTAAATTTCCCTGACTGTCTAGTCATCTTGGTACGCTGGCTCTATACGGTATTTCCCCTTCTGTCTAGTCCATTTGGCACTTTGCCTCACTTACATGTCCTCTACAGTCTAGTCCTCTTGACACCCTGGCTCTACACAGTATTTCCCCTACAGTGTAGTCCATTTGGCCCATTGCCTCACATATGTTTCCAATGCAGTCCAGTCCTCTTGACACGCTGGCTGTACACAGTATTTCCCCTACAGTCTAGTCCATTTGGCCCTTTACCTCACTTATATTTCCTCTACAGTCTAGTCCTCTTGGAAAGCTGGCTCTACACAGTATTTACCCAACAGTCTAGTCCTCTAGGCATGCTGGCTCTTCACGGTATTTCCCCTACAGCCTAGTCCTCTTGGCACGCTGGCTCTACAGAGTATTTCCCCTACTGTCTAGTCCTTTTGGCACTTTATTTATTCTAAAGTCTTGTCCTCTTGGTAGGCTTCCTCTCTTATTTTTCCCCTACAGTATAGTCCTCTTGGCGCGTTGCCTCACAGTTGCCTCACAGTTGAAGTCGGAAGATTACATTGACCTTAGCCAAATACATTTAAACTCAGTTTTTCAAAATTCCTGACATTTAATCCAACAAAAAATTCCCTGTTTTAGGTCAGTTAGAATCACCAGTCCTTCCTGCAGCAAAGCAACCCCATAACATGATGCTGCCACCCCCGTGCATCACGGTTGGGATGGTGTTCTTCGGCTTGCAAGCCTCCTCCTTTTCCCTCCAAACATAACGATGGTCACGATCTTTGTCCCCATGTGCAGTTGCAAACCGTAGTCTGACATTGTTATGGCGGTTTTGGAGCAGTGGCTTCTTCCTTGCTGAGCGGCCTTTCAGGTTATGTCGATATAGGACTCCTTTTACCGTGGATACAGATACTTTCGTACTTGTTTCCTCCAGCATCTTCACAAGGTTCTTTGCTGTTGTTCTGGGATTGATTTGCACTTTTCACACCAAAGTACGTTAATCTCTAGGAGACAGAACTCGTCTTCTTCCTCAGAAGTATTACGCCTGCGTGGTCCCATGGTGTTTCTACTTTCGTACTATTGTTTGTACAGATGAACGTGGTACCTTCAGGCGTTTGGAAATTGCTCCCAAAGATGAACCAGACTTGTGGAGGTCTACAAGTTTTTTTCTGAGGTCATGGCCGATTTCATTTGATTTTCCCATGATGTCAAACAAAGAGGCACTGAGTTTGAAGGTAGGCCTTGAAATACATCCACAGGTACACCTCCAATTGACTCAAATGATGTCAATCAGCCTATCAGAAGCTTCTAAAGTCATGACATATTTTTCTGGAATTTTCCAAACTATTGTCGTGTCTTTGGCATCATTAATACTGAAGACTAATTTTTATCAAATAACTCTCTGTACTTATTATTACACAATTAAACAAATTAATCATGTAACTGTAATTAACTAGGAAGTCGGTGCACCAAGGAAAATATTCAGATTACAAAGTTATTATTTTCCTAACATAACCTTTAGATATTTTAATATCTGATCAATTAGTCTTCAAATTAATGAATTATTCTTTACCTCACGTTAGTCTCATTCCAAACGTCGTAAATTGTTGGTTATCTGCACGAACCCAGTCTTCACTACGAGTCATCCATACATCAATTGTATTAAATCCTTTATTTACTAACTAAGTAATTGACAGAAATGCATAAACAAACAGTAGATAGTTACAAGGAAATGATAGCGGAGTTTCCCTAGTGGGAGAAACCGGTATCGCGGCTTGGTGAACAAAAGGGAAGGCGAGGGTCGATTGCGATAAGACACTACCAAGTTGATAATTATAACAATTGAAATGCTAATCCTTTGCACATGAATGCTCACTCATTCGGGAATAATTTCAATCAATACATATATTTACGCTCAGTGTGTCGTCGGGATCTCTGTTGAAAAGTTTGTTTCTGTTGGAGAGTTTGTCCGCCCTCTCTCTCTCTCTGCCATGTTTGGAATTGATAGTTCAGAGTAACGTTCAGCAATGTCGTTACAGAATAGATGTTTCGGCGGTTGTCGGTTTTTGTGTTCAATGATACCGAATTCCTAGCTGCAGACTAGTAATTAGTATCAAAGATTTGTTCTTATTCTGTCGGTATCGATAGTCTAAGAGTTTAACCACGTGGTCTGGTTAACTTCTTTGGGAAAGTGGGGCAGTATTGAGTAACTTGGATGAATAAGGTGCCCAGAGTAAACTGCTTGTTACCCAGGGCCAGAAGCTATGATATGCATATAATTAGTAGATTTGGATATATGAGTGAGTATAACAGAACTCATATGGCAGGCGAAAACCTGAGACAAATCCAACCAGGAAGTGGGAAATCTGAGGTTTGTAGATTCATTTAAGTGATTGCCTATCCAATATGCTGTGTCTATGGGGCCAGATTGCACTTCCCAAGGCTTCTAGCAGATGTCAACAGTTTTTAGAAAGTTGTTTGAGGCTTCTATTGAGGAAGGGGGTCGAATAAGAGCTGTTTCAACAAGTGGACTAGGCTGAGGCCAATGAGTTGTTTACACCGCGGTCACGCAGGCGCGCCGTTTCTTCTTTTTCCTCTGTAATGAATACGCTATTGTCCGGTTGGAATATTATTGAAGGTTTATTATAAAAAGACCCTAAATATTGATTGAAAACATCGTTTGACATGTTTCTACAAACTGTAATGGAACTCTTTTGACTTTTCGTCTGGATTTTGCTCTCGCGCATTGTGCCTTTGGAATAGTGAACTAAACGCGCAAACAAAACAGAGGTATGTGGACATAAATATGGACGTAATCGAACAAAATGAACATTTCTTGTGGAAGTTGGAGTCCTGGGTGTGCATTCTGATGAAGATCAGCAAAAGTAAGGGAAGATTTATAATGCTATTTCTGACTTTTGTTGACTCCACAATTTGTCGGGTAACTGTATGGCTTGCTTTAGTGGCTGAACGCTGTACTCAGATTATTGAATTTTGTGCTTTTGCCATAAAGCTTTTTTGAAATCTGACACAGCGGTTGCATTAAGAACAAGTTTATCTTTAATTCTATGTAAAACATGTATCTTTCATCAAAGTTTATGATGAGTGTTTATGTTATTTGATGTGGCTCTCTGCAATTTCTCCGGATGTTTTTGGATATAAATATGAACTTTATCGAACAAAACATACATGTATTGTGTAACATTGAGTCCTGGGAGTGTCATCTGATGAAGATCGTCAAAGGTTAGTGATTCATTTTATCTATATTTCTGCTTTTTGTGACACCTCTCTTTGGTTGGAAAATGGCTGTGTTTTTCTGTGACTTGGCTCTGACCTAACATAATCGTTTGGTTTGCTTTCGTCTTAAAGCCTTTTTGAAATCGGACACTGTGGCTGGATTTACAACACGTGTATCTTTAACTTCTTGACGCTAGGGGCCAGAATTATTATTATTTTTTTATAACGTTCCCAACGTAAACGGACTATTTCTCAGGCCCAGATCGTAGAATATGCATATAAGATTACAGATTAGGATAGAAAACACTCCAAAGTTTCCAAAACTATCAAAATATTGTCTGTGAGTATAACAAAACTGATTCTGCGGGCGAAAACCTGAGTTTACATTGGCGCGTTATGTTCAGTAGTTCCAAAACATCCGGTGATTTTGCAGAGAGCCACATCAATTTACAGAAATAGTAATCATAAATGTTACAAGTGTTATACATGGAATTTTAGATCCACTTCTCCTTAATGTAACCGCTGTGTCAGATTTCAAAATAACTTTACGAAAAAAGCAAACCATGCAATAATCTGAGTACAGTGCTCAGATGACAAATCCACCCAAAGAGATATCCGCCATGTTGGAGTCAACAGAAGTCAGAAAGAGCATTATAAATATTCACTTACCTTTGATGATCTTCATGAAAATGCACTCCCAGGAATCCCAGTTCCACAATAAATGTTTGTTTTGTTTGATAATGTCCATCATTTATGTCCAAATTCCTCCTTGTTGTTCGTGCTTTCAGTACACAATCTAAATTTACGACGCGCGGGCAGGTCCAGGCAAAAGTTCAGACGAAAAGTCATATTACAGTCCGCAGAAACATGTCAAACGAAGTATATAATCAATCTTTAGGATGTTTTTAACATAAATCTTCAATAATGTTCCAACCGGAGAATTCATTTGTCTTCAGAAATGCAATGGAACTCAAGCTAACTCTCACATGAAAGCGCATGTTCAGCGCATGATCAGCTCATGGCAGACCTTACTCAATCCCCTCTCATTCGCCCCCACTTCACAGTAGAAGCATCAAACAAGGTTCCAAAGACTGTTGACATCTACTGGAAGCCTTAGGAAGTGCAACATGACCCCATTTCCACTGAATCTTGGATAATAATCTAAAAACCTCAGATTTTCCACTTCCTGGTTGGATTTTCTCTCAGGTTTTTGCCTGCCTGAGTTATGTTATACTCACAGACATCCTTCAAACAGTTTGAGAAACTTCAGAGTGTTTTCTATCCAAATCTACACATAATATGCATATCCTAGTATCTGGGTCTGAGTAGCAGGCAGTTTACTCTGGGCATGCTTTTCATCCGGACGTGAAAATACTGCCCCCTACCCCAAAGAAGTTAAACAGTCTAAAATCACATTACATAATTTCACCAATAGTTTCATCTTTACTCATTCATTTTATACAACAATTAGATGTAAGCCTCATAACTGAGACTCTTGTATAAACAGGGTTATGGTAATGTGGCTGTATTGTCTCTCATGAGTTTTACAAAATTGTACCAAATGGACCAGTTTGTAGCTAGTTACTTCACCGATCTTTTATAAATTCTCCAGAACATGAATGTTGTTCGGTTCTCCAGTTCTGTGAGCTGGAAGAAATTCCTTAGTTCTCTCTATGAAACTCACTCTCTCTCTATACTGTCTGGCCATGAGGAAGAATCTCCTCTAGGAATTTACAACCTCTCTGACCACAGCAGCCTGGGTGTAGGAGAGAGAGCGAGAGAGGTAGGGGGATGGTGCTCGCTGTATCCAAAGAGGGCAACGTCATGACACTATTTATAGGCACAGTGAACTTAGTGTATGTAAAAGTCTCACCCACTGGAAGTGTGAAACAGTGAGTTGTAAGTGAAATAATCTGTCTGTAAACAATTGTTGGAAAATTGACTTGTAGATGTCCTAACAGACTTGCCAAAACTATAATTTGTTAACAAGAAATGTGTGGAGTTGTTAAAAAACTATTTTTAATGACTCAACCTAAGTGTTTGTAAACTTCCGACTTCAACTGTGTATGAAAATGTTTATTATATTATTATAATACGTGCTATGATGAATTACAATATCAATTGAACACATGCACTTCAATGTTATATCAATTCATATAAGAATAAAGCTTTTCTCCAACAACATGGAAGTGGTTCCACTCTGTAGGCTACTGCTAATCACATCACTTAGCAGGTCAAATTAGATTTTAACACTCTAGATTTGAACAATCTCTCATAACATTGGAATATCTAAAGTGAACCTTTGTCATGTTAATAGTTACAATGATACCAATGATTACCTGCTAAATTGTTGGTCATCTCTGTCAGAGTAGTCCTACCTAACTGTATGATAAACCATATAACTGAACGTTACAATGTTTTTCCCCCTTAATCATATCTTAATAACGTATATCATTGGACGTCTTCTCCATAAGGTGTTTCTTGGTGTTCTTCTCCGGCCTGAACAGAATAATGAAGCATTTAGGAACAAATAACAGAAAGAACAACCCAAAGCTAGAGGTGATGATGGCAAAGATCTCCACAGCTACAGTGAACTTCCCAGGAGAGCTGACATAAGCTGGGATAAAGGTGATCCAGACTGCACAGAATATGAGCATGCTGAAGGTGATGAATTTGGCCTCATTGAAGTTATCAGGCAGCTTCCGAGCCAGAAAAGCCAGCACAAAGCACAAGAGAGAAAGGAGTCCTATATAGCCCAACACAGCCCAGAAACCAATAGCTGAACCCACATCACACTCTAGAATGATCTTTTCCTTGTAGGTAGTGAGGTTTTTAATGGGGAAGGGAGGGTACAGGACCAACCACAGAGTGCATATCAAAGCCTGGACAAACGTGAAGGACACTACAGTCAATCTCTGCTGTGGAGGACCAAACCATTTCATGACATTACTGCCTGGAAGTGTAGCCCTGAAGGCCATCAACACCACTATTGTTTTCCCCAGAACACAAGAGATGCAGAGGACGAAGGTGATCCCAAACGCTGTGTGGCGCAGCATACAGGACCACTCAGAGGGCCGGCCAATGAAAGTAAGAGAGCACAGAAAACACAGTGTCAAGGAGAAGAGCAGCAGGAAGCTCAGCTCAGAGTTGTTGGCCCTGACGATGGCCGAAGTTCTGTGGCGGTAGAAGATAGTTGCCGTGGCGATGGCCAGACAAGCCCCGCCCACAGAGCAGGCAGTCAGGATGATTCCGAGGACCTCGTGGAAGGACAGGAACTCCACAGGCTTAACGATACAGCGGTCTCTCTCAGCGTTGGGCCAGTACTCCTCGGGACAGATCAGACAGTCTGAAGAATCTGACCAGGACAATGCAACAGACTGTTAGAATGTTAGCAATAATAGATTCAGGTTTTATTTATTTACAAATACATGTCCCACAATGCTGCACTTTGTCAGTTTACAATAACGAATGTTGAATTAATGTGCAGCTTACATGAGATAATAAGAACAGGAATATAATTGATAGACACTACCTTTGTAGTGCTGGTAATATGAATTAACCACTACTTAGTAAACCGTGATAGAAATTACAACACATTTTTGCCAACTGTTGCTATAGTCCTACCTGTGTTATTACTTATTTCTCCCTCTGCACATTGGATACAGTCATAACAGCATACAGGCTTTCCTTTCTGTATAGCCTTACGAGTGCCTGGGGGACAGCTCTCACTGCACACTGACACAGGTACTTGTGTACTGTTCTTTACCCAGGTGATTTCCCTCTCGATGTCAAGCCTCTGGTCAGGAGGCAGGGACCCATCATAGAGCCCCACTGTCACAAACTCCATCTTCCCACTCTCCCGTCTCTGCCAGTTGACCAGCTCATAGGTTGCCACTGGATCCCCGTTGGCATCGAAAGACACCTGGTACCCGTTACGAGAGAAGTTCACCCTCCTCAATCTCTCCAGGACCTGGGGGTTGGAAGGTCAAGGGAGAGAGAGAGGGGACAAGAGAGAAGGAGAGAGGTGAAGAGAGATGGAGAGAAGGAAAGATAGATGGAGTGAGTGAGAGAGAAACAGAACATTAATTCAACTCATATATTTGTCAGATGCGTTACTTCAGAACAAGTTGTAAAGTATAATGGGAACTCCAAGGCCTTCATACATGTAGTCTCAATAAACATATCAATCAGGACATTATCCTACAGACTTGTCATTCACCTGTGTTGGCTTCACATTGAGATTTTTGTCACAGTTCACAGTGGAGTTTTCTCTCTCTTCACAAACGATGCTGTGGATGGCGTGTGCTATGGCGTAAACAGCTTTATACACCATGTTAGTGACACGCAGCTGGGATGTATCTGTGTAGGGGGTCTGTAGCTGCTGTATATCCTCACTGCCATCACACACCTTCTCTTCAACCCCAACACCTGTAGTAGTCCCTACAGACAGACAGACAGACAGACAGACAGACAGACAGACAGACAGACAGACAGACAGACAGACAGACAGACAGAGAGAGAGAGAGAGAGAGAGAGAGAGAGAGAGAGAGAGAGAGAGAGAGAGAGAGAGAGAGAGAGAGAGAGTGGGAGACGGACGGACAGACAGGAAGATAGAGATACAAATAGATTGATATATACTGTTTATAAATAGATAGAAAGATAGATAAATAGATAAATAGATAGACAGACAGACAGAGAGACAGACAGACAGACAGACAGACAGACAGACAGACAGACAGACAGACAGACAGACAGACAGACAGACAGACAGACAGACAGACAGACAGACAGACAGACAGACAGACAGACAGACAGACAGACAGACAGACAGACAGACAGACAGACAGACAGACAGACAGACAGACAGACAGACAGACAGACAGACAGAAAGAAAGAAAGAAAGATAGAAAGATAGAAAGAAAGAGATACAAATAGATTGATACATACTGTATATAAATAGATAGAAAGATAGAAAGATAGATAAATAGATAGACAGAGAGACAGACACACAGACAGACACACACAGAAAGATAGATAGATAGATAGATACCTATCCCCAGCCGACAGCCAAAGGCTCCCTCCCAGAACTCAGTGAGCAGGGGAGAGTTGGACACCTTCTGTGGGGAGAGGTCCAGGAGGAAGTCCCTGAGGCCGGGGATGACAGAGCGTTGGATCCCAAATCCGATGGCCCCGGCACACAGGCCGAAGCGCAGCATATCTGGGTCAGTGACCCAGGACTCACTCCCGATCCACTGGCGGGGAGGAGAGGGCAGGCGTTCCATCTCCTCCAGCAGGATCCTCATTTCCACAATAGATGTGAATGCAACCACCACCCGGGCTGTGGAGCTGGGGAACATGATTATATCATATGCTTAATATGCTTGTCATGTTTATCATTCATTGGAATGTCTCAGTGAAGTGAACATGAACATTAGTATTAATCAACACTTTTGACATGTTTAAGATATGCAAATCATGTTGGTCTCACAGATCAGCTTTGGGAAAAGAGAGAAATTAATATCAATAGTTTTTTTTATAAATATGGTCTTGCATTTGTGTGAATGAAAAGTTCAAATGTAATCACGGATCACCTGCGGATCACGTCGGCCACCCGTTGCACTCTGCTGGGTGCGTTGGTACGGGAGAAGGCTTCAGAATACTCCACACAGATGCCTTCCTCTTGTGCTGCCTGTAGGAAAGCCGCCATCCCGTTATTACCGTAGTCAGAGTCGGAACGGACCGCCCCAATCCAGGTCCAGCCGAAGTGCTTGATGAGGTGGGCCAGAGCGGCAGCCTGGAACTGATCACTGGGGATGGTTCTGAAGAAGGTTGGATACTGTTTCTTATCACTCAGACACGCACAGGTGGAAAAGTGGCTCACCTAGGTAGAAACAGACAGTCGAAAACATGAGAAAGAACATAATGTCGGCCAAACGAGTCTCAGTTATCGGCTACTTCCTGCTTTTTTTCTTTAGCTGTGTGGTATGATATTAGGGAGACATTAATAATAATAAGCCAAACTATTGTTTTTCATTAGGCCAGATTGAAAAGGATACATATTTCTACATATTTCTAACTTGGTCATTCTATTCATATTGAAAATAGTTTTATAAGACAAACTGCTGCTGTGAAAAAAAAAAGTTACAGGTATGACAACAATCCCTGGTATCCCATAACAACCTAGCCTATGAAAGATAGCCCTCAGATCATGTTTAAATGCATCCAGACTCATAGTCCTCAGTCTATGTTCAAATGCCTTTCTCCACATAATTTCACACAGAAATGTATATTCCTGAAAGACAGGAGAATACAGTTGGACTACAGGAAGTTAAAAGAGGATTTCCTGAAAGAGAGGAGAATATATGATTTCTTTCCACAGGAGTTTACCTGAGGAATACCGAAAGGGCCAATGATGCGCAACATGCTGATGGTAGGCGTGGAGCCAGACTCGCCCACGATAGCTGTCACTGTAGCCGACCCCGAGCACTGTTCTCCGGTATCAAACATTGGGTCCAGGCCATTAGCCAGCTGGAAGGCCACATTCATGGCCATGGGGACCGAGGTGCACGAGTCGTGCACTTGATAACCAAGTGTGACACCCGGTAGAAGGTCCGTACTGTTGTTAATCTCCTCAACTGCGAAGACCATGGCGCGCGAGAAGCGCAACTCACGGGAATCAAAACTGTAAATAGAAGATAGGTGAGTGAGCACCACTTGACTAAATGGTAAACTAGCATATAGAATAAATGGTTATACGAGGGCAAACATCTTAATATCTAGCCTTATTTTCCACACTGTCTACATGCCTACACTTTTGATATCGGGGACATGAAAATTGAGGACATGAATTGAGGACATGAAAATGTGACCCTTTGTAACAGTACCTACTCTCTCAGACACAAACACACGTTTTACTTAAAACACTGTTTATCTGTCTATAAACACACTGTCTCTGTATCTTTAAAACACAATGGATCTGTCTCCCCACACAGTCACAGTCCTGTCCCCTGTTCCCTCTTGCGCTCACTGACCTCCCTGTGCACTGCAGGGGCTCAGGCATGCTGGTGTAGCTGTGATCCACAGTGTGCATGTAGTTGTGGATGGAGAACACACCCCCGATGACAAAGTCCCCGTCCTGGGAGAACGCCGGAGGACGAGGGGTGCCTTGGAGCCTGCATCTGACAGACTCCAGCCCAGAGGCAGATGCAGAGGCAGATGAGAGCAAGGCAAGCCCACCAGCCATCACAGCTAGATGTAGTAGAACCAGACTACCAGCCAGACTTGGATCCAGAGCAGGAGCCGGAGACGGCCTCATTCCCCTGATGTCTAGAAGGTATGGCGTAATACAGTGCCACACAGACCCACATAGGTCAGGTTACCTCTCTACTCTGGTTTAAATACCCACCGTACCTCTGTGGGGATTCCTCTGGGGGCCACACTGTGGGATTGGCAATGCCAAGGAGGGAGGGGTTAGAGGCTGCTCTGCTCACCCAGTCATGTCCTGCTTCTTTCAGCTATAGAGAGTGTATGCACCAGCATCAGAACTACGTTGACTGTAATGATTTAGATAGACATAAACATACATTAGACACATGATAACCATAATCCTCTCTTATATTTCCCTGACTGTCTAGTCCTTTTGGCACGCTGGCTCTACACAGTATTTCCCCTTCTGTCTAGTCCAATTGACACTTTGACTCACTTATATTTCCTCTACAGTCTAGTCCTCTTGGCAAGCTGGCTCTACACAGTATTTACCCAGCAGTCTAGTCCTCTAGGCACGCTGGTTCTACACAATATTTGCCCTACAGTCTAGTCCATTTGGCACTTTGCCTCATTATATTTCACCTACAGTCTATTCCTCTTTGCACGCTGGCTATTCACAGTGTTTCCCCTACAGCCTAGTCCTCTTGGCATGTTGCCGCACTTATTTTTCCTCTACTGTCTAGTCCTCTTGACTACAGAGTATTTATTCCAAGTCTAGTCCTCTTGGCACGTTGCCCCACTACCAGTTGAAGTCGGAAGTTTACATTCACCTTAGCCAAATACATTTAAACTCAGTTTTTCAAATTTGCTGACATTTAATCCAACAAAAGATTCCCTGTTTTAGGTCAGTTAGGATCACCACTTTATTTTAAGAATGTGCAAAGTCATTAAAATAGTAGAGCAAATTATTTATTTCAGCTTTTAATTCTTTCATCACGTTCCCAGTGGGTCAGAAGTTTACATACACTCAATTAGTATTTGGTAGCTGATAAGGGAATTATATGCTTAATGTTAATGATTAAAATATTCCACCCTGAAACCATATAATTGTATGAAATTTGTTAGAATCATAAATGTATAATCTAATGATGTGTGTAGTTTTAGTCAAAATTAGAACAAGGATCTTTTGTTCCTTTTTAGTATGTAAGGGAACACCCCCCTGAAATGGATAAAATTGAATTGGATCATATTGGCACCGTACGAAACATATACATGATGTACAATACCACTCAATTGGACGTTGTTTCATTCAAAACTGATTGCAAATGCCATATGGCAAATGCCAAGTGTAACACTGCAAAAATACAATAGATGGGGAGCGCGCTCCACCGTAAATTTTCATATTGCAAACGTAACACAAGTCTAGACCCAAGAGTAACATTTTTGAAAATGTAAAAAAATAATCAAAAAAAATAAAAAAAAAGTGCTTTCTGGACCGTTTTTCGAAATGTTTTCATTTTTTTTGTCAATTACACATGTATAAGAACTGTATGAACATACTTTTGTCATAATTTATTATCATCATCATTTTTTTTTTACTTGTCCATAAGGCATATGTCTTGCCCATTTGCAATATGATTTCATAGGAAGTCAAAAGTCGAAAATTTGAAAAAGAAATAAATACTTATCACTCGCTTAAAAACGTGCTTTCTGGACCATTTTTTGAAATTCTTTAGATTTTTTTTGTCAATTACACATTTATAAGAACTGTACGAACATACTTTTGTTATATTTGATTATCATATTATTATTATTAATTTTTTTACTTGTCCATAAGGCATATGTTTTGTCCATTTGATTTCATAGGAAGTCAAATGTCGAAAATAACGATAAAAAAAAAAAACGTCCAAAATGACAAGGGGCTCCCCCTATTGGATGGGCACGGGTGGGGGGGTGCTCCCTACCTAACCGTAGACCCCTTGCTCCCCCCTAAAGGCATTAAAAACCCTTTAAAAAATGTGCTTCTGCTAACACATTCCAATCACCAGGTGCACAGCTGTCCATTTGCAATATGTTTTAATGGGCATTTACCATCACGAATTTGATATACTCAAAAATACTGCAGAAACGCAAAAGTGACTGGCCCGATGAACTCAGGATGGCTGGGCAGTGATAGTGGTTCCTCTCCAAATCAAATCAAGTCAAATGTATTTATATAGCCCTTCGTACATCAGCTGATATCTCAAAGTGCTGTACAGAAACCCAGCCTAAAACCCCAAACAGCAAGCAATGCAGGTGTAGAAGCACGGTGGCTAGGAAAAACTCCCTAGAAAGGCCAAAACCTAGGAAGAAACCTAGAGAGGAACCAGGCTATGAGGGGTGGCCAGTCCTCTTCTGGCTGTGCCGGGTGGAGATTATAACAGAACATGGCCAAGATGTTCAAATGTTCATAAATGACCAGCATGGTCAAATAATAATAATCACAGTAGTTGTTGAGGGTGCAGCAAGTCAGCACCTCAGGAGTAAATGTCAGTTGTCTTTACATAGCCGATCATTAAAAGTATCTCTACCGCTCCTGCGGTCTCTAGAGAGTTGAAAACAGCAGGTCTGGGACAGGTAGCACGTCCGGTGAACAGGTCAGGGTTCCATAGCTGCAGGCAGAACAGTTGAAACTGGAGCAGCAGCACGGCCAGGTGGACTGGGGACAGCAAGGAGTCATCATGCCAGGTCGTCCTGAGGCATGGTCCTAGGGCTCAGGTCCTCCGAGAGAGAGAAAGAAAGGGAGAAAGAGAGAAAGAGAGAGAGCATAATTAAATTCACACAGGACACCGGATAAGACAGGAGAAGTCCTCCAGATATAACAAACTGACCCTAGCCCCCCGACACATAAACTGCTGCAGCATAAATACTGGAGGCTGAGACAGGAGGGGTCAGGAGACACTGTGGCCCCATCCGATGATACCCCCGGACAGGGCCAAACAGGAAGGATATAACCCCACCCACTTTGCCAAAGCACAGCCCCCACACCACTAGAGGGATTTTTTCAACCACCAACTTACCATCCTGAGACAAGGCCGAGTATAGCCCACAAAGATCTCCGCCACGGCACAACCCAAGGGAGGGCGCCAACCCAGACAAGAAGATCATGTCAGTGACTTAACCCATTCAAGTGACGCACCCCTCCTCGGGACGGCATGAAAGAGCACCAGTAAGCCAGTGACTCAGCCCCTGTAATAGGGTTAGAGGCAGAGAATCCCAGTGGAGAGAGGGGAACCGGCCAGGCAGAGACAGCAAGGGCGGTTCGTTGCTCCAGAGCCTTTCCGTTCACCTTCACACTCCTGGGCCAGACTACACTCAATCATATGACCAACTGAAGAGATGAGTCTTCAGTAAAGACTTAAAAGTTGAGACCGAGTCTGCGTCTCTCACATGGGTAGGCAGACCATTTGATAAAAATGGAGATCTATAGGAGAAAGCCCTGCCTCCAACTGTTTGCTTAGAAATTCTAGGGACAATTAGGAGGCCTGCGTCTTGTGACCGTAGCGTACGTGTAGGTATGTACGGCAGGACCAACTCGGAAAGATAGGTAGGAGCAAGCCCATGTAACGCTTTGTAGGTTAACCTCTCTGGGATATGTGGGACGGTAGCGTCCCACATGGCCAATAGCCAGGGAAAATGTTGAGCTCCAAATTCAAAAAAATTATATAAAATCTAACTTTCATTAAATCACACATGTAAGATACCAAATTAAAGCTAAACTCGTTGTGAATCCAGCCACCATGTCAGATTTCAAAAAGGCTTTTCGGCGAAAGCATAAGATGCTACTATCTGATGATAGCACAACAGTAAACAAAGAGAGTGTAGCATATTTCAACACTGCAGGCACGGCACAAAACGCACAAATAAAATATAAATCATGTCTTACCTTTGACAAGATTATTTTGTTGGCACTCCAATATGTACCATAAACATCACAAATGGTCCTTTTGTTCGATTAATTCCGTCCATATATATCCAAATTGTCCATTTATTTTGCGCGTTTGATCCAGAAAAAAACAGCTTCCAGCTTCCAAAGACTGGTGACATCCAGTGGAAGCGGTAGGAACTGAAAACAGGGTGATTAGAAATCCAGTACCCCTAAGAAACCTCATTGAACAGACAGTGACCTAAAAAAAAAAGAAAAAAGAATGGTTAGTCCTCGGGGTTTTGCCTGCTACATAAGTTCTGTTATACTTACAGACATGATTCAAACAGTTTTAGAAACTTCAGAGTGTTTTCTATCCAAATCTACTAATAATATGCATATATTCTATTCTGGGGATGAGTAGAAGGAAGTTGAAATTGGACACGCTATTTATCCAAAAGTGAAAATGCTGCCCCCTATCCTAGAGAAGATAATGGTGTCAGACCGAGGCTCTGCATCTGTCCTCGTGCTCCTAGACCTTAGTGCTGCCTTTGATACCATCAATCACCACATTCTTTTGGAGAGATTGGAAACCCAAATTGGTCTACACTGACAAGTTCTGGCCTGGTTTAGATCTTATTTGTCGGAAAGATATCAGTTTGTCTCTGTGAATGGTTTGTCCTCTGACAAATCAACTGTACATTTTGATGTTCCTCTAGGTTCTGTTTTAGGACCACTATTGTTTTCACTATATATTTTTACCTCTTGGGGATGTCATTCGAAAACATAATGTTAACTTTCACTGCTATGAGGATGACACACAGCTATACATTTCAATGAAACATGGTGAAGCTCCAAAATTGCCCTCGCTAGAAGCCTGTGTGTCAGACATAAGGAAGTGGATGGCTGAAAACGTTCTACTTTTAAACTCGGACAAAACAGAGATGCTTGTTCTAGGTCCCAATAAACAAAGAGATCTTCTGTTGAATCTGACAATTAATCTTGATGGTTGTAAAGTCGTCTCAAATAAAACTTTGAAGGACCTCGGCGTTATTCTGGACCCTGATCTCTCTTTTGACGAACATATCAAGACTGTTTCAAGGACAGCTTTTTTCCATCTACGTAACATTGCAAAAATCTGATATTTTCTGTCCAAAAATGATGCAGAGAATTTGGTCCAGGCTTTTGTTACTTCTAGGTTGGACTACTGCAATGCTCTACTTCCGGCTACCCGGATAAAACACTAAATTAACTTCAGTTAGTGCTAAATACGGCTGCTAGAATCCTGACTAGAACCCAAAAATGTGATCATCTTACTCAAGTGCTAGCCTCCCTACACTGGCTTCCTGTTAAGGCAAGGGCTGATTTCAAGGTTTTACTGTTAACTTCATCGGGATAGGGGGCAGCATTTCGACTTTGAACAAATTGCGTGCCCAAACGGAATTTCCTCCTACTCTGTCCCAGAAGGTAATACATGCATATTATTATTACTATTGTATAGAAAACACTCTGAAGTTTCTAAAACTGTTTGGATTATTTCTGTAAGTATAGCAGAACTCATTTGGCAGATAAAAACCTAGGAAGAGGTCAAAACAGGAAATGAGAACTCGATTTTCAAAACAGTGTCAAATGAAACCCCTTCTAGTTATGGATAAGCAAACACTTCCTAGGGCTTCCACTAGATGTCACCGTCTTTAGATTTTAGTTATATGATTCTACTATAAAGGAGGGGCTCATAGGAGCTATTTTACTGAGTGGTCATCAGAAACTTTCAGTCTCTTTTGGCGCGCTCACGAGAGAGAGTGCTCTCGTTCCAATGCTCTTTCTTCAGACAATGAAATTCTCCGGTTGGATCCTTATTGATGATTAATGTAAAACACATACTAAATATGGATTGCAAACATCATTTGACCTGTTTCTACGACCTGTAACGGAACTTTTTAAGTTTTTGTCTGGAGGGATTGCTCGTGCGCCATGAAAATAGATTCCATGCTAACAACAAGTGGCTAAATGATGGGCTTTATTGAACTTTTCAGTCATTTATTGTTGATCTGGGAATCCTGGGAGTGCCTTCTGATGAAGTTATTCGAAGGTAAGTGCATATTTATAGTGTTTTTGTAGCTTTTGTTGACGCCAAAATGGCGACTATTTCTTTGGCTGGATTGTGCTCTGAGCGCCGTTCTCAGATTCATCTTTTTCCGTAAAGTTTATTTTGAAATCTGACACAGCGGTTGCATAGAGGATAAGTTTATCTTTAATTATGTGAATAACACTTGCATCTTTTATCAATGTTTATTATGAGTATTTCTGCAAAATCACCGGATGTTTTGGAATCAAAACATTACTGCACGTAACGCGCCAATGTAAACTGAGATTCTTTTTATATATATATATGCACATTATCGAACAAAACATAAATGTATTGTGTAACATGATGTTATATGACTCATCTGATGAAGATGTTCAAAAGTTAGTGATTAATTTTATCTCTATTTGTGGGTTTTGTGAAAGTTACCTTTGCTGTGAAAGAAATGTCTGTGCTTTTTTGGATTTGGTGGTGAGCTAACATAAATATGTGTGGTGTTTTTGCTGTAAAACATTTAAAAAATCGGACATGTTGGCTGGATTCACAAGATGTTTATCTTTCATTTGCTGTAATGGACTTGTTAATGTGTGAAAGTTAAATATAAAAAAATATAAAAATTGAAATTCCCGCGCTCTCTTTTCAGTGGAATGTAGGGGGATATGGTCACTAGTGTAACCAGGAGGGGAGGCCTCATTTAACACAGTAAATTCCTCAGGCTTAAGCCATGTTTCAGTCAAGTCAATCACATCAAGATTATGATCAGTGATTAGTTCATTGACTATAAATGCCTTTGAAGTGAGGGATCTAACATTAATTAGCCCTACTTTGAGATGTGAGGTATCACGATCTCTTTCAATAATGGCAGGAATGGAGGAGGTCTTTATCCTAGTGAGATTGCTAAGGCGAACACCGCCATGTTGAGTTTTGCCCAACCTAGGTCGAGGCACAGACACAGTCTCAATGGGGATAGCTGAGCTGACTACACTGACTATGCTAGTGGCAGACTCCACTAAGCTGGCAGGCTGGCTAACAGCCTGCTGCCTGGCCTGCACCCTATTTCATTGTGGAGCTAGAGGAGTTAGAGCCCTGTCTATGTTGGTAGATAAGATGAGAGAACCCCTCCAGCTAGGATGGAGTCCATCACTCCTCAGCAGGCCAGGATTGGTACTGTGAGATTCTGCTGTTGTGAGACTCTGCTGTAGAGCTCACCACTCCCCCTAACTGGGAGGGGGCCAGAGACAATTACTCGATGCCAACACATCTTTCTAGCTGATTTACATGCTGAAGCTATGTTGCGCTTGGTGACCTCTGACTGTTTCATCCTAAGATCGTTGGTGCCGACGTGGATAACAATATCTCTATACTCTCTACACTCGCCAGTTTTAGCTTTAGCTAGCACCATCTTCAGATTATTGCTCATCCTGGCCCGATGAACTCAGGATGGTCGGGCAGTGATAGTGGTTCCTGTCCATCGCTCGTTGTGTTGATTACATCATGTCCATTTGGTGATGTTTTTCACTGTTGAATCATATTGCAAATGTACTGTGCATTTGCAATATGTTTCAATGGGCATTTACCATCACGAATTTGACATGCTCAAAAATACTGCAGAAATGCAAAATTGACTGGCCCGATGAACTCGGGATGGCCGGGCAGTGCTAGTGGTTCCTCTCCATCGCTCGATGGTGTCATGAGAGAAGTGGGACTCTGTCGTTTTTTTACAGTTTTTGAAAAATGTCCAAAATGACTAGGGGCACACCCTATTGGATGGGCACGGATGGGGGGGGGGGTGCTCCCTACCCAACCGTGGACCCCTTGCACACCCCTAAAGGTATTTAAAACCATTTTGAAAATGTTATAAACTATTCCAAACTCCAGGCGCACGGCTGTCCATTTGCAATATGTTTCAATGGGCATTTACCATCACGAATTTGACATGCTAAAAAAACTGCAGGAATGCAAAATTGACTGGCCCGATGAACTCGGGAAGGCCAGGTAGTGATTCTGGTTCCTCTCCATCGCTCGTTGGTGTTGATTTCAGAATGTCATTTTGGTGATGGTACCTCACTGTTTAAACATATTGGAAATGGACAAAAGTCAGCCAGCAACTCACCGTCCATCAGTCAATTAGATATCATTCTGACACCAAACTGATACAAACTGACACCACACCCACTTTTTCCAACTCATTTAGAAGCCAACTATCACATATTTCAGAGCAGGCCCAAAATTCACAGCGCCTTCTGTTCAAACCATAATAAAAACATAAATCACGTAGTTACGTTCTAGCTGCGGGTCCAGTTCTGACATTATGTTTAGGCCTAGCTGAGGTGACCTCGAATCCCAAGTTTCGGCTCGATAGGTCATTTAGAGCCCGAGCAGCGACCTTAACCTGTCTAGCCCCGCTAGCGGAACCCCCCCACACATTCCACTGAAAAGGCAGCGCGAGAATTTCAAAAAATATTTTTTTGAAATATTTAACTTTCACACATTAACAAGTCCAATACAGCAAATGAAAGATGAACATCTTGTGAATCCAGCCAACATGTCCAATTTTTTAAATGTTTTACAGCGAAAACACCACGTATATTTATGTTAGCTGACCACCAAATACAAAAAAGCACAGACATTTCTTTCACAGCACAGGTAGCTTGCACAAAACCCCCAAATAGAGATATAATTAGTCACTAACCAAGAAACAACTTCATCAGAGTACAGTCTTATAACATGTTATACAATAAATCTATGTTTTGTTCGAAAAATTTGCATATTTCAGGTATAAATCATAGTTTTACATTGCAGTTACAATCACAAATAGAACCGAAGCAGCTAGAACAATTACAGAGACCAACGTGCAATACCTAAATACTCATCATAAAACATTTATGAAAAATACATGGTGTACAGCAAATGAAAGATAAACATCTTGTGAATCCAGCCAATATTTCCGATTTTTTAAGTGTTTTACAGCGAAAACACAATATAGCATTATATTAGCTTACCACAATAGCCAAAAACACAACCCATTTATCAGCAGCAAAAGGTAGCGATCGCAAAAATACAGCAAAAGATATATAATTTTTCACTACCCTTGACAAACCTCATCAGATGACAGTCCTATAACATCAGGTTATACAATACACTTATGTTTTGTTCGAAAATGTGCATATTTAGAGCGGAAATCCGTGGTTATACATTGTGAAAACGTAGCAACTTTTTCCCAGAATCTCCGGATATATTTCTGACACTCTCCTAATCTGACCAAATAACTCATCATAAACTTTACTAAAAAATACATGTTGGATAGCAAATGAAAGATACACTAGTTCTTAATGCAATCGCCGTGTTAGAATTCTAAAAATAACTTTAGTACGACATACAGCTTACGTTATAGCGAGACAGCGCTTGCAATGAGGGCGGAAAATAATACTAAACATTTTCCACAGAAATACGAAATAACATCATAAATGGTTCCTACTTTTGCTGAGCTTCCATCAGAATCTTGTACAAGGGGTCCTTTGTCCAGAACAATCGTTGTTTGGTTTTAGAATATCCTCTTATCCTGTCGAATTAGCAATCAAAGCTAGCCAAATGGCGCGAAGCTGTCCATCGTCACCAAACGCAGAGAACGGAAAAAGCCAAAACTCCCGATAAACTTTCAATAATCTGATAAAACTATATTGAAAAAACATACTTTACGATGATATTATCACATTTATCAAATAAAATCAAAGCCGGAGATATTAGCCGTCTATAACGAAAGCTTTTTAGAAGCCAATGCTGATGCCCTTCCCGCGCCTTGCTGAACAAAGGAAATTTGGGGTCATGTCATTCCAAGAGCTCTCGTTTGACCTCAGATCAAGCTATACACCCCATTTCACCTCTCACTGCCTGTTGACATCTAGTGGAAGGCGTATGAAGTGCATATATATCCATAGATTTCAAGCAAATGAATAGGAAGGCCCTGGAACAGAGCCTCGATTTTAGATTTTTCACTTCCTGACAGGGAGTTTGCTGCAAAATGAGTTCTGTTTTACTCACAGATATAATTCAAACGGTTTTAGAAACTTGAGAGTGTTTTATATCCAATAGTAATAATAATATGCATATTGTACAATCTAGAATAGAGTACGAGGCCGTTTAAATTGGGCACGATTTTATCCCAAAGTGAAAATAGCCCCTCCTATCCCAAAGAAGTTAAATGGTGCTGAAAATCCACTTTTTCTGGGCATTGCTACGGGGTCCTTGAATGAGCTATCAAACAAAAACGTTGGGGTCTGTCTCTACGGGCCGAGGCGGTTTCAATGCACCTAGTCTTGTAACTCTGGGACTTTTCTAAATGTCGTCATTTTCGTAATGGTCAAAATTAATTGAAGTTATTGCAAATGTACAAGGCTGTTTCTCGGGCTGAGAACCTTCTAGAGCCACATAACTCACCGTGCACTGTCGACTTGAGCTCTATAGCAGGTTTCTAAAGTTTCAGAGCTCTAGGTCAAACAGTTCTTTGATAGTTCGAACAAAGGTAATTATTGCAGGCGCTGTCTGTCTCTAAGCCCCACACTGAGTCACTCCATCCTTGGTATGTGTGTGTTTGAGTTTTTCTTGGAAATCTGATGAATGGGATGAATGACTGATTTACAGTTCATGAGGGTTGCCTAATCACACATTTGAAGTTTTGGAAAGATCTGACTTTTTTAACCCTTCAAAACAGCCCATTTGACCCCGATTATGGCACTTCCGATTGGCACAGGAAACTAAAAGTAAACACAAATCCTCATTAGGGTAGGCTTTTACAGAATCCTGACTATTAAGTCTTTACGTTAAGAACTGACTAATTTACACAGAATGCAGTGTTTCTCTCAAACTGCAGGTTGGGTATGGCAAAACACTTTTAGGGTGATTTTAACCACTTCCGGTTGCTTCAGGAAGCTTAGAATCGACACAGGTAGACCTCATAGTGGCCTGATGGATTGTCAGGCCACTACTATAGCCTAACCTACATAGGCTTCAGGTTGAATTTAGAGGAGAAGGCAATGTATTCCTATGGGGAGAGATGTCATTGTAATCTGTGAGATGAAAAACCCCAGTTTTTACTGTTAGGGTTAATTCCACACGGTCAATGTTAGGCTTGCACAGATCGGGAGGACGTCAGGAACATTCCTGTGTTTGAATTGTCCTTCTAACCCTAACGTTTCCGCCGCTGTCCCCCAAAAGAACCTGCAATTTAGGGCCAGGCTTCATTTTGGGCCTTCTTCTTTTCACTGTCGCTGCGCTCAGACCGAGCGAGCTACGGTCAAGCGTGGAATCTCGTTGAACTCGGCACGGCGTTGAGATTATGGTAATGCCATTGCAGGCTCTGAGTGTCTGTGTCTGTGACACTCCATCCTTTATGTTTGTGTGTGAGAGTTTTTTCTTTGACATCTGTTGGGAGAAATGACTGATTTACAGTCCATGAGGGTTGCCTAATCACACATTTGATGTTTTGGAAAGATACACTCACAAAAGCTTGGATTTCTTTCTCTGTAAAGCATATTTTCAAAATCTGACACGATAGATGGATTAACAACAAGCTAAGCTGTGTTTTGGTATATTTCACTTGTGATTGCATGATTATAAATATTTTTTGTAATATTTTTGAATTTGGCGCCCTGCAATTCTAGAGGTTGTTTAGGGAAATGATCCCGTAATCAGGATCTGTGCGCTGAAAGGTTAACTTCTCTAGGGTAGGGGGCAGCATTTTCACGTTTGGATGAAAAGCATACCCAAATTCAACTGCCAGCTACTCATCCCCAGGAGATAAGATATGCATATTATTAGTAGAGTTGGATAGAAAACACTCTGAAGTTTCTAAAACTGTTTGAATCATGTCTGTGAGTATAACATAACTTATTTATCAGGCGAAACCCAGAGGAAAAACCATTCAGAATTTTTGTTTTTTGAGGTCACTGTCTTTTCAATGAAATTTCATTGGGAAACCAGATTTGTAAGCGAATTGCTTGCAGTTTCTACGGCTTCCACTGAATGTCAACAGTCCTGAGAAATAGGTTGAGGTTATTCCTTTGTGTAATGAAGAAATACGGCCATCTTGAAGTTGAGTCACTCCAGGTGTCCTGGACATGCGCTTCAATCAAACAGAAGGCATGCTACATTTCGTTTTAATCCTGTATTGAACACACACACCCGTCTTCAATTTTATCGATTATTAACCTCTCTTGGGCACGTGAGACGGTAGCGTCCCACCACTTCAACAGCCAGTGAAACTGCTGGGCGCCAAATTCAAATACAGAAATACTCATTATAACAATTCAGAAAACAAAACATATTTTACATAGGTTTAAAGATTAACTTCTTGTGAATCCAACCACGGTGTCAGATTTAAAAAATGCTTTACGGCAAAAGCATACATTACGATTATGAGAACATAGCCCACAAGACAAATCATTACAAACAGTAGCCAGCCAGATAGAACAGTTACACAATTTAGAAATAGAGATAAAATGAATCCCTTACCTTTGATGATATTCATATGGTTGCACTCAGCAGACATTAACAGCAGACATTAATTTACTCAATAAATGTTCCTCTTGTTCGATAAAGTCTCTTTATACCCAAAAACCTCAGTTTTGTTTGCGCGTTTTCTTCAGTAATCCACAGGCTGAAACGCAGTCAAAACAGGAAGACAAAAAAATCCAAATTGTATCCGTAAAGTTCATAGAAACATGTCAAATTATGTTTATATTCAAACCTCAGGTTGTTTTTAGCCTAAATAATCAATACTATTTCAACCAGACAATAACGTTGTCAATATAAAATGTAAACAAGAAACGCACTCTCTCGGTCTTGCGCAGGAAAAAGCTCCGTGAAACTTTAGGGTCCACTCATTCAGACTGCTCTTACTTCCTCATCTTTCGGAATACAAGACTGAAACACATTCTAAAGACTGTTGACATCTAGTGGAAGGCATAGAAACTGCAAGTTGAGTCCTAAATCAAGGGATACTGTAATGGCATTGAATAGAAAACTACAAACCAAAAAACAAACTACTTCCTGAATGGATTTTTCTCAGGTTTTTGCCTGCCAAATCAGTTCTGTTAAACTCACAGACACTATTTTAACAGTTTTGGAAACTTTTTTTCTATCCAAATCTACCAGTTATATGCATATCATATCTTCTGGGCCCAAGAAACATGCCGTTTAATTTGGGCATGCATTTCATCCAAAATTCCGAATGCTGCCCCCTACCCTAGAGAAGTTAACGTAAAAAAATACCTAGGGTTGTATTACAAAAGTAGTTTGACATTTTTTGGCAAAGTTTACAGGTAACCTTTGAGATATTTTGTCGTCACGTTTGAGCAAGTTGGAACCTGTGTTTTTCTGGATCAAACGCACCATATAAATGGACATTTTGGATATATATCGACGGAATTAATCGAACAAAAGGACAATTTTTGATGTTTATGGGACATATTGGAGTGCCAACAACAGAAACTCGTCAAAGGTAATTCATGAATTATATTTTTATTTCTGCGTTTTGTGTCGCGCCTGCAGGGTTGAAATGTTTTCTCTCTTTTGTTTACTATGGTGCTATGCTCAGATAATAGCATCGTATGCTTTCGCTGAAAAGCCTATTTGAACTCTGACATGTTGGCTGGATTCACAGCCAGTGTAGCTTTAATTTGGTGTCTTTCATGTGTGATTTAACGAAAGTTTGATTTTATAGCAATTTTCATAGTAATTAATTATAATTTGGGTCTCTGCATTTTCTCTGGCTTTTGGCCAAGTGAGACAGTAGCGCCTTGCCTAAACTCAGATTTTTGGATATAAATATGAACTTTACCGGAAAAAAAATATACAGTATATACAGTGGGGCAAAAAAGTATTTAGTCAGCCACCAATTGTGCAGGTTCTCCCACTTAAAAATATGAGAGAGGCTTGTAATTTTCATCATAGGTACACTTCAACTATGACAGACAAAATGGGAAAAAGAAATCTTGAAAATCACATTGTAGAATTTTTTATGAATTTATTTGCAAATTATGGTGGAAAATAAGTATTTGGTCACCTACAAACAAGCAAGATTTCTGGCTCTCACAGACCTGTAACTTCACAGGCCTTCTTTAAGAGGCTCCTCTGTCCTCCACTCGTTACCTGTATTAATGGCACCTGTTTGAACTTGTTATCAGTATAAAAGACACCTGTCCAGGAACGTTCCTGAGGTCGAATTGTGCTTTTCTTTGATATCTGTTGGGAGAAATGACTGATTTACAGTTCATGAGGGTTGCCTATTCACACATTTGAAGTTTTGAAAAGATCTGACCTTTTTAACCCTTCGAAACAGCCCCTATGACACCATTTTAAGGCACTTCCGGTTGGCACAGGAAGCTATAAGTAAACACATATCCTGATTGGGGTATGCTTTTACAGAATCCTGAGTTTTAAGTCTTTACGTTAAGAACTGACTACTTTACACAGGGTTGAATGCACTATTCTTCACAAACTGCTGGTTGGGTATGGAAAAACACTTTTAGGGTGATTTTAACCACTTCCGGTTGCTCCAGGAAGCTTAGAATCAACACATGGTTGAATTTAGGGGAGCAGGCAATGTATTCCTATGGGGAGAGAAGTAATTGAAAACTGTTTGATGTAAACACCTTCTTTTCACTGTTAAGGGTTAATGCCACATGGTCAAGATTAGGCTTGCACAGATCGGGAGGACCTCAGGAATGTTCCTGAGGTCGAATTGTGCTTCTAACCCTAACTGTTCTCCCACTGTCACCCAAAAGCATCTGCAATTCAGGGCCAGGCTTCATTTTGGGCCTACTTTTTTCATGGTCGCTAAGCTCAGAGCAAGCTACGGTCAAGCGGGGCATCTCGTTGAACTCGGCACAGCCTAGAGATTATGGTAACGCCATTGCAGGCTCCGTGTGTCTTTATGCCCCGCACTGTGTCACTCCATCCTTGCTCTGTGTGTGTGTGTGTATGTGTGTGTGTGTGTGTGTGTGTGTGTGTGTGTGTGTGTGTGTGTGTGTGTGTGTGTGTGTGTGTGTGTGTGTGTGTGTGTGTGTGAGAGAGCTTTTCTTTTACATCTGTTGGGAGAAATGACTGATTTACAGTTCATGAGGGTTGCCTAATGACACATGAAGTTTTGAAAAGATCTGACCTTTTTAACCCTTCAAAACCGCCACTTGACACCATTTTAAGGTACTTCTGGTTGACACAGGAAGCTGAAAGTGAACACATATCCTATGTTAAGAACTGACTTATTTACATAGGGTTGAATGAGTGTGTGTTATTTCAGAAAATCACAGAAATCTCGCAGAGCTCCGAAACCAACTTAAAAAATATTTGTCTGAACACGCTGCAACTGGATCTGTAACTTTTTTGTACATTGTACGATTTCTCTTAACCTCTAACGAGTCACAAACCCGGATCCGGGATCCCCCCATCAAAAAAGCAGACTAGCATAGCCTAGCCTAAAGCTACAGGGATATCATATAATAAAATGTTCATGAAATCACAAGTCCAAGACACCAAATGAAAGATACAGATCTTGTGAATCCAGCCATCATTTCCGATTTTTTAAATGTTTTACAGGGAAGACAAAATATGTATTTCTATTAGCTAACCACCATAGCAAAAGACACAACTTTTTTTTGTCCACCATTTTTCTCTGCATAGGTAGCCATCACTAATTCGACCAAATAAAGATATAAATAGCCACTAACCAAGAAAAAACTTCATCAGATGACAGTCTGATAACATATTTATTGTATAGCATATGTTTTGTTAGAAAAATGTGCATATTTCAGGTATAAATCATAGTTTACCATTGCAGCCACCATCACAACTCTCACCGAAGCGACTAGAATAACTACAGAGAGCAACGTGTATTACCTAATTACTCATCATAAAACATTTCTTAAAAATACACAGCGTACAGCAATTGAAAGACACAGATCTTGTGAATCCAGACAATATTTCAGATTTTCTAAGTGTTTTACAGCGAAAACACAATATAACGTTATATTAGCTTACCACAATAGCAAACATCACAACAGCATTGATTCAAGCGAAAACATAGCGATACGTATAAGTCACCAAAAGATATACATTTTTTCACTAACCTTCTCAGAATTCTTCACATGACAGTCCTATAACATCATATTACACAATGCATATAGAGTTTGTTCGAAAATGTGCATATTTAGCGGCACAAATCGTGGTTATACAATGAGAATAGTGGCCAAAACTTAGAGCAATCTAACTATTCATAAACTTGACTAAAAAATACAAGTTGGACAGCTAATGAAAGATAAATTAGTTCTTAATGCAATCGCTGTGTTAGATTTTTAAAATTAACGTATATTGGGCATGTCTGTGCGACATAGCTATTGTTAGCTGCTAATTCCAAAGGTGAAGAGGATGTTTTACAACCAGAGGAAGAGGATGAAGAGGATGTTACAGCCAGACCAGTGCCGCAATAATGGCGACCAAACACTTTTACATTTTTCCACATAAATACGGAATAACATCATAAATAGCTCTTACTTTTGGACGAGCTTCCATCAGAATCTTGGGCAAGTTGTCCTTTGTCCAAAATAATCGTTGCACGGTTGTAAAACATCCTCTTCACCTTTGGAATTAGCAGCTAACAATAGCTATGTCGCACAGACATGCCCAAATGGTCAAAGTGCAATACTAAGGAAATACCGAAAATAGCAATATACTCGCATAAACTGATATAACTCGGTTTAAAATAACTTCGTTATGATGTTTCTAACACCTATATCGAATTAAATCACAGACGGATATATATAATGCCTAAAACGAGAGCGTTTGAGCATGCCATCCTGATGTCCTCCTCTGCGTCTTGACGAAAGTCGAAAAGAGCGGACACTGCATGCCATGGCGTTTTATAAGCTCTGAGATCTACGTAGAGACCCCATTCCACTTCTCATTGGTTACTGACATCCAGGGGAAGGCGGGTGCAGTTCATGCCGACCCATAGGATACATACAGAGCTTTAAACTGATCTGAGAACAGAGCCTAGTTTTCAGACCTTCGCAGTTCCTGTCATGAATCTCGCTGCAGAATGAGTTCAGTACCACCCACAGACGTAATTCAAACGGTTTTAGAAACTAGAGATTGTTTTCTATCCAACAGTAATAATAATATGCATATTGTACGAGCAAGAATTGAGTACGAGGCAGTTTAATTTGGGAACGCTAAATGTCGAAGTTGAAACAGCACCCCCTGTAGTGACAAGAAGTTAAATTACGATAGATATTGTAGGCTGTTTCTTTTTTTCCTGACACCATAGGTTCATGTACTTTGACGTGAAGCGGTCAAATTAGCACTCTTATTTTGTTTTGACCTTTAATCCCAGAAAAATGGCCATAACTCAAAAAGACGTTGAGGCCTGGACGCCATATTGTTCAGGGCCAACTGCCCATTATGCCAAACCTATGCTCACCAAGTTTCGTCTTCGAAGTCTTTTCCGTTTAGGAGAAAAGGCCACGTCGTGATTGGTGATGTTTTGTACATATGCAATATGATTCCATTCGCCCTCTGGTGGGACTTACCGGGACAGCGGAAAAATGAAAAAAAAATAAAAATAAAAACCGAAACCGAATGTCCGAGAGACTTCGTTCGATGACTTCCCGGAAGATCTGGCCCCCGTGCACGGCCCGCCGCCGAGTTTTACAAACATTCGCGGACGTCTAGTAAGGGACCGTACATTTGCAATATGGAGTTACTCATCAACCATACAGCAACTGTCAAAATGTTCCCTTCATGTATGTAAGCAGGGTGCAAGTGTGAAATAAATGATAAGAGGAGCTATCGACAGACAAGTTGTACTACTGTGTTCCTCACAGGACATTCTGTCTCCACCCGTGGAGGGAAGAAACTGTTAGGCTTGCAGAAAATTATTAAACATGTTTCAGATTAAAGAAACAATGTATTTGTGTTGTGGAAAAACACAGACTGTCTGAGCAAGGCGTAGCTTAAGATTTGAACTTGTTTGTGTGTGTTATAAAGACTGTTTTTTCATTCTTGACTTTAGAAAGTTCTCGTGAATAAACTGTACTAACCTTTTGCATAAACTGAGTCTTTGCCTAATTATTATTAAACCCATGGTCTAACAAACCTCGGGGATTGGTCAAAGCTATTGATTGTTAGTTATTATCATTGTGATTGAAAATTCTCATGACAGTAGCATTGCCTTTAACCTCTCTGGGGCAGGTGGGATGCAATCGTCCCACCGGCCAATAGCCAGGGAAAATACAGAGCGCCATATTCAAATAAAATGATATAAAAATCAAACTTTCATTAAATCACACATGTGAGATACCAAATTAAAGCTACACTCGTTGTGAATCCAGCCAACATGTCAGATTTCAAAAAGGCTTTTCGGCGAAAGCATAAGATGCTATTATCTGACGATAGCACAACAGTAAACAAAGAGACTAGCATATTTCAACACTGCAAGCACGACACAAAACGCAGAAATAAAATATAAATCATGCCTTACCTTTGACGAAATTCTTTTGTTGGCACTCCAATATGTCCCATAAACATCACAATGGTCCTTTTGTTCGATTAATTCCGTCAATATATATCCAAAATGTCAATTTATTTGGATCGTTTCATCCAGAAAAACACAGCTTCCAACTTTTGTCACGTCACTACAAAATATATCAAAAGTTACATGTAAACTTTACCAAAACATTTCAAACTACTTTTGTAATACAACGTTAGGTATTTTTAAATGTTAATAATCGATCAATTTGAAGACGGGATGATCTGTGTTCAATACAAAAAGAAAACAAACTGACGCAACTTTTTTCGTAACGTGCCTCTCTCAAAAAATGTACTTCATGTGACCCTCATTTACGATAGCCCTATTTCTTCATTACACAAAGAAATAACCTCAACCGATTCCCAAGGACTGGTGACATCCAGTGGAAGCGGTAGGAGCTGCAAGCAAGTCCATTAGAAATCTGGTGTCTCTAAGAAATATAATTGAAAACACAGTGACATCAAAAAAATAAAAATTCTGAATGGTTTGTCCTCAGCGTTTTGCCTGCTACATAAGTTCTGTTATTCTCAGAGACATGATTCAAACAGTTTTAGAAACTTCAGAGTGTTTTCTATCCAAATCTACTAATAATATGCATATCTTATATTCTGGGGATGAGTAGCAGGCAGTTGAATTTTGGCATGCTATTTATCCGAAAGTGAAAATGCTGCCCCCTGCCCTCAAGAAGTTAAATTGTTTACCTTGGGTAAAACGTTTTGGGTAGCCTTCCACAATCTTCCCACAATAAGTTGGGTGAATTTTGGCCCATTCCTCCTGACAGAGCTGGTGTAACTGAGTCAGGTTTGTCAGCCTCCTCGCTCGCACGCGCTTTTTCAGTTCTGCCCACAAAATTTCTATTCCATTGAGGTCAAGGCTTTGTGATGGCCACTCCAATAACTTGACTTTGTTGTCCTTAGGCCATTTTTGCCACAACTTTGGAAGTATGCTTGGGGTCACTGTCAATTTGGAAGACACATTTGCGACCAAGCTTTAGCTTCCTGACTGATTTCTTGAGATGTTGCCTCAATATATCCACATAATTTTCTCCCCTCATGATGTATTCTATTTTGTGAAGTGCACCAGTCCCTCCTGCAGCAAAGCAACCCCTCAACATGATGCTGCCACCCCCGTGCTGCACGGTTGGGATGGTGTTCTTTTCACTTGCAAGCCTCCTCCTTTTTCCTCCAAACCTAACGATGTTCACTTTGTCCCCATGTGCAGTTGCAGACCGTAGTCTGGCAATTTTATGGCGGTTTTGGAGCAGTGGCTTCTTCCTTGCTGAGAGGCCTTTCAGGGTATGTCGATATAGGACTCATTTTACTGTGGATATAAATACTTTCGTACCTGTTTCCTTCCTGCATCTTCACAAGGTCCTTTGCTGTTGTTCTGGGATTGATTTGCACTTTTCGCACACCAAAGTACGTTAATCTCTAGGAGACAGAACGCATCTTCTTCCTGAGTGAAATGATGCCTGTGTGGTCCCATGGTGTTTATACTTGCGTACTATTGTTTGTACAGATGAACGTGGTACCTTCAGGCGTTTGGAAATTGCTCCCATGGATGAACTAGACTGTGGAGGTCTACAATTCTTTTTATGAGGTCTTGGCTGATTTAATTTGATTTTACCATGATGTCATGCAAAGAGGCACTGAGTTTGAAGGTAGGCCTTGAAATACATCCACAGGTACACCTCCAACTGACTCAAATGATGTCAATCAGCCTATCAGAAGCTTCTAAAGCCATGATATATATTTCTGGAATTTTCCAAGCTATTTATAGGCACAGTCAACTTAGTGTATGTAAAGTCTCACCCACTGGAATTGTGAAACAGTGAATTATAAGTGAAATAATCTGTCTGTAAACAATTGTTGGAAAAAATGACTTTTGTCATGCACAAAGTAGATGTCCTAACAGACTTGCCAAAACTATAGTTTGTTAACAAGAAATGTGTGGAGTGGTTGAAAAACTAGTTTTAATGACTCCAACCTAAGTGTATGTAAACTTCCGACTTCAACTGTGTATGAAAATGTTTATTATATTATTATAATACATAATATGATGAATTACAATATCAATTGAACACATGCACTTCAATGTTATATCAATTCATATAAGAATAAAGCTTTTATCCAACAACATGGAAGTGGTTCCACTCTGTAGGCTACTGCTAATCACATCACTTAGCAGGTCAAATTAGATTTTAACACTCTAGATTTGAACAATCTCTCATAACATTGGAATATCTAAACTGAACCTGTTACATGTTACTAGTTACAATGTTACCAATGATTACCTGCTAAAATTGTTGGTCATCTCTGTCAGAGTAGTCTTACCTAACTGTATGAAAAACCATATAACTGAACGTTACAATGTTTTTTCCCCTCAATCATTTCTTAATAACGTATATCATTGGATGTCTTCTCCATAAGGTGTTTCTTGGTGTTCTTCTCCGGCCTGAACAGAATAATGAAGCATTTAGGAACAAATAACAGAAAGAACAACCCAAAGCTAGAGGTGATGATGGCAAAGATCTCCACAGCTACAGTCAACTTCCCAGGAGAGCTGACATAAGCTGGGATAAAGGTGATCCAGACTGCACAGAATATGAGCATGCTGAAGGTGATGAATTTGGCCTCATTGAAGTTATCAGGCAGCTTCCGAGCCAGAAAAGCCAGCACAAAGCACAAGAGAGACAGGAGTCCTATATAGCCCAACACAGCCCAGAAACCAATAGCTGAACCCACATCACACTCTAGAATGATCTTTTCCTTGTAGGTAGTGAAGTTTTTAATGGGGAAGGGAGGGGACAGGACCAACCACAGAGTGCATATCAAAGCCTGGACAAACGTGAAGGACACTACAGTCAACCTCTGCTGTGGAGGACCAAACCATTTCATGATATTACTGGCTGGAAGCGTAGCCCTGAAGGCCATCAACACCACTATTGTTTTCCCCAGAACACAAGAGATGCAGAGGACGAAGGTGATCCCAAACGCTGTGTGACGCAGCATACAGGACCACTCAGAGGGCCGGCCAATGAAGGTAAGAGAACACAGAAAACACAGAGCCAAGGAGAAGAGAAGCAGGAAGCTCAGCTCAGAGTTGTTGGCCCTGACGATGGCCGACGTTCGGTGGTGGTAGAATATGGTTGCCGTGGCAATGGCCAGACAAGCCCCGCCCACAGAGCAGGCGGTCAGGATGATTCCGAGGACCTCGTGGAAGGACAGGAACTCCACAGGCTTAAGGATACAGCGGTCTCTCTCAGCGTTGGGCCAGTACTCCTTGGGACAGATCAGACAGTCTGAAGAATCTGACCAGGACAAAACAACAGACATCAAATGTTAATAATAATAGATTCAGGTTTTATTTATTTACAAATACATATCCCACAATGCTGCACTTTGTCAGTTTACAATAAAGAATGTTGAATTAATGTGCAGCTTACATGAGATAATAAGAACAGGAACATGATTGATAGACACTACCTTTGTTGTGCTAGTAATATGAATAAACCACTACTTAGTGAACCGTGATAGAAATTACAACACATTTTTGCCAACTGTTCCTATAGTCCTACCTGTGTTATCACTTATTTCTCCCTCTGCACATTGGATACAGTCATAACAGCATACAGGCTTTCCTTTCTGTATAGCCTTACGAGTGCCTGGGGGACAGCTCTCACTGCACACTGACACAGGTACTTGTGTAGTGTTCTTTACCCAGGTGATTTCCCTCTCGATGTTAAGCCTCTGGTCAGGAGGCATGGACGCATCATAGCGCCCCACTGTCACAAACTCCATCTTCCCACTCTCCCGTATCTGCCAGTTGACCAGCTCATAGGTGGCCACTGGGTCCCCGTTGGCATCGAAAGACACCTGGTACCCGTTACGAGAGAAGTTCACCCTCCTCAATCTCTCCAGGACCTGGGGGTTGAATGGGCAAGGTAGAGAGAGGGGACAAGAGAGAAGGAGAGAGGTGAAGAGAGATGGAGATAAGGGTAGAGAGATGAGTGAGGGGATGAGAGATGGAGAGATAGATGGAGAGAGGTGAAGAGAGAGATAAGAGATGGAGAAAGGGGAAGAAAGATGGAAAGAGAGAAATGGAGAGAGGGGAAGATAGATGGAGAGATGGAGAGAGAGAAACATAACATTAATTCAACTCATATTTATCAGATGTGTTACTTCAGAAGAAGTTGTAAAGTATAATGAGAACCCATAGGCCCTCATACATGTAGTCTAAATAAACATATTTATCAGGAAATTATACTACAGACTTGTCATTCACCTGTGTTGACTTCACATTAAGGTTTTTGTCACAGTTCACAGTGGAGTTTTCTCTCTCTTCACAAACGATGCTGTGGATGGCGTGTGCTATGGCGTAAACAGCTTTATACACCATGTTAGTGACACGCAGCTGGGATGTATCTGTGTAGGGGGTCTGTAGCTGCTGTATATCCTCACTGCCGTCACACACCTTCTCTTCAACCCCAACACCTGTAGAGGTCCCTACAGACCGACAGACAGACAGACAGACAGACAGACAGACAGACAGACAGACAGACAGACAGCCAGCACGACGACGGGCGGCCCGCACGGCAAGGCAGACAGCAGGACGACGACGACAGACGACGGACGACGACGACGACGACGACGACGTCAACGACAGGCAGACAGACAGACAGACAGACAGACAGACAGACAGACAGACAGACAGACAGACAGACAGACAGACAGACAGACAGACAGACAGACAGACAGACAGACAGACAGACAGACAGACAGAGACAGACAGACAGACAGACAAACAGACTTGTAAATAGATAGATAGATAGATAGATAGACAGACAAATGGATGGATGGATAGATAGATAGACAGACAAATGGATGGATGGATAGATAGATAGACAGACAAATGGATGGATGGATAGATAGATAGATAAATAGATACCTATCCCCAGCCTACAGCCAAAGGCTCCCTCCCAGAACTCAGTGAGCGTGGGAGAGTTGGACACCTTCTGTGGGGAGAGGTCCAGGAGGAAGTCCCTGAGGCCGGGGATGACAGAGCGTTGGATGCCAAATCCAATGGTCCCGGCACACAGGCCGAAGCGCAGCATATATGGTTCAGAGACCCAGGACTCACTCCCGATCCACTGGCGGGGAGGAGAGGGCAGGCGTTCCATCTCGCTAAGCAGGATTCTCATGTCCCAAGAGGATACGAATGCAACCACCACCCGGGCTGTGGAACTGGGGAACATGATTATATCATATGCTTAATATGCTTGTCATGTTTGTCATTCATTGGAATGTCTCAGTGAAGTGAACATGAACATTAGTATTAATCAACACTTTTGACATGTTTTTGACAGATATGCAAATCATGTTGGTCTCACAGATCAGCTTTGGGAAAAGAGAGAAATGAACAACAATAGTATTTTTTATAAATATGGTCTTGCATTTGTATGAATGAAAAGTTCACAAGTAGTCACGGATCACCTGCGGATCACGTCGGCTACCCGTTGCACTCTGCTGAGTGGGTTTGTAAGGGAGAAGGCTTCAGAATACTCCACACAGATGCCTTCCTCTTGTGCTGCCTGTAGGAAAGCCGCCATCCCGTTATTACCGTAGTCAGAGTCGGAACGGACCGCCCCAATCCAGGTCCAGCCGAAGTGCCTGATGAGGTGGGCCAGAGCGGCAGCCTGGAACTGATCACTGGGGATGGTTCTGAAGAAGGTTGGATACTGTTTCTTATCACTCAGACACGCACAGGTGGAAGAGTGGCTCACCTAGGTAAAATAAGACAGTCGAAAACATGAGAAAGTACATCATGTCGGTCTAACAACTCTAATGTATTGGCTACGTCCTGCTTTTTTTATTTAGCTATGTAGTTTGATGTTAGGGAGACATTAATAATAATAAGCCAACTCATTGTTTTTCATTAGGCCAGATTGAAAAGGATACACAACAAGTGTGACACCAATCCCTGGTCTCCCATAACAACCTAGCCTATGAAAGATAGTCCTCAGTCTATGTTCAAATGCCTTTCTCCACATCATTTCACACAGAAATGTATATTCCTGAAAGGGAGGAGAATACAGTTGGAATACAATGGATTAAAAGTTTTACTCATTCCTGAAAGAGAGTAGAATATACAGTAGGAATACAGTAAATTAAAAGTAGAACTCATTCCTGAAAGACAGGAGAATATACAGTAGGAATACAGTAAATTAAAAGTAGAACTCATTCCTGAAAGAGAGGAGAATATACAGTAGGAATACAGTAAATTAGAAGAAGCTGAATGATTTCTTTCCACTGGAGTTTACCTGAGGAATGCCGAAAGGGCCGATGATGCGCAACATGCTGATGGTAGGCGTGGAGGCAGACTCGCCAATGATAGCTGTCACTGTAGCCGACCCCGAGCACTGTTCTCCGGTATCAAACATGGGGTCCAGGCCGTTAGCCAGCTGGAAGGCCACTTTCACGGCCATAGGGACCGAGTTGCAGGAGTCATGCACTTGATAACCAAGCGTGACACCCGGTAGAAGGTCCGTACTGTTGTTAATCTCCTCAACTGCGAAGACCATGGCGCGCGAGAAGCGCAACTCACGGGAATCCATGCTGTAAATAGGAGATAGGTCAGTGAGCACCTCCTGACGAATCATAAACTAGCCTATAGAATGTTACCATGGCAAACAGCCTAATATCTAGTATTATTTTCCATACTGTCTATATGCCTACACTTTTGTTGCCTGGAATTGAGGACATTGTAGGACAGCCTGGAATTGAAAATGTGATCCTTTGTAACAGTAACAGTAACAATTACCTTCTCTCTCAGACACAAACACGCTTTTTATCTGTCTTTCAACGAACTGTTTATCTGTCTTTAAAACACTGTTTACCTGTCTTTCTTAAAACACTGTTTGTCTGTCCTTAAAACACTGTTTGTCTCATTAACACACTGTTCATCTGTCTTTAAACACACTGTCTCTCTGTCTTTAAAACACAATTTATCTGTCTCCCCACACAGCCACAGTCCCTGTCCCCCACTCCCTCTTGCGCTCACTGACCTCCCTGTGCACTGCAGGGGCTCAGGCATGCTGGTGTAGCTGTGATCCACAGTGTGCATATAGTAATGAATGGAGAAAACACCCCCGATGACAAAGTCCCCGTCCTGGGAGAACACCGGAGGACGAGGGGTGCCTTGGAGCCTGCATCTGACAGACTCCAGCCCCGAGGCAGAGGCAGAGGCAGACGCAAGCAAGGCAAGCCCACCAGCCACCACAGCTAGATGTAGTAGAACCAGACTACCAGCCAGACTTGGATCCAGAGCAGGAGCCGGAGAGAGCCTCATTCCCCTGATGTGTAGAAGGTATGGCGTAATACAGCGCCACACAGACCCACATAGGTCAGGTTACCTCTCTACTCTGGCTTAAATACCCACCGTACCTCTGTGGAGATTCCTCTGGGGGCCACACTGTGGGTTTGGCCATGCCAAGGAGGGAGGGGCTAGAGGCTGCTCTGCTCACCCAGTCAGGTCCTGATTCTTTCAGATATAGAGAGTGTATGCACCAGCATCAGAACTACTTTGACTGTAATGGTTTAGATAGACATAAACATACATTAGACACACAATAACCATGAGCCTCTCTTATATTTCCCTTACTGTCTAGTCCTCTTGGCACGCTGGCTCTGCACAGTATTTACCCAACAGTCTTGTCTTCTTGGTATGCTGGCTCTATACAGTAATTCCTCTACAGCCTAGTCCTCTTGGCAAGCCTGCTCTATACGGTATTTCCCCTACAGTCTAGTCCATTTGACACACTGCCTCTCTTATATTTCCTCTACAGTTAGTCCTCTTGGCAAGCTGGCTCTACACAGTATTTACCTTACAGTCTAGTCCTCTTGGCAAGCTGGCTCTACACAGTATTTACCCAACAGTCTAGGCCATTTGGCACTTTGCCTCACTTATATTTCCAATGCAGTCCAGTCCTTTTACCACGCTGGCTCTACACAGTATTTCCCCTACAGTCTAGTCCATTTGGCACTTTGTCTCACTTATATTTATTCTAAAGTCTAGTCCTCTTGGTACGCTTCCTCTCTTATTTTTCCCCTACAGTATAGTCCTCTTGGCACGTTGCCTCACAGTTGAAGTCGGACGTTTACATTCACCTTAGCCAAATACATTTAAACTCAGTTTTTCAAAATTCCTGACATTTAATCCAAGTAAAAATATCCTGTCTTAGATCAGTTAGGATCACCACTTTATTTTAAGAATGTGAAAAATCAGAATAATAGTAGGGGAAATTATTTATTTCAGCTTTTATTTCTTTCATCACATTCCCAGTGGGTAAGAAGTTTACATACACTCAATTCAAATTTGTTAGCATTGCCTTTAAATTGTTTAACTTGGGTCAAACGTTTTGGGTAGCCTTCCACAAGCTTCCCACAATAAGTTGGGTGAATTTTGGCCCATTCCTCCTGACAGAGCTGGTGTAAATAGGTCAGGTTTGTTGGCCTCCTCGCTCGCACACGCTTTTTCAGTTCTGCCCACAAATTTTCTATTGCATTGAGGTCAGGGCTTTGTGATGGCCACTCCAATCCCTTGACTTTGTTGTCCTTAATGAAAATTTAGCCACAACTTTGGAAGTATGCTTGGTGTCACTTTCCATTTGGAAGACCCATTTGCGACCATGCTTTATTTTCCTGACTGGTCTTGAGATGTTGCCTCAATATATCCACATCATTTTCTCCGCTCATGATGCAATCTATTTTGTGAAGTGCACCAGTCCCTCCTGCAGCAAAGCAACCCCATAACATGATGCTGCCACCCCCGTGCTTCACGGTTGGAATGGTGTTCTTTGGCTTGCAAGCCTCCTCCTTTTTCCTCCAAACATAACGATGGTCACGATCTTTGTCCCCATGTGCAGTTGCAAACCGTAGTCTGACATTTTTATGGCGGTTTTGGAGCAGTGGCTTCTTCCTTGCTGAGCGGCCTTTCAGGTTATGTCGATCTAGGACTCGTTTTACTGTGGATACAGACACTTTCGTATCTGTTTCCTCCAGCATCTTCAGAAGGTCCTTTGCTGTTGTTCTGGGATTGATTTGCACTTTTCGCACCAAAACACGCTAATCTCTAGGAGACAGAACGTGTCTTCTTCCTGAGCGCTATGATGCCTGCGTGGTCCCATGGTGTTAATACTTGCGTACTATTGTTTGTACAGATGAATGTGATACCTTCAGGTGTTTGGAAATAGCTCCCAAGGATGAACCAGACTTGTGGAGGTCTACAAGTTTTTTTCTGAGGTCTTGGCCGATTTCATTTGATTTTCCCATTATGTCAAGCAAAGAGGCACTGAGTTTGAAGGTAGGCCTTGAAATACATCCATAGGTACACCTCCAATTGAGTCAAATGATGTCAATCAGCCTATCAGAAGCTTCTAAAGCCATGACATATTTTTCTGGAATTTTCCAAGCTATTGTCGTGTCTTTTGCATCATTAATACTGAAGATTAATTTTTATCAAATAAATCTCGGTACTTATTATTACACAATTAAACAAATCAATCATGTAACTGTAATTAACTAGGAAGTCGGGGCACCAAGGAAAATATTCAGATTACAAAGTTATAATTTTCCTAATATAACTTTCAGATATTTTAATATCTGATCAATTAGTCTTCGAATTAATGAATTAATTAATTACACAGTTAAACAAATTAATCATGTATCTGTAATTAACTAGGAAGTCGGTGCACCAAGGAAAACATCAGATTACAAAGTTATTATACGTGATCTTCCTGTCTGGGTTGCCCCCCCCCCCCCTTGGGTGGTGCCGTGGCGGAGATCTTTGTGGGCTATGCTCGGCCTTGTCTCAGGATGGTAAGTTGGTGGTTGAAGATATCGCTCTAGTGTTGTGGGGGCTGTGCTTTGGCCAAGTGGGTGGGGTTATATCCTTCCTATTTGGCCCTGTCCGGGGGTATCATCGGATGGGGCCACAGTGTCTCCTGGCCCCTCCTGTCTCAGCCTCCAGTATTTATGCTGCAGTAGTTTATGTGTCGGGGGGCTAGGGTCAGTTTGTTATATCTGGAGTACTTCTCCTGTCTTATCCGGTGTCCTGTGTGAATTTAAGTATGCTCTCTCTAATTCTCCCTTTCTCTCTTTCTTTCTCTCTCTTGGATGACCTGAGCCCTAGGACCATGCTTCAGGATTACCTGGCATGATGACTCCTTGCTGTCCCCAGTCCACCTGGCCGTGCTGCTGCTCCAGTTTCAACTGTTCTGCCTGCGGCTATGGAACCCTGACCTGTTCACTGGACGTGCTACCTGTCCCAGACCTGCTGTTTTCAACTCTCTAGAGACCGCAGGAGCGGTAGAGATACTCTTAATGATCGGCTATGAAAAGCCAACTGACATTTAATCCTGAGGTGCTGACTTGCTGCACCCTCAACAACTACTGTGATTATTATTATTTGACCATGCTGGTCATTTATGAACATTTGAACATCTTGGCCATGTTCTGTTAAAATCTCCACCCGGCACAGCCAGAAGAGGACTGGCCACCCCTCATAGCCTGGTTCCTCTCTAGGTTTCTTCCTAGGTTTTGGCCTTTCTAGGGAGTTTTTCCTAGCCACCATACTTCTACACCTGCATTGCTTGCTGTTTGGGGTTTTAGGCTGGGTTTCTGTACAGTACTTTGAGATATCAGCTGATGTAAGAAGGGCTATATAAATACATTTAATTAGATTTTGATTTGATTTGATTATTATTTTCCTAATATAACTTTCAGATATTTTAATATCTGATCCATTAGTCTTCAAATTAATGAATTATTCTTTACCTCACTTTAGTCTCATTCCAAACGTCGTAAATTGTTGGTTATCTGCACGAACCCAGTCTTCAGTATGAGTCATCCATACATCAATTGTCTTAAAATCATTTATTTACTAAGTACTCACAGAAATACATAAACAAACAGTAGATACTTACAAGGAAATGATAGCGGAGTTTCCCTAGTGAGATAAACCAGTAGTGCGGCTTGGTGGACAAAAGGGAAGTGGGGGTCGACTGAGATAAACGTTGATAATTATAACAATTGAAATGCTAATCCTTTGCACATGAACGAATAATTTCAATCAATACATATATTTACGCTCAGTGTGTCGTCGGGATCTCTGTTGAAATGTTTGTTTCTGTTGGAGAGTTTGTCCGCCCTGTCTCTCTCTCTGCCGTGTTTGGAATTGATAGTTCAGAGTAAGGTTCAGCAATGTCGTTATAGAATAGATGTTTCGGCGGTTGTCGGTCTTCGCGTTCAATGATACCGAATTCCTAGCTGCAGACTAGTAATTAGTATCAAAGATTTGTTCTTATTCTGTCGGTATCGATAGTCTAAGAGTTTAACCACGTGGTCTGGTTAACATCTTTGGGAAAGTGGGGCAGTATTGAGTAACTTGGATGAATAAGGTGCCCAGAGTAAACTGCTTGTTACCCAGGGCCAGAAGCTATGATATGCATATAAGTAGTAGATTTGGATGGAAAATACTCTAAAGTTTCCAAAACTGTTAAAATAATGTCTGTGAGTATAACAGAACTCATATGGCAGGCAAAAAAGCTGAGACAAATCCAACCAGGAAGTGGGATATCTGAGGTTTGTAGATTAATTTAAGTGATTGCCTATCCAATATGCTGTGTCTATGGGGCCAGATTGCACTTCCCAAGGCTTCTAGCAGATGTCAACAGTTTTAGAAAGTTGTTTGAGGCTTCTATTGAGGAAGGGGGTCGAATAAGAGCTGTTTCAACAAGTGGACTAGGCTGAGGCCAATGAGTTGTTTACTGCGTGGTCACGCAGGCGCGCCGTTTCTTCTTTTTCCTCTGTAATGAATACGCTATTGTCCGGTTGGAATATTATTGAAGATTTATTATAAAATAAATGCTAGTCAGCTTTTTTGATGGGGGGGATCCCGGATCCGGGTTTGTGACTCGTGAAAGGTTAAGAACAAGTTTATCTTTAATTCTATGTAAAACATGTATCTCTCATCAAAGTTTATGATGAGTGTTTCTGTTATTTGATGTGGCTCTCTGCAATTTCTCCGGATGTTTTTAGATATAAATATGAACTTTATCGAACAAAACATACATGTATTGTGTAACATTGAGTCCTGGGAGTGTCATCTGATGAAGATCGTCAAAGGTTAGTGATTCATTTTATCTATATTTCTGCTTTTTGTGACACTTCTCCTTAATGCAACCACTGTGTCAGATTTCAAAAGAACTTTACGGAAAAAGCAAACCATGCAATAATCTGAGTACAGCACTCAGACGACAAATCCACCCAAAGAGATATCCGCCATGTTGGAGTCAACAGAAGTCAGAAAGAGCATTATAAATATTCACTTACCTTTGATGATCTTCATGAGAATGCACTCCCAGGAATCCCAGTTCCACAATAAATATTTGCTTTGTTCGATAATGTCCATAATTTATGTCCAAATTCCTCCTTGTTGTTCGTGCTTTCAGTACACAATCTAAACTTACGATGCGCGGGCATGTCCAGGCAAAAGTTCAGACGAAAAGTCATATTACAGTCCGTAGAAACATGTCAAACGAAGTATAGAATCAATCTTTAGGATGTTTTTAACATAAATCTTCAATAATGTTCCAACCGGAGAATTCATTTGTCTTCAGAAATGCAATGGAACTCAAGCTAACTCTCACATGAAAGCGCATGTTCAGCGCATGGTCAGCTCATGGCAGACCTTACTCAATCCCCTCTCATTCGCCCCCACTTCACAGTAGAAGCATCAAACAAGGTTCTAAAGACTGATGACATCTAGTGGAAGCCTTAGGAAGTGCAACATGACCCCATTTCCACTGTATCTTGGATAAGCAAAGAGTTGAAAAACTAAAAACCTCAGATTTTCCACTTCCTGGTTGGATTTTTTCTCAGGTTTTTGCCTGCCATATGAGTTATGTTATACTCACAGACATCCTTCAAACAGTTTGAGAAACTTCAGAGTGTTTTCTATCCAAATCTACTAATAATATACATATCCTAGTATCTGGTTCTGAGTAGCAGGCAGTTTACTCTGGGCATGCTTTTCATCCGGACGTGAAAATACTGCCCCCTACCCCAAAGAAGTTAAACAGTCTAAAATCACATTACATAATTTCACCAATAGTTTCATCTTTACTCATTCATTTTATACAACAATTAGATGTAAGCCTCATAACTGAGACTCTTATATAAACAGGGTTATGGTAATGTGGCTGTATTGTCTCTCATGAGTTTCACAAAATTGTACCAAATGGACCAGTTTGTAGCTAGTTACTTCACCGATCTTTTATAAATTCTCCAGAACATGAATGTTGTTCGGGTTCTCCAGTTCTGTGAGCTGGAAGAAATTCCTTGGTTCTCTCTATGAAACTCACTCTCTCTCTATACTGTCTGGCCATGAGGAAGAATCTCCTCTAGGAATTTACAACCTCTCTGACCACAGCAGCCTGGGTGTAGGAGAGAGAGAGAGAGAGGTAGGGGGATGGTGCTCGCTGTATCCAAAGAGGGCAACGTCATGACACTATTTATAGGCACAGTGAACTTAGTGTATGTAAAAGTCTCACCCACTGGAAGTGTGAAACAGTGAGTTGTAAGTGAAATAATCTGTCTGTAAACAATTGTTGGAAAATTGACTTGTAGATGTCCTAACAGACTTGCCAAAACTATAATTTGTTAACAAGAAACGTGTGGAGTATTTGAAAAATGAGTTTTAATGACTCCAACCTAAGTGTATGTAACCTTCCGACTTCAACTGTATGTGCAAATGTTTATTATATTATTATAATACATAATATGATGGATTACAATAGCAATTGAACACATGCACTTCAATGTTATATCAATTTATATAAGAATAAAGCTTTTTTCCAACAACATGGAAGTGGTTCCACTCTGTAGGCTACTGCTAATCACATCATTTAGCAGGTCAAATTACATTTTAACACTCTAGCTTTGAACAATCTCTCATAACATTGGAATATCTAAAGTGAACCTGTTACATGTTACTAGTTACAATGTTACGAATGATTAGCTGCTAAATTGTTGGTCATCTCTGTCAGAGTAGTCCTACCTAACTGTATGATAAACCATATAACTGAACGTTACAATGTTTTTTCCCCTCAATCATTTCTTAATAACGTATATCATTCGATGTCTTCTCCATAAGGTGTTTCTTGGTGTTCTTCTCCGGCCTGAACAGAATAATGAAGCATTTAGGAACAAATAACAGAAAGAACAACCCAAAGCTAGAGGTGATGATGGCAAAGATCTCCACAGCTACAGTGAACTTCCCAGGAGAGCTGACATAAGCTGGGATAAAGGTGATCCAGACTGCACAGAATATGAGCATGCTGAAGGTGATGAATTTGGCCTCATTAAAGTTATCAGGCAGCTTCCGAGCCAGAAAAGCCAGCACAAAGCACAAAAGAGACAGGAGTCCTATATAGCCCAACACAGACCAGAAACCAATAGCTGAACCCACATCACACTCTAGAATGATCTTTTCCTTGTAGGTAGTGAGGTTTTTAATGGGGAAGGGAGGGGACAGGACCAACCACAGAGTGCATATCAAAGCCTGGACAAACGTGAAGGACACTACAGTCAATCTCTGCTGTGGAGGACCAAACCATTTCATGACATTACTGCCTGGAAGTGTAGCCCTGAAGGCCATCAACACCACTATTGTTTTCCCCAGAACACAAGAGATGCAGAGGACGAAGGTGATCCCAAACGCTGTGTGGCGCAGCATACAGGACCACTCAGAGGGCCGGCCAATGAAAGTAAGAGAACACAGAAAACACAGTGTCAAGGAGAAGAGAAGCAGGAAGCTCAGCTCAGAGTTGTTGGCCCTGACGATGGCCGAAGTTCGGTGGCGGTAGAAGACAGTTGCCGTGGCGATGGCCAGACAAGCCCCGCCCACAGAGCAGGCGGTCAGGATGATTCCGAGGACCTCGTGGAAGGACAGGAACTCCACAGGCTTAAGGATACAGCGGTCTCTCTCAGCGTTGGGCCAGTACTCCTCGGGACAGATCAGACAGTCTGAAGAATCTGACCAGGACAAAACAACAGACATCAAATGTTAATAATAATAGATTCAGATTTTATTTATTTACAAATACATGTCCCACAATGCTGCACTTTGTCAGTTTACAATAAAGAATGTTGAATTAATGTGCAGCTTACATGAGATAATAAGAACAGGAACATGATTGACAGACACTACCTTTGTAGTGCTGGTAATATGAATAAACCACTACTTAGTGAACCGTGATAGAAATTACAACACATTTTTGCCAACTGTTCCTATAGTCCTACCTGTGTTATTACTTATTTCTCCCTCTGCACATTGGATACAGTCATAACAGCATACAGGCTTTCCTTTCTGTACAGCCTTACGAGTGCCTGGGGGACAGCTCTCACTGCACACTGACACAGGTACTTGTGTACTGTTCTTTACCCAGGTGATTTCCCTCTCGATGTGAAGCCTCTGGTCAGGAGGCATGGACCCATCATAGAGACCCACTGTCACAAAATCTATATTCCCACTCTCCCGTCTCTGCCAGTTGACCAGCTCATAGGTTGCCACTGGGTCCCCGTTGGCATCGAAAGACACCTGGTACCCGTTACGAGAGAAGTTCACCCTCCTCAATCTCTCCAGGACCTGGGGGTTGGAAGGTCAAGGTAGAGAGAGAGGGGACAAGAGAGAAGGAGAGAGGTGAAGAGAGATGGAGAGAAGGAAAGATAGATGGAGTGAGAGAGAGAAACAGAACATTAATTCAACTCATAAATTTGTCAGATGCGTTACTTCAGAACAAGTTGTCAAGTATAATGAGAACTCATAGGCCTTCATACATGTAGTCTCAATAAACATATTTATCAGGACATTATCCTATCGTCTTGTCATTCACCTTTGTTGGCTTCACATTGAGATTTTTGTCACAGTTCACAGTGGAGTTTTCTCTCTCTTCACAAACAATGCTGTGGATGGCGTGTGCTATGGCGTAAACAGCTTTATACACCATGTTAGTGACACGCAGCTGGGATGTATCTGTGAAGGGTGTCTGTAGCTGCTGTATATCCTCACTTCCGTCACACACCTTCTCCTCAACCCCAACACCTGTAGAGGTCCCTACAGACAGACAGACAGACAGACAGACAGACAGACAGACAGACAGACAGACAGACAGACAGACAGACAGACAGACAGACAGACAGACAGACAGAAACAGACAGACAGACAGACAGACAGACAGATAGATAGATAGATAGATAGATAGATAGATAGATAGATCGATAGATCGATAGATAGATACCTATCACCAGCCGACAGCCAAAGGCTCCCTCCCAGAACTCAGTGAGCAGGGGAGAGTTGGACACCTTCTGTGGGGAGAGGTCCAGGAGGAAGTCCCTGAAGCCGGGGATGACAGAGCGTTGGATGCCAAAGCCGATGGCCCCGGCACACAGGCCGAAGCGCAGCATGTCTCGGTCAGTGACCCAGGACTCACTCCCGATCCACTGGCGGGGAGGAGAGGGCAGGCGGTCCATCTCCTCCAGCAGGATCCTCATTTCCACAACAGATGTGAATGCAACCACCACCCTGGCTGTGGAGCTGGGGAACATGATTATATCATAACACATCCTTGTCATGTTTATCATTCATTGGAATGTCTCAGTGAAGTGAACATGAACATTAGTATTAATCAACACTTTTGACATGTTTAACATAAGCAAATCATGTTGTTCTCACAGATCAGCTTTGGGAAAAGAGAGAAATTAATATCAATAGTTTTTTTATAAATATGGTCTTGCATTTGTGTGAATGAAAAGTTCAAATGTAATCATGGATCACCTGCGGATCACGTCGGCCACCCGTTGCACTCTGCTGGGTGGGTTGGTACGGGAGAAGGCTTCAGAATACTCCACACAGATACCTTCCTCTTGTGCTGCCTGTAGGAAAGCCGCCATCCCGTTATTACCGTAGTCAGAGTCGGAACGGACCGCCCCAATCCAGGTCCAGCCGAAGTGCCTGATGAGGTGGGCCAGAGCGGCAGCCTGGAACTGATCACTGGGGATGGTTCTGAAGAAGGTTGGATACTGTTTCTTATCACTCAGACACGCACAGGTGGAAAAGTGGCTCACCTAGGTAAAAACAGACAGTCGAAAACATGAGAAAGAACATAATGTCGGCCAAACAAGTCTCAGTTATTGGCTACTTCCTGCTTTTTTTCTTTAGCTGTGTGGTATGATATTAGGGAGACATTAAAAATAATAAGCCAATTTATTGTTTTTCATTTGGCAAGATTGAAAAGGATACATATTTCTACATATTTCTAACTTGGTCATTCTATTCATATTGAAAATAGTTTTATAAGACAAACTGCTGCTGTGAAAAAAAAAAGTTACAGGTATGACAACAATCCCTGGTATCCCATAACAACCTAGCCTATGAAAGATAGCCCTCAGATCATGTTTAAATGCATCCAGACTCATAGTCCTCAGTCTATGTTCAAATGCCTTTCTCCACATAATTTCACACAGAAATGTATATTCCTGAAAGAGAGGAGAATACAGTTGGACTACAGGAAGTTAAAAGAGGACATCCTGAAAGAGAGGAGAATATATGATTTCTTTCCACAGGAGTTTACCTGAGGAATGCCGAAAGGGCCGATGATGCGCAACATGCTGATGGTAGGCGTGGAGTCAGACTCGCCCACGATAGCTGTCACTGTAGGCGACCCCGAGCACTGTTCTCCGGTATCAAACATTGGGTCCAGGCCGTTAGCCAGCTGGAAGGCCACATTCATGGCCATGGGGACCGAGGTGCACGAGTCGTGCACTTGATAACCAAGTGTGACACCCGGTAGAAGGTCCGAACTGTTGTTTATCTCCTCAACTGCGAAGACCATGGCGCGCGAGAAGCGCAACTCACGGGAATCCAAACTGTAAATAGAAGATAGGTGAGTGAACACCACTTGACTAAATGGTAAACTAGCATATAGAATACATGGTTATACGAGGGCAAACATCTTAATATCTAGCCTTATTTTCCACACTGTCTACATGCCTACACTTTTGATATCGGTAATTGAGGACATTGTAGTATATTCTGCATTTGAAAATGTGACACTTTGTAACAGTAGGCTTTACCTACTCTCTCAGACACAAACACACTTTTTACTTAAAACACTGTTTATCTGTCTTTAAACACACTGTCTCTGTATCTTTAAAACACAATTTATCTGTCTCCCCACACAGCCACAGTCCCTGTCCCCCACTCCCTCTTGCGCTCACTGACCTCCCTGTGCACTGCAGGGGCTCAGGCATGCTGGTGTAGCTGTGTTCCAAAGTGTACATGTAGTTGTGGATGGAGAACACACCCCCGATGACAAAGTCCCCGTCCTGGGAGAACACCGGAGGACGAGGGGTGCCTTGGAGCCTGCATCTGACAGACTCCAGCCCAGAGGCAGAGGCAGAGGCAGAGGCAGACGAGAGCAAGGCAAGCCCACCAGCCATCACAGCTAGATGTAGTAGAACCAGACTACCAGCCAGACTTGGATCCAGAGCAAGAGCCGGAGAGAGCCTCATTCCCCTGATGTGTAGAAGGTATGGCGTAATACAGTGCCACACAGACCCATATAGGTCAGGATACCTCTGTACTCTGGTTTAAATACCCACCGTACCTCTGTGGGGATTCCTCTGGAGACAACACTGTGGGTTTGGCCATGCCAAGGAGGGAGGGGTTAGAGGCTGCTCTGCTCACCCAGTCATGTCCTGCTTCTTTCAGCTATAGAGAGTGTATGCACCAGCATCAGAACTACGTTGACTGTAATGATTTAGATAGACATAAACATACATTAGACACACAATAACCATAAGCCTCTCTTATATTTCCCTGGCTGTCTAGTCCTCTTGGCACGCTGGCTATACACAGTATTTCCCCTTCTGTCTAGTCCAATTGACACTTTGCCTCACTTATATTTTCTCTACAGTCTAGTCCTCTTGGCAAGCTGGCTCTACACAGTATTTACCCAACAGTCTAGTCCTCTACGCACGCTGGCTCTACACAGCATTTGCCCTACAGTCTAGTCCATTTGGCACTTTGCCTCATTATATTTCACCTACAGTCTATTCCTCTTGGCACGCTGACTATTCACAGTGTTTCCCCTACAGCCTAGTCCTCTTGGCATGTTGCCGCACTTATTTTTCCTCTACTGTCTAGTCTTCTTGACACGCTGGTTCTACAGAGTATTTATTCAAAGTCTAGTCCTCTTCGTACGCTTTCTCTCTAATATTTCCCCTTCAGTATAGTCCTCTTGGCACGTTGCCCCACTACCAGTTGAAGTCGGAAGTTTACATTCACCTTAGCCAAATACATTTAAACTCAGTTTTTCAAATTTCCTGACATTTAATCCAACAAAAAATTCCCTGTTTTAGGTCAAGTAGGGTCACCACTTTATTTTAAGAATGTGCAAAGTCAGAAAAATAGCAGAGCAAATTATTTATTTCAGCTTTTATTTCTTTCTTCACGTTCCCAGTGGGTCAGAAGTTTACATACACTCAATTAGTATTTGGTAGCTGATAAGGGAATTATATGCTTAATGTTAATGATTAAAATATTCCACCCTGAAACCATATAATTGTATGAAATTTGTTAGAATCATAAATGTATAATCTAATGATGTGTGTAGTTTTAGTCAAAATTAGAACAAGGATCTTTTGTTCATTTTTAGTATGTAAGGGAACACCCCCCTGAAATGGACAAACATTAATTGGATCATATTGGCACCGTACGAAACATATACACAATGTACAATACCACTCAATTGGACGTTGTTTCATTCAAAACTCATTGCAAATGCCATATGGCAAATGCCAAGTGTAACACTGCAAAAATCCAATAGATGGGGAGCGCGCTCCACCGTAAATGTTCATATTGAAAACGTAACACAAGTCTAGACCCAAGAGTATAATTTTAGAAAATGTGAAAAAAAAATCAAAAACGTATTACCCTCTTAAAAAGTGCTTTCTGGACCGTTTTTCGAAATTCTTTTGACATTTTTAGTCAATTACACATGTATAAGAACTGTATGAACATACTTTTGTCATATTTTATTATCATATTATTATTTTTTTTTACTTGTCCATTAGGCATATGTCTTGCCCATTTGCAATATGATTTCATAGGAAGTCAAAAGTCGAAAATTTGAATATTTTTTCAAAAACGTATCACCCCCTTAAAAACGTGCTTTCTGGACCATTTTTCATTTTTTGTGAATTACACATGTATAAAAACTGTATGAACATACTTTTGTCATATTTGATTATCATATTATTATATATTTTTTTTTAACTTGTCCATAAGGCATATGTTTTCTCCATATGATTTCATAGGAAGTCAAAAGTCGAAAATAACGATTTTTTGAAAAATGTCCAAAATGACAAGGGGCTCCCCCTATTGGATGGGCACAGGTGGGGGGTGCTCCCTACCCAACCATAGACCACTTGCTCCCCCCTAAAGGCATTAAAAACCCTTTTAAAAATGTGCTTCTGCTAACACATTCCAATCACCAGGTGCACGGCTGTCCATTTGCAATATGTTTTATGCCTCCCGGGTGGCGCAGTGGTCTAGGGCACTGCATCGCAGTGCTAGCTGCGCCACCAGAGTCTCTGGGTTCGCGCCCAGGCTGGGCTGGGTTCGCGCCCAGGCTCTGTCGCAGCCGGCCGCAACCGGGAGATCCGTGGGGCGACGCACAATTGGCATAGCGTCGTCCGGGTTAGGGAGGGTTTGGCCGGTAGGGGTAGGGATCCTTGTCTCAGTATGTAAAAAAAAAAAAAAATGTAATAAAATGTATGCACTCTACTGTAAGTCGCTCTGGATAAGAGCGTCTGCTAAATGACTAAAATGTAAATGTAAAATGTTTTAATGGGCATTTACCATCACGAATTTGACATGCTCAAAAATACTGCAGGAATGCAAAAGTGACTGGCCCGATGAACTCAGGATGACTGGCCCGATGAACCCAAATCATAACAAATAAAATGTATTTATATAGCCCTTCGCCCATCAGCTGATATCTCAAAGTGCTGTACAGAAACCCAGCCTGAAACCCCAAACAGCAAGCAATGCAGGTGTAGAAGCACGGTGGCTAGTAAAAACTCCCTAGAAAGGCCAAAACCTAGGAAGAAACCTAACAAACTAACAAAACATGGCCAAGATGTTCAAATGTTCATAAATGACCAGCATGGTCAAATAATAATAATCACAGTAGTTGTTGAGGGTGCAGCAAGTCAGCACCTCAGCAGTAAATGTCAGTTGGCTTTTCATAGCAGATCATTAAGAGTATCTCGACCGCTCCTGCCGTCTCTAGAGAGTTGAAAACAGCAGGTCTGGGACAGGTAGCACATCCAGTGAACAGGTCAGGGTTCCATAGCCGCAGGCAGAACAGTTGAAACTGGAGCAGCAGTACGGCCAGGTGGACTGGGGACAGCAAGGAGTCATCATGCCAGGTCGTCCTGAGGCATGGTCCTAGGGCTTAGGTCCTCCGAGAGAGAGAAAGAAAGGGAGAAAGAGAGAATTAGAGAGAGCATACTTAAATTCACACAGGACACCGGATAAGACAGGAGAAGTACTCCAGATATAACAAACTGACCCTAGCCCCCCGACACATAAACTACTGCAGCATAAATACTGGAGGCTGAGACAGGAGGTGTCAGGAGACACTGTGGACCCATCCAATGATACCCCCGGACAGGGCCAAACAGGAAGGATATAACCCCACCCACTTTGCCAAAGCACAGCCCCCAAACCACTAGAGGGAAAACTTCAACCACCAACTTACCATCCTGAGACAAGGCCGAGTATAGCCCACAAAGATCTCCGCCACGGCACAACCCAAGGGGGGGCGCCAACCCAGACAGGAAGATCACGTCAGTGACTCAACTCACCCCTCCTAGGAACGGCATGAAAGCGCACCAGTAAGCCAGTGACTCAGCCCCTGTAATAGAGTTAGAGTCAAAGAATCGCAGTGGAGAGAGGGGAACCGGTCAGGCAGAGACAGCAAGGGCGGTTCGTTGCTCCAGAGCCTTTCCGTTCACCTTCACACTCCTGGGCCAGACTACACTCAATCATATGACCCACTGAAGAGATGAGTCTTCAGTAAAGACTTAAAAGTTGAGACCGAGTCTGCGTCTCTCACATGGGTAGGCAGACCATTCCATAAAAATGGAGATCTATAGGAGAAAGCCCTGCCTCCAGCTGTTTGCTTAAAAATTCTAGGGACATTTCGGAGGCCTGCGTCTTGTGACCGTAGCGTACGTGTAGGTATGTACGGCAGGACCAACTCGGAAAGATAGGTAGGAGCAAGCCCATGTAACGCTTTGTAGGTTAACAGTAAAACCTTGAAATCAGCCCTTGCCTTAACAAAAAGCCAGTGTAGGGAGGCTAGCACTTGAGTAATATGATCAAATTTTTGGGTTCTAGTCAGGATTCTAGCAGCCGTATTTATCACTAACTGAAGTTTATTTAGTGCTTTATCCGGGTAGCCGGAAAGTAGAGCATTGCAGTAGTCCAACCTAGAAGTAACAAAAGCATGGACCAATTTCTCTGCATAATTTTTGGACAGAAAATATCTGATTTTTGCAATGTTACGTAGATGGAAAAAAGCTGTCCTTGAAACAGTCTTGATATGTTCGTCAAAAGAGAGATCAGGGTCCAGAGTAACGCCGAGGTCCTTCACAGTTTTATTTGAGACGACTTTACAACCATCAAGATTAATTGTCAGATTCAACAGAAGATCTCTTTGTTTATTGGGACCTAGAACAAGCATCTCTGTTTTGTCCGAGTTTAAAAGTAGAAAGTTTTCAGCCATCCACTTACTTATGTCTGAAACACAGGCTTCTAGCGAGGGCAATTTTGGAGCTTCACCATGTTTCACTGAAATGTACAGCTGTGTGTCATCCGCATAGCAGTGAAAGTTAACATTATGTTTTCGAATGACATCCCCAAGAGGTAAAAATATATAGTGAAAACAATAGTGGTCCTAAAACAGAACCTTGAGGAACACCAAAATGTACAGTTGATTTGTCAGAGGACACACCATTCACAGAGACAAACTGATATCTTTCCGACAGATAAGATCTAAACCAGGCCAGAACTTGTCCGTGTAGACCAATTTGGGTTTCCAATCTCTCCAAAAGAATGTGGTGATCGATGGTATCAAAGGCAGCACTAAGGTCTAGGAGCACGAGGACAGATGCAGAGCCTCGGTCTGACGCCATTAAAAGGTCATTTACCACCGTCACAAGTGCAGTCTCAGTGCTATGATGGGGTCTAAAACCAGACTGAAGCATTTCGTATACATTGTTTGTCTTCAGGAAGGTAGTGAGTTGCTGCGCAACAGCTTTTTCAATTTTTTTTGAGAGGAATGGAAGATTCGATATAGGCCGATAGTTTTTTATATTTTCTGGGTCAAGGTTTGGCTTTTTCAAGAGAGGCTTTATTACTACCACTTTTAGTGAGTTTGGTACACATCCGGTGGATAGAGAGCCGTTTATTATGTTCAACATAGGAGGGCCAAGCACACGAAGCAGCTCTTTAAGTAGTTTAGTTGGAATAGGGTCCAGTATGCAGCTTGAAGGTTTAGAGGCCATGATTATTTTCATCATTGTGTCAAGAGATATAGTACTAAAACACTTAACCTCTAACGAGCCTCTACCCCGGGTCCGGGATCACCCCCCACCCCCCCACACACTGATTAGCATAGCTAGCATAGCTTCACAAGTAGATAGTAGCATCTAAATATCATTAAATCACAAGTCCAAGACACCAGATGAAAGATACAGATCTTGTGAATAAAGCCACCATTTCAGATTTTTTAAATGTTTTACAGGGAAGACAAAATATGTAAATCTATTAGCTAAACACGTTAGCAAAATACACAATTTCTTTGTCCACCATTTTTTCTCTCCACCAGTAGCTATCACCAATTCGGCTAAACTAAGATATTGATAGCCAATAACCAATAAAAAAACTCATCAGATGACAGTCTGATAACATATTTATGGTATAGGATAGGTTTTGTTAGAAAAAAGTGCATATTTCAGGTAGAAATCACAGTTTACAATTGCACCGACCATCACAAGACGACTAGAATTACTATAGAGAGCAACGTGTATGACCAATTTACTCTTAATAAAACATTTCATAAGAATAGACAAAGCATAGCAATGGAAAGACCCAGATCTTGTGATTCCAGACAATATTTCAGATTTTCTAAGCGTTTTACAGCGAAAACACAATAAATCGATAAGTTAGCATACCACATGTGAAAACGTTACCAGAGCATCGATTCAAGCCAAAGAGAGCTATAACGTAATCACCGCCAAAATATATTAATTTTTTCACTAACCTTCTCAGAATTCTTCCGATGACACTCCTGTAACATAATTTTACAACATACATATACAGTTTGTTCGAAAATGTGCATATTTAGCCATACAAAACCGTGGTTACACAATGAAAATACTAGGAAATCAAGCCTCAAAATGTCTGACGTCATCTTTCAGAGTGATCTAGTTTAATTGAAAGCTAATCATATACTTGACTAAAAAATACAGGGTTGACAGGAATCAAAAGACAAATTAGTTCTTAATGCAATCGCTGATTTACATTTCAAAAATTATCCTTACTTTTCAATACAGGTTGCGCCAAGCGAAGCTATAGCAAACAAGATGGCGACATAAACGTTTAACATTTATCGACAGAAACACGATTTATCATCATAAATTGTTCTTACTGTGAGCTGTTCTTCCATCAGAATCTTGGGCAAAGAATCCTTTCTTGGGTCTAATCGTCTTTTGGTCGAAAGCTGTCCTCTTGCCATGTGGAAATGCACACTGCGTTCGGCATGAACTGTAAACGTTCCCAGCTGTTCAAAGTGCCTCAGAAATAAATGGGTCAAAATCGCACTAAACGGATATAAATTGCTATAAAACGGTTTAAATTAACTACCTTATGATGTTTTTAACACCTCTAACGAGTAAAAACATGACCAGAGAAATATTACTGGCTAAACAAACGCTTGGAAGGAGGCGAGTCCGACGTCCTCCGTGCGCAAGACGCAGGCAGCAAAGGGATGCTGCTTCCGGTATTTGCTCCTTTATGCAGCCTCTGAATGCGCAATCGACTCCATTCAAATCGTCATCACGTACTGACATCCAGCGGAAGACGTAAGCAGTGTCCGTATCCTCATAGCAATAACAGTGGCCTTTAAACTGACTCCAGATCAGGGGCCAAAATGTGTGAAATCTGACTCCATGTCAGGGAAATTGATGTAGAATTAGTTCTGTTCCACTCAGAGACAAAATTCCAACGCCTATAGAAACTGGAGAGTGTTTTCTATCCAATAATAGTAATAATATGCATATTGTATGAGCAAGAATTTAGTAGGAAGCCGTTTAATCTGTAATGCAATTATGCTAATGAGAAAACAGCACCCCCTGTAGTCGCAAGAAGTTAATGCAACCGCCGTGTTAGATTTTTAAAAATAACTTTACCATAACAAACAGCTTACCTTATAGCGAGACAGCGCCCGCCAAAACGGCGGATAATAGGACTCAACATTTTACACAGAAATACGAAATAACATCATAAATTGTTCTTACTTTTGCTGAGCTTCCATCAGAATCTTGTACAAGGAGTCCTAGGTCCAGAATAAATCGTTGTTTGGTTTTAGAATGTCCTTCTCTCCTGTCGAATTCGCTCCACAAGGCTAGCCAATGTTGATGACGTTCCCAAATTCTCTCGACGCAGAGAACGGAAAACTCCAAAAGTCCCATTAAACGTTGAATAAACTGATGAAACTCGGTTGAAAAAACCTACTTTATGATGTTTTTCTAATATGTATCAAATAAAAACAAAGCCGGAGATATTAGCCGTGTATACCGAACGCTTATCATAAGACAATATGGAGGTGCTTCCCGCGCCTAGGTAGAGAAAGGAAATTCTGGACACGTCATTCCAAGAGCTCTTGTTAGACCTCAGATCAAGCTAGACACCCCATTCCACCTTCCACTGCCTGTTGACATCTAGTGGAAGGTGTATGCAGTGCATGCATATCCATAAATATAAGGCAATTCAATAGGCAGGCCCTGGAACAGAGCATCGTTTCAGATTTTTCACTTCCTGTCTGGAAGTTTGCTGCAAAATTAGATCTGTTTTACTCACAGATATAATTCAAACAGTTTTAGAAACTTGAGAGTGTTTTCTATCCAATAGTAATAATAATATGCATATTGTACGATCTAGAATAGAGTATGAGGCAGTTTAATTTGGGCACGATTTTTTCCAAAGTGGAAACAGCGCCCCATATTGACAAGAAGTTTTAACATACATCTTGAATAACGTTCCAACTGGAGAATTAAATCGACTTCAAATGAGAGATGGAACAGAGCTGCCTCTCACGTGAACGCACGTGTTGAATGCATGGTCACCTCATGGCACCTCATACTAAATTCTGTCTCCTTCGACCCCCCTTCACATTAGAGTCATCAGACTTAGTTCTGTTGACTGCTGACATCTAGTGGAAGCCGTAGGAAGTGAAAACCCATCCATATCTCTCTGTATTTTGAATAAGAGCTTGGTTGAAAATATGGCACCCCAGAAAAAATTCAAACAGGAAGTGGAACTTCTCAGGTTTTTGCCTGCCATATGAGTTCTGTTAATCTCACAGACTTAACCTTTTGTCAATATGGGGGCGCTGTTTTCACTTTGTAAAATGTCGTTCCCAAATTAAACTGCCTCGTACTAAATTCTTGCTCGTACAATATGCATATTATTATTACTATTGGATAGAAAACACTCTCTAGTTTCTAAAACCGTTTGAATTATATCTGTGATTAAAACAGAACTCATTTTGCAGCAAACTTCCTGTCAGGAAGTGAGAAATCTGAAATCGAGGGCTCTGTTCCAGGGTCAGTTTATAAATTTGCATGGAATCTATGGGTCTACATGCACTGCACACGCCTTCCCCTAGATGTCAGTAGGCAGTGAGAATTGGAATGGGGTGTCTAGTTAGATCTGAGGCCGAACAAAAGCTCTTGGAACCGTGGGTGTAGTCTTTTCACCGTTCGTCTTGGTGCGAGACAGACCTCAGGATTGCTTTCTGAAAAGCTGTCGTTATAGGCCTTAGATATATCTGGCTCTGATTTTATTCGATATATGTGTTAAAAACATCATAAACTAGTTATATTAAACCGACTTATAGCAGTTTATATCAGTTGATTGCGATTTTCTGGAATTTCTTTGTCTTGCGTTATGGTGCGTTGGACACTGCTGCGCCACATGGCTAGGTTTGGCTGCTAATTCTACAGACGAAGAGGGCATTCTACAACCAAACAACGATTATTCTGGACAAAGGACAACTTGTACAATATTCTGATGGAAGCTCATCAAATAGTAGGAACCATTTATGATATTATTTCGTATTTCTGTCGAAAAATGTTTAGACTATATTCTGCCCAGATTTCGGGCGCTGTTTAGCTGTAACGTAAGCTGTATGTCGTAATAAGGTTATTTAAAAAAATCTAACACAGCGGTTGCATTAAGAACTAGTGTATCTTTCATTTGCTGTCCAACCTGTATTTTTTAGTAAAGTATATGATTAGTTATTTGATTAGATGATGTGAGTGTCAGAAATATGTCCGGATTATTTTGGGCAGTTTGGCTAGTATTCACATTGTTCAACCACGAATTGTACCACTAAATATGCAAATTTTCGAACAAACCATATATGTATTGTGTAATATGTTGTTATAGCACTGTCATCTGATGAAGTTTGAGAAGGTTAGTGAAAAAATTAATATATTTTGCTGGTTTATTCGCTATTGCTAACGCTCCTTGATTGAATGCGGCTGTGTGGTAGGCTATTGTAGTAAGCTAATATAATGCTATATTGTGTTTTCGCTGTAAAACACTTAAAAAATCTGAAATATTGGCTGGATTCACAAGATGTTTGTCTTTCATTTGCTGTACACTGTGTATTTTTCATAAATGTTTTATGATGAGTATTTAGGTAATTCACGTTGGTCTCTGTAGTTATTCTAGCTGCTTTGGTGAGATTTTGTGATGGTGACTGCAATGTAAAACTATGATTTATACCTGAAATATGCACATTTTTCGAACAAACATATGCTATACAATAAATATGTTATCAGACTGTCATCTGATGAAGTTGTTTCTTGGTTAGTGACTATTTATATCTTTATTTGGTCGAATTTGTGATAGCTACCTATACAGTAAAAAAAATGGTGGAAATATCCGGTTGGGTCTTTTGCTATCGTGGTTAGCTAATAGAAATACATATTGTGTTTTCCCTGTAAAACATTTTAAAAATCGGAAATGATGGCTGGATTCACAAGATGTGTATCTTTCATCTGGTGTCTTGGACTTGTGATTTCATGATATTTAGATGCTAGTATTTACTTGTGGCGCTATGCTAGGCTATGCTAGTCAGCTTTTTTACTGATGAGGGTGCTCCCGGATCCGGCATGGTTACTCGTGAGAAGTTAATTCAAACAGTTTTAGAAACTTTAGAGTGTTTTCTATCCAATACTAATAATAATATGCATATATTAGCAACTCAGACTGAGGAGCTGGCCGTTTACAATGGGCACCTTTCATCCAAGCTACTCAATACTGCCCCTTCAGCCATAAGAAGTTAAGATTGTTACTTCCGGCGCCGACCGAGATGGCCGCCTCGCTTCGCGTTCCTAGGAAACTATGCAGTATTTTGTTGTTTTATGTGTTATTCCTTACATTGGTACCCCAGGTAATCTTAGGTTTCATTACATACAGTCGGGATGAACTACTGAATATAAGAGCAACGTCAACTCACCATCGTTACAACCAGGAATATGACTCTCCCGAAGCGGATCTGGTGTTTTGCCTTCCACCCAATACAATGGATCTGATCCCAGCCGGTGACCCTAAACAACGACGCGAAAAAGGGGCAAACGAGGCGGTCTCCTGGTCAGGCTTCGGAGACGGGCACATCGTGCTCCACTCCCTAGCATACTACTCGCCAATGTCCAGTCTCTTGACAATAAGGTTGATGAAATCCGAGCACGGGTAACATTCCAGAGAGACATCAGGGATTGTAACGTTCTTTGCTTCACGGAAACATGGCTCACTCGAGAGACGCTAACGGAGTCGGTGCAGCCAGCTGGTTTCTTCACGCATGGCGCCGACAGAAACAAACATCTTTCTGGTAAGAAGAGGGGCGGGGGTGTATGCCTTATGATCAACGAGACGTGGTGTGATCATAACAACATACAGGAACTCAAGTCATTCTGTTCACCAGATTTAGAATTCCTCACAATCAAATGTCGACCGCATTATCTACCTAGGGAATTCTCTTCGATTATAATCACAGCCGTATATATTCCCCCCCAAGCAGACACATCGATGGCCCTGAACGAACTTTATCTGACTCTTTGTAAACTGGAAACCATACACCCTGAGGCTGCATGCATCGTAGCTGGGGATATTAACAAGGCTAATCTGAAAACAAAACTCCCTAAATTCTATCAGCATATCGATTGTGCTACCAGGGCTGGTAAAACCTTGGATCATTGTTATACTAACTTCCGCGACGCATATAAGGCCCTCCCCCGCCCTCCTTTCAGAAAAGCTGACCACGACTCCATTTTGTTGCTTCCAGCCTACAAACAGAAACTAAAACAGCAAGCTCCCGCGCTCAGGTCTGTTCAACGCTGGTCCGACCAATCTGATTCCACGCTTCAAGACTGCTCCGATCACGTGGATTGGGATATGTTCCGCATTGCGTCCAACAACAACATTGACGAATATGCTGATTCGGTGAGCGAGTTCATTAGAAAGTGCATTGACGATGTCGTACCCACAGCAACGATTAAAACATTCCCAAACCAGAAACCGTGGATTGATGGCAGCATTCGCGTGAAACTGAAAGCGCGAACCACTGCTTTTAACCAGGGCAAGGTGACCGGAAACATGACCGAATACAAACAGTGTAGCTATTCCCTCCGCAAGGCAATCAAACAAGCTATGTCCCAGTATAGAGACAAAGTAGAGTCGCAATTCAACAGCTCAGACACAAGAGGTATGTGGCAGGGTCTACAGTCAATCACGGGTTACAAAAAGAAAACCAGGCCCGTCGCGGACCAGGATGTCTTGCTCCCAGACAGACTAAATAACTTTTTTGCTCGCTTTGAGGACAATACAGTGCCACTGACACGGCCCGCTACCAAAACCTGCGGGCTCTCCTTCACTGCAGCCGAGGTGAGTAAAACATTTAAACGTGTTAACCCTCACAAGGCTGCAGGCCCAGACGGCATTCCCAGCCCCGTCCTCAGAGCATGCGCAGACCAGCTGGCTGGTGTGTTTAACTTCTTAAGGACAGGGGGTGCTGTTTTCACTTTGGGGGAAAATCGTATCCAATTTAAACGGCCTCGTACTCAATTCTTGCTCGTACAATATGCATATTATTATTACTATTGGATAGAAAACACTCTCTAGTTTCTAAAACCGTTTGAATTATTTCTCTAAGTGAAACAGAACTCTTTTTACAGCCCATTTCCTATCCGGAAGTGAGATTTCCAAAAGCGAGGTCTCTCTTCAAGAGCTTGTCTATAAAAGGGCATGTCACTTATGACTGTAGAAACACGTCATACACCTTCCCCTGGGTGTCATGCGGAAGTGAGAGCAGAAATGACTTGATTATCTCGTTCTGGGATTGAATACAACCTCTTGGAGTGAGAGGTCCGCCATTATTTTTTTTTGGAAGACGCGAAGTTGGACCTGGAATCGCCTCCTGGAAAACCGTCGTTATAGGTGAATATGATCTCCGGCTTCGATTTTATTTGATACATGTCACAATATCATCCTAAAGTATGTTTTTTCAATATAGTTTAATTATATTATTGAAATTTATTCGGGACTTTAGACGTGATGCGTTGGAGGAATTTGTTCAAGAAGGAGAGGTTAGCGCCGCACGGCCAGTGTGCTTGCTAATTCATTAGGGAAATAGTTCGTTCTGGATCCAAACAAAGACGGTTCTGAACAAAGGACCCATTGTACAACATTCTGATGGAAGATCAACAAAGATAAGGACCCAATTTGGGATGCTATTTCATATATCTGTTGAACTGTGCTATCGCTACCGTTTGTCTTGAATCAATGCTGCTGTGTGTTAGCTATTGTAGTAAGCTAATATAACGATATATTGTGTTTTCGCTGTAAAACACTTCAAAAATCGGAAATATTGGCTGTATTCACAAGATCTTTGTCTTTCATTTGCTATCCACCATATATTTCTCTGAAATGTTTTATGATGAGTAATTAGGTAGTTGACGTTGGTGTCTGTATTTACTCTGGCTACTCCCGTGCTATTTCTGACTGTAGCTATGATGGTTGCTATGATGGTAGCAGTAATGTAAAACTGATTTATAGCTCAAATATGCAAATTTTTCGAACAAAACATAGATTTATTGTATAACATGTTTTAGGACTGTCATCTGAGGGAGTTGTTTCTAGGTTAGTTAGGTTGGTTCTAGGTTAGTTAGGTTGGCTTTGTGCATGCTACCTGCATGCTACCGGTGCTGTGAAAAATGTCTGTCTGTCTTTTGTATTTGGTGGTGAGCTAACATAAATATACGTGGTGTTTTCGCTGTAAAACATTTTAAAAATCTGAAATATTGGCTATATTCACAAGATCTTTGTCTTTCATTTGCTATCCACCATATATTTTTCTGAAATGTTTTATGATGTGTAATTAGGTAGTTGACGTTGGTGTCTGTATTTACTCTGGCTACTCCCGTGCTATTTCTGACTGTAGCTATGATGGTAGTAGTAATGTAAAACTGATTTATAGCTCAAATATGCACATTTTTCGAACAAAACATAGATTTATTGTGTAACATGTTATAGGACTGTCATCTGATGAAGTTGTTTCTAGGTTAGTTTGGTTGGATCTTGGTTAGTTAGGTTGGCTTTGTGCATGCTACCTGTGCTGTGAAAAATGTCTGTCCTTTTTTGTATTTGGTGGTGAGCTAACATAAATATACGTGGTGTTTTCGCTGTAAAACATTTTAAAAATCGGACATGTTGGCTGGATTCACAAGATGTTTATCTTTCAAATGCTGTATTGGACTTGTTAATGTGTGAAAGTTAAATATTTCTAAAAAATACATTTTGAATTTCGCGCCCTGCACTTGAGCTGGATGTTGTCATAAGTGTACCGGTGTCGGGCTTGCAGCCTGAAGAAGTTTTAAACAGCCACCACTAACATTTAGTGGCCGCTGCCAACATACTGACTCAACTCCAGCCACTTTAATAATGGGATTGATGGAAATTATGTAAAAATGTATCACTAGCCACTTTAAACAATGCCACTTAATATAATGTTTACATACCCTACATTACTCATCTCATATATGTATATACTGTACTGTATATCATCCACTGCATCTTGCCATCTTTATGTAATACATGTATCACTAGCCACTTTAAACTATGCCACTTTATTTTTACATACCCTACATTACTCATCTCATATGTATAGACTGTACACTATACTATCTACTGCATCTTGCCTATGCCGTTCTGTACCATCACTCATTCATATATCTTTATGTACATATTCTTTATCCCTTTACACTTGTGTGTATAAGGTAGTAGTTGTGGAATTGTTAGGTTAGATTAGTTGTTGGTTATTACTGCATTGTCGGAACTAGAAGCACAAGCATTTCGCTACACTCGCATTAACATCTGCTAACCATGTGTATGTGACAAATAACATTTGATTTGATTTGATTTGAAGTGTCTCTCTTGATCCTAGGTCCTGGCAGAGTTGTGCAGACTCAGGACAGCTGAGCTTTGGAGGAATACGCAGATTTAAAGAGGAGTCCGTAATTTGCTTTCTAATGATCATGATCTTTTCCTCAAAGAAGTTCATGAATTTATTACTGCTGAAGTGAAAGCCATCCTCACTTGAGGAATGCTGTTTTTTAGTTAGCTTTGCGACAGTATCAAAAATACATTTTGGAATGTTCTTATTTTCCTCAAATAAGTTGGAAAAATAAGATGATCGAGCAGCAGTAAGGGCTCTTCGATACTGCACGGTACTGTCTTTCCAAGCTAGTCGGAAGACTTCCAGTTTGGCGTGGCGCCATTTCCGTTCCAATTTTCTGGAAGCTTGCTTCAGAGCTCGGGTATTTTCTGTATACCAGGGAGCTAGTTTCTTATGACAAATGTTTTTCGTTTTTAGGGGTGCAACTGCATCTAGGGTATTGCGCAAGGTTAAATTGAGTTCCTCAGTTAGGTGGTTAACTTATTTTTGTCCTCTGACGTCCTTGGGTAGGCAGAAGGAGTCTGGAAGGGCATCAAGGAATCTTTGTGTTGTCTGAGAATTTATAGCATGACTTTTGATGCTCCTTGGTTGGGGTCTGAGCAGATTATTTGTTGCGATTGCAAACGTAGTAAAATGGTGGTCCTATAGTCCAGGATTATGAGGAAAAACATTAAGATCTACAACATTTATTCCATGGGACAAACCTAGGTCCAGAGTATGACTGTGGCAGTGAGTAGGTCCAGAGACATGTTGGACAAAACCCACTGAGTCGATGATGGCTCCGAAAGCCTTTTTGAGTGGGTCTTTGGACTTTTCCATGTGAATATTAAAATCACCAAAAATTAGAATATTATCTGCTATGACTACAAGGTCCGATAGGAATTCAGGGAACTCAGTGAGGAACGCTGTAGCTATACAAAGTGATTGAGTCGGCTGCATAGACTGGCCAGGAAACACAGATAAAAAAATATATATATATCACTTCCGGGTTATATTTTCCCAGGTTTTCGCCTGTAGAATCAGTTTTGTTATACTCACAGACAATACTTTGGAAACTTTGGAGTGTTTTCTATCCTAATCTGTAAATTATATGCATATTCTACGATCTGGATCTGAGAAATAGTCTGTTTACCTTGGGAACGTTATTTAAAAAAATAAATAATAATCTGACCCCTAGCGTCAAGAAGTAAGTAAAAACAGTTTTTTTTCATCTCACAGATTACAATGACATCTCTCCCCATAGGAATACATTGCCTGCTCCCCTAAATTCAACCTGAAGACTATGTGGGTTATGAATTGAAATTTGCTATCGTAAATGTGAGCAACACCTCCGCCTTTGCGGGATGCACGGGGGATATGGTCACTAATGTAACCAGGAGGGGAGGACTCATTTAACAAAGTAAATTCCTCAGGCTTAAGCCATGTTTCAGTCAGGCCAATCACATCAAGATTATGATCAGTGATTAGTTCATTGACTATAACTGCCTTTGAAGTGAGGGATCTAACATTAAGTAGCCCTATTTTGAGATGTGAGGTATCACGATCTCTTTCAAAAATGGCAGGAATGAAGGAGGTCTTTATCCTAGTGAGATTGCTAAGGCGAACACCGCCATGTTGAGTTTTGCCCAACCTAGGTCGAGGCACAGACACAGTCTCAATGGGGATAGCTGAGCTGACTACACTGACTATGCTAGTGGCAGACTCCACTAAGCTGGCATGCTGGCTAACAGCCTGCTGCCTGGCCTGCACCCTATTTCATTGTGGAGCTAGAGGAGTTAGAGCCCTGTCTATGTTGGTAGATAAGATGAGAGCACCCCTCCAGCTAGGATGGAGTCCGTCACTCCTCAGCAGGCCGGGCTTGGTCCTGTTTGTGGGTGAGTCCCAGAGAGAGGGCCAATTATCTACAAATTCTATCTTTTGGGATGGGCAGAAAACAGTTTTCAACCAGCGATTGAGTTGTGAGACTCTGCTGTAGAGCTCATCACTCCCCCTAACTGGGAGGGGGCCAGAGACAATTACTTGATGCCGACACATCTTTCTAGCTGATTTACATGCTGAAGCTATGTTGCGCTTGGTGACCTCTGACTGTTTAATCCTAACATTGTTGGTGCCGACGTGGATAAAAATATCTCTATACTCTCTACACTCACCAGTTTTAGCTTTAGCCAGCACCATCTTCAGATAATCGCTCATCCTGGCCTGATGAACTCAGGATGGCCGGACAGTGATAGTGGTTCCTCTCCATCGCTCGTTGTGTTGATTACATCATTTCCATTTGGTGACGTTTTTCACTGTTGAATCATAATGCAAATGTACTGTGCATTTGCAATATGTTTCAATGGGCATTTACCATCACGAATTTGACATGCTCAAAAATACTGCAGAAATGCAAAATTGACTGGCCTGATGAACTCGGGATGGCCGGGCAGTGCTAGTGGTTCCTCTCCATCGCTCGATGGTGACATGAGAGAAGTGGGACTCTGTCGTTTTTTTACAGTTTTTGAAAAATTTCCAAAATGACTAGGGGCACACCCTATTGGATGGGCACGGATGGGGGGTGCTCCCTACCCAACCGTGGACCCCTTGCACACCCATAAATGTATTTAAAACCATTTTGAAAATGTTATCCTGGTAACCCGTTCCAATCACCAGGCGCACGGCTGTCCATTTGCAATATGTTTCAATGGGCATTTACCATCACGAATTTGACATGCTCAAAAAAACTGCAGGAATGCAAAATTGACTGGCCCGATGAACTCGGGATTGCCGGGTAGTGATTCTGGTTCCTCTCCATCGCTCGTTGGTGTTGATTCAGAATGTCATTTTGGTGATGGTACCTCACTGTTTAAACATATTGCAAATGGACAAAAGTCAACCAGCAACTCACCGTCCATCAGTCAATTAGATATTATTCTGACACCAAACTGATACAAACTGGCACCACACCCACTTTTTCCAACTCGTTTAGAAGCCAACTATCACATATTTCAGAGCAGGCCCAAAATTCACAGCCCCTTCTGTTCAAACCATAATAAAAACATAAAACACGTAGTTACGTTCTAGCTGCGGGTCGGGTTCTGACATTATGTGTAGGCCTAGCTGAGGCGACCTCGAATCCCATGTTTCGGCTCGATAGGTCATTTAGAGCCCGAGCAGCGACCTTAATTGGTGCTGAAAATGCACTTTTTCCGGACATTGCTACGGGGTCCTTGAATGAGCTATCGAACAGAAACGTTGGGGTCCGTCTCTATGGGCCGAGGCGGTGTCAATGCACCTAGTCTCGTGACTCTGTGACTTTTCTAAATGTCGTCATTTTCGTAATGGTCAAAATTAATTGAAGTTATTGCAAATGTACAAGGTTGTTTCTCGGGCTGAGAACCTTCTAGAGCCACATAACTCACCGTGCACTATCGACTTGGTAGCATTGCCTTTAAATTGTTTAACTTGGGTCAAACATTTTGTGTAGCCTTCCACAAGCTTCCCACAATAAGTTGGGTGAATTGTGGCCCATTCCTCCTGACAGAGCTGGTGTAACTGAGTCAGGTTTGTCAGCCTCCTCGCTCGCACACACCTTTTTCAGATCTCCCCACAAATTCTCTATTGCATTGAGGTCAGTGATTTATGATGGCCATTCCAATACCTTGACTTTGTTGTCTTTAGGCCATTTTTGTCACAACTTTGGAAGTATGCTTGGGGTCACTGTCCATTTGGAAGAGTCATTTGCGACCAAGCTTTAACTTCCTGACTGATGTCTTGAGAAGTTGCTTCAATATATCCACATAATTTTCTCCCCTCATGATGCCATCTATTTTGTGAAGTGCACCAGTCCCTCCTGCAGCAAAGAAACCGCACAACATGATGCTGCCACCCCCGTGCTTCAGGTTTGGGATGGTGTTCTTTTTTCTTGCAAGCCTCCTCCTTTTTCCTCCAAACATAACGATGGTCACTTTGTCCCCATGTGCAGTTGCAAACCGTAGTCTGGCATTATTTGTGGTGGTTTTGGTGCAGTGGCTTCTTCATTGCTGAGCGACCTTTCAGGTTATGTCGATATAGTACTCGGCACGTGCGTACTTGGCACGGTTGTCGTAAGAACTTCTTCCCCATGGCACAGCGGATATTGAGTTCCACATATTTATTCCAAAGTGAATCTTAAGCCAAAAACAAGAAATCAAATAAACGAACAAAGGAACGTGGTTCACATGCACAAACACAAAATAATATCCCACAGACACAAGTGGGAAAAATATCTACTTAAATATGATCCCCAATTAGAGACAACGATTACCAGCTGCCTCTAATCGGGAATCATACAAAACACCAACACAGAAAATATAGTCTCGAACACAATATAGAAATTATAAACTATAATAACCACTAGTCACGCCCTGACCTACTACACCATATAGAAACAAGGGTTCTCTATGGTCAGGGCGTGACAGTACCCCCCCCCCCCCAAAGTGCGGACTCAAAACCTGAAACCAAATGGGGGGGTTAGGGGGGTGACTAGTGGCGGTGGCGGCTCCGGTGCAGATTGTAGCTCCCCCAGACCCCGGATCCGACCATGGAGCCGGGCTGAACGCCGTGCCTGGACTGGGCACCGGCGCAGAGGAGGGCTCCTGCACTGGAGCTGGGTTGGACGCCATGCCTGGACCGGGCATCGGCGCAGAAGACGGCTCCGGCCATGGATCAGGGCTGGCCGCCGTGTCTGGACTAGGCACCGGCGCTGAGGAAGGCTCTTGCCCTTGAGCTGGGCTGGACACCATGCTTGGACTGGGCACCGGCGCAGAGGAAGGCTCCTACCCTGGAGCAGGATTGGACGCCTTGCCTGAAAGTTGACCGTCGCGGGAGGATCCGGACTGTGGACCGTCGCGGGAGGATCCGGACTGTGGACCGTCATGGGAGGTTCCGGACTGTGGACTGTTGTCGGAGGTTTCGGACTGTGAACCGTCGCTGGAAGCTCTGGACTGTGAACCGTCGCTGGAGGCCTAGTGCGTGGAGCCGGTACAGGTGGCACAGGACTGGTGACACGCACTTCAGGGAGAGTGTGAGGAGGAGGCACCGGACTGGTATCACGCTCTTCAGCACGCCTGTGCTGCAGCATTCTCATTGCTACCACCTCTCTCCGGAATTTTTATCGAATCCTCCTCCGACTCCCACACAGGCTCTGGCACTCTCCGCTGCTCGACCGCCAGCTCCATGTGGCCCCCCCCCCAAAAAAAAATTATTGGAGTTTCTTTAGCAGCGGACTGACGACACGCTCCTCATGGCGAGTGCGAGGAACCGGCACAGGACAAACCGGGCAGAGGAGGCGCACTGGAGCTCTGGTACGTGGAGCCGTCACATATGGCACCGGACTGATGACCTGCTCTTCAGCATGCTTGCGCTGCTGCATACTCTTAGTCAACTCTGTTCTCCGGTATCCTTCCTCACACTGTTCCATCGACTCCCATGAAGGCTCTGGCACTCTCCTTGGGTCGACTGATCACTTCTCTATCGCCTTCTCCATGTGCTCTGGCTCTTCACGCGGCTCAGCCGGCCACCCCTTGTGCCTCCCTCCCCAAAAATCTTGGGGTTGTCCTTGGGCTTTCTGTGGACGCGAACCCTGGCGTCGTCGCTGTCCTCCATTATTACCTTCCGCCTGACGCCAAGGAAGGGTCTCGCATCCACCCATCACTTCTTCCCATGTCCAAAACTCCTCTACCTCATGGATACGCTGCAGCGGATATTGAGTTCCACATATTTATTCCAATGTGAAACTTCAGCCAAAAACAAGAAATCAAATAAACGAACAACGGAACGTGGCTACGTGGTTCACATGCACAAACACAAAATAATATCCCACGAACACAGGTGGGAAAAATATCTACTTAAATATGATCCCCAATTAGAGACAAAGATTACCAGCTGCTTCTAATTGGGAATCATACAAAACACCAACATAGAAAATATAAACTAGAACACAACATAGAAATTATAAACTTGAATAACCCCTAGTCACGCCCTGACCTACTACACCATATAGAAACAAGGGCTCTCTATGGTCAGGGCGTGACAGTACTATTGTTGGTACAGATGAACGTGGTACCTTCAGGCGTTTAGAAATTGCTCCCAAGGATGAACCAGACTGTGGAGGTCTACAATTTATTTTCTGGAGTCTTGGCTGATTTCATTTGATTTTACCATGATGTCAAACAAAGAGGCACTGAGTTTGAAGGTAGGCCTTGAAATACATCCACAGGTACACCTATCAGAAGCTTCTAAAGCCATGACATAATTTTCTGGAATTTTCCAAGCTATTTAAAGGCACAGTCAACTTAGTGTATGTAAACATCTCACCCACTGGAAGTGTGAAACAGTGAATTAAAAGTGAAGTAATCAGTCTGTAAACAATTGTTGGAAAAATGACTTGTGTCATTCACAAAGTAGATTATAATTTGTTAACAAGAAATGTGTGGAGTTGTTGAAAAACTAGTTTTAATGACTCCAACCCAAGTGTTTGTAAACTTCCGACTTCAACTGTGTATGAAAATGTTTATTATATTATTATAATACATACGATGATGAATTACAATATCAATTGAACACATGCACTTCAATGTTATATCAATTCATATAAGAATAAAGCTTTTCTCCAACAACATGGAAGTGGTTCCACTCTGTAGGCTACTGCTAATCACATCACTTAGCAGGTCAAACTAGAATTTAACACTCTAGATTTGAACAGTCTCTCATAACATTGGAATATCTAAAGTGAACCTGTTACATGTTACTAGTTACAATGTTACCAATGATTACCTGCAACATTTTTGGTCATCTCTGTCAGAGTAGTCCTACCTAACTGTATGATAAACCATATAACTGAACGTTACAATGTTTTTTCCCCTCAATCATTTCTTAATAACGTATATCATTGGACGTCTTCTCCATAAGGTGTTTCTTGGTGTTCTTCTCCGGCCTGAACAGAATAATGAAGCATTTAGGAACAAATAACAGAAAGAACAACCCAAAGCTAGAGGTGATGATGGCAAAGATCTCCACAGCTACAGTGAACTTCCCAGGAGAGCTGACATAAACTGGGATAAAGGTGATCCAGACTGCACAGAATATGAGCATGCTGAAGGTGATGAATTTGGCCTCATTGAAGTTATCAGGCAGCTTCCGAGCCAGAAAGGCCAGCACAAAGCACAAGAGAGACAGGAGTCCTATATAGCCCAACACAGCCCAGAAACCAATAGCTGACCCCACATCACACTCGAGAATGATCTTTTCCTTGTAGGTAGTGAGGTTTTTAATGGGGAAGGGAGGGGACAGGACCAACCACAGAGTGCATATCAAAGCCTGGACAAACGTGAATGACACTACAGTCAATCTCTGCTGTGGAGGACCAAACCATTTCATGACATTACTGCCTGGAAGTGTAGCCCTGAAGGCCATCAACACCACTATTGTTTTCCCCAGAACACAAGAGATGCAGAGGACGAAGGTGATCCCAAACGCTGTGTGGCGCAGCATACAGGACCAATCAGAGGGCCGGCCAATGAAAGTAAGAGAACACAGAAAACACAGTGTCAAGGAGAAGAGCAGCAGGAAGCTCAGCTCAGAGTTGTTGGCCCTGACGATGGCCGACGTTCGGTGGTGGTAGAAGATGGTTGCCGTGGCAATGGCCAGACAAGCCCCGCCCACAGAGCAGGCGGTCAGAATGATTCCGAGGACCTCGTGGAAGGACAGGAACTCCACAGGCTTAAGGATACAGCGGTCTCTCTCAGCGTTGGGCCAGTACTCCTCGGGACAGATCAGACAGTCTGAAGAATCTGACCAGAACAATGCAACAGACATCAAATGTTAATAATAATAGATTCAGGTTTTATTTATTTACAAATACATGTCCCACAATGCTGCACTTTGTCAGTTTACAATACAGAATGTTGAATTAATGTGCAGCTTACATGAGATAATAAGAACAGGAACATGATTGACAGACACTACCTTTGTAGTGCTGGTAATATGAATAAACCACTACTTAGTGAACCGTGATAGAAATTACAACACATTTTTGCCAACTGTTCCTATAGTCCTACCTGTGTTATTACTTATTTCTCCCTCTGCACATTGGATACAGTCATAACAGCATACAGGCTTTCCTTTCTGTATAGCCTTACGAGTGCCTGGGGGACAGCTCTCACTGCACACTGACACAGGTACTTGTGTACTGTTCTTTACCCAGGTGATTTCCCTCTCGATGTGAAGCCTCTGGTCAGGAGGCAGGGACCCATCATAGAGCCCCACTGTCACAAACTCCATCTTCCCACTCTCCCGTATCTGCCAGTTGACCAGCTCATAGGTTGCCACTGGGTCCCCGTTGGCATCGAAAGACACTTGGTACCCGTTACGAGAGAAGTTCACCCTCCTCAATCTCTCCAGGACCTGGGGGTTAGAAGGTCAAGGGAGAGAGAGAAGGGGTGAGAGAGAAGGAGAGAGGTGAAGAGAGATGGAGATAAGGGAAGAGAGAGATGAATGAGGGGAAGAGAGATGGAGAGATAGATGGAGAGAGGGGAAGAGAGAGAGGAGAGATGGAGAAAGGGGAAGAAAGATGGAAAGAGAGATATTGAGAGAAGGGAAGAGAGATGGAGAGAGAAACAGAACATTAATTCAACTCATATTTATCAGATGTGTTACTTCAGAAGACGTTGTAAAGTATAATGGGAACTCCAAGGCCTTCATACATGTAGTCTCAATAAACATATCAATCAGGACATTATCCTACAGACTTGTCATTCACCTGTGTTGGCTTCACATTGAGATTTTTGTCACAGTTCACAGTGGAGTTTTCTCTCTCTTCACAAACGATGCTGTGGATGGCGTGTGCTATGGCGTAAACAGCTTTATACACCATGTTAGTGACACGCAGCTGGGATGTATCTGTGTAGGGGGTCTGTAGCTGCTGTATATCCTCACTTCCGTCACACACCTTCTCCTCAACCCCAACACCTGTAGAGGTCCCTACAGACAGAGAGACAGACAGACAGACAGACAGACAGACAGACAGACAGACAGACAGACAGACAGACAGACAGACAGACAGACAGACAGACAGACAGACAGACAGACAGACAGACAGACAGACAGACAGACAGACAGACAGACAGACAGACAGACAGACAGACAGACAGACAGACAGACAGACAGACAGACAGACATGTAAATAGATAGATAGATAGACGGACGGACGGACGGACGGACAGACAGATAGATAGATATGTAGATACCTATCCCCAGCCTACAGCCAAAGGCTCCCTCCCAGAACTCAGTGAGCGTGGGAGAGTTGGACACCTTCTGTGGGGAGAGGTCCAGGAGGAAGTCCCTGAGGCCGGGGATGACAGAGCGTTGGATACCAAATCCGATGGCCCCGGCACACAGGCCGAAACGCAGCATGTCTGGGGCAGTGACCCAGGACTCACTCCCGATCCACTGGCGGGGAGGAGAGGGCAGGCGCTCCATCTCGCTCAGCAGGATTTTCATGTCCCTGTAGGATACGAACGCAACCACCACCCGGGCTGTGGAGCTGGGGAACATGATTATATCATAATACAAGATTGTCATGTTTGTCGTTCATTGGAATGTCTCAGTAAAGTGAACATGAACATTAGTATTAATCAATACTTTTGACATGTTTAAGATCTGCAAATCATGTTGGTCTCACAGATCAGCTTTTGGAAAAGAGAGAAATTAATAACAACAGTATTTTTTATAAATATGGTCTTGCATTTGTATGAATGAAAAGTTCAAATGTAATCACAGATCACCTGCGGATCACGTCGGCCACCCGTTGCACTCTGCTGAGTGGGTTGGTACGGTAGAAGGCTTCAGAATATTCCACACAGATGCCTTCCTCTTGTGCTGCCTGTAGGAAAGCCGCCATCCCGTTATTACCGTAGTCAGAGTCGGAACGGACCGCCCCAATCCAGGTCCAGCCGAAGTGCCTGATGAGGTGGGCCAGAGCGGCAGCCTGGAACTGATCACTGGGGATGGTTCTGAAGAAGGTTGGATACTGTTTCTTATCACTCAGACACGCACAGGTGGAAAAGTGGCTCACCTAGGTAAAAACAGACAGTCGAAAACATGAGAAGGAACATAATGTCGGCCAAATGAGTCTCAGTTATTGGCTAATTCCTGCTTTTTCTGTTTAGCTGTGTGGTATGATATTAAGGAGACATTAATAATAATAAGCCAATTTATTGTTTTTCATTAGGCCAGAATGAAAAGGATACATATTTCTTTCCATTTCTATCTTGGTCGTTCTATTCGTATTGATAATAGTTTTATAAGACATACTGGTGCTGTGAAAAACATGAGTTAAAGGTATGACAACAATCCCTAGTCTCCCATAACAACCTAGCCTATGACAGATTGTCCTCAGACCATGTGAAAATGCCTCCAGACGTTCTCCAGACTCATAGTTCTTAGTCTATGTTCAAATGCCTATAGAAGTTCTCCAAACTTTCTCCACTTAATTTCACACAGAAATGTATATTCCTGAAAGAGAGGATAATATATGATTTCTTTCCACAGGAGTTTACCTGAGGAATTCCAAAAGGGCCGATGCTGCGCAACATGCTGATGGTAGGCGTGGAGGCAGACTCGCCCACGATAGCTGTCACTGTAGGAGACCCCGAGCACTGTTCTCCGGTATCAAACATTGGGTCCAGGCCGTTAGCCAGATGGAAGGCCACATTCATGGCCATGGGGACCGAGGAGCAGGAGTCGTGCACTTGATAACCAAGTGTGACACCCGGTAGAAGGTCCGAACTGTTGTTTATCTCCTCAACTGTGAAGACCATGGTGCGCGAGAAGCGCAACTCACGGGAATCCAAACTGTAAATAGAAGATAGGTGAGTGAGCACCACTTGACTAAATGGTAAACTAGCATATAGAATACATGGTTATACGAGGCCAAACATTTTAATATCTAGCCTTATTTTCCACACTGTCTACATGCCTACACTTTTGATATCGGTAATTGAGGACATTGTAGTATATTCTGCATTTGAAAATGTGACCCTTTGTAACAGTAGGATTTATCTACTCTCTCAGATACAAACACACTTTTTATCTGTTTAAAAAAACTTTTCTGTCTTTAAGACACTCGTTATCTGTCTTTAAACACATTGTTTCTCTGTCTTTAAAACACAATTTATCTGTCTCCCCACACAGCCACAGCCACTCCCTCTTGCGCTCACTGACCTCCCTGTGCACTGCAGGGGCTCAGGCATGCTGGTGTAGCTGTGATCCACAGTGTGCATGTAGTTGTGGATGGAGAAAACACCCCCGATGACAAAGTCCCCGTCCTGGGAGAACGCCGGAGGACGAGGGGTGCCTTGGAGTCTGCATCTGACAGACTCCAGCCCAGAGGCAGAGGCAGAGGCAGACGAGAGCAAGGCAAGCCCACCAGCCACCACAGCTAGACGTAGAAGACCCAAACTACCAGCCAGACTTGGATCCAGAGCAGGAGCCGGAGAGAGCCTCATTTCCCTGATGATTAGAGGGTATGGGGTAGCAACAGCGCCACACAGACCCACATAGGTCAGGTTACCTCTCTACTCTGGGTTAAATACCCACCATACCTCTGTGGGGATTCCTCTGGGGGCCATACTGTGGGTTTGGCCATGCCAAGGAGGGAGGGGTTAGAGGCTGCTCTGCTCACCCAGTCAGGTCCGGATTCTTTTAGCTATACAATATGCACCAGCATCAGAACAACGTTGACTGTACTGGTTTAGATAGACATAAACATACATTAGACATACAATAACCATGAGCCTCTCTTATATTTCCCTTACTGTCTAGTCCTCTTGGCACGCTGGCTCTGCACAGTATTTACCCTAATGTCTAGTCCTCTTGGCACGCTGGCTGTGCACAGTATTTACCCTACAGTCTAGTCCTCTTGGCACGCTGGCTGTGCACAGTATTTACCCTACAGTCTAGTCCATTTGGCACACTGCCTCTCTTATATTTCCTCTACAGTCTAGTCCTCTTGGCAAGCTGGCTCTACACAGTATTTACCCTACAGTCTAGTCCATTTGGCACTTTGCCTCACTTACATTTCCAATGCAGTTCTGTCCTCTTGCAACGCTGGCTCTACACAATATTTCCCCTACAGTCTAGTACATTTGGCACTTTGCCTCACTTATATTTCCTCTACAGTCTAGTCCTCTTTGCACACTGGCTCTACAAAGTATTTGCCCTACAGTCTAGTCCATTTGGCACTTTGCCTCACTTATATTTCCTCTACAGTCTAGTCCTCTTGTACGCTGGCTCTTCACAGTATTTCTGCTACAGTCTAGTTAATTTGCCACTGCCTCAATTACATTTCCCCTACAGTCTAGTCCTCTTGGTATGCTGGCTCTTCACGGTATTTCCTCTACAGCCTAGTCCTCTTGGCACGCTGGCTCTACACAGTACTTCCCCTTAAGTCTAGTCCTCTTGGCACGCTTTCAGTACACAGTATTTATTCAAAAGTCTAGTCCTCTTGGCACGCTGGCTCTACAGATTATTTCCCCTACTGTCTAGTCTTCTTGGCACGCTGGCAGTACACAGTATTTATTCTAAAGTCTAGTCCTCTTGGTACGCTTCCTCTCTTATATTTCCCCTACAGTCTAGTCCTCCTGGCACGTTGCCTCACTTACAGTTGAAGTCGGAAGTTTATATTCACCTTAGCCAAATACATTTAAACTCAGTTTTTCTAAATTCCAGACATTTAATCCAAGTAAAAAATCTGTGTTTTAGGTCAGTTTATAGGTCACCACTTTATTTTAAGAATGTGAAAAGTTAGAATAATATTAGAGAACATTATTTATTTCAGCTTTTATTTTTTTCATCACATTCCCAGTGGGTCAGAATTTTACATACACTCAATTAGTATTTGGTAGCATTGCCTTTAAATAGTTTAACTTGGGTAAAACATTTTTGGTAGCCTTCCACAAGCTTCCCACAATAAGTTGGGTGAATTTTGGCCCATTCCTCCTGACAGAGCTGGTGTAACTGAGTCAGGTTTGTCGGCCTCCTCGCTCACACACGCTTTTTCAGTTCTGCCAACAAATTTTCTATTGCATTGCGGTCAGGGCTTTGTGATGGCCACTCCTATCCCTTGACTTTGTTGTCCTTAGGCCATTTTTGCTACAACTTTGGACGTTTGCTTGGGGTCACTGTCCATTTGTAAGACCCATTTGTGACCAAGCTTTAACTTCCTGACTGATGTCTTGAGATGTTGCTTCAATTTATCCACATATTTTCTCTCCTCATGATGCCATCTATTTTGTGAAGTGCACCAGTCACTCCTGCAGCAAAGCAACCCCACAACATGATGCTGCCACCCCCGTGCTTCACGTTTGGGATGGTGTTCTTCGATTTGCAAGCCTCCTCCTTTCTCCTCCAAACATAACGATGGTCACTTTTTTTTATTTTATTTCACCTTTCTTTAACCGGGTAGGCTAGTTGAGAACAAGTTCTCATTTACAACTGCGACCTGGCCAAGATAAAGCAAAGCAGTGTGAAACAGACAACAACACAGAGTTACACATGGAATAAACAATAAACAAGCCAATAACACAATAAACAAGTCAATGACATAGTAGAAAAAAAGAAAGTCTATATACAGTGTGTGCAAAAAGCATGAGGAGGTAGGCAATAAATAGGCCATAGGAGCGAATAATTACAATTTAGCAGATTAACACTGGAGTGATAAATGAGCAGATGATGATTTGCAAGTAGAGATACTGGTGTGCAAAAGAGCAGAAAAGTAAATAAAACAGTATGGGATGAGGTAGGTTGATTGGGTGGTCTATTTACAGATGGACTATGTACAGCTGCAGCGATCGGTTAGCTGCTCAGATAGCTGATGTTTAAAGTTTGTGAGGGAAATAAAAGTCTCCAATTTCAGCGATTTTTGCAAATCGTTCCAGTCACTGGCAGCAGAGAACTGGAAGGAAAGCGGCCAAATGAGGTGTTGGCTTTGGGGATGATCAGTGAGATATACCTGCTGGAACGTGTGCTACGGGTGGGTGTTGTTATCGTGACCAGTGAACTGAGATAAGGCTGAGCTTTACCTAGCATAGATTTATAGATGACCTGGAGCCAGTGGGTCTGGCGATGAATATGTGGCGAGGGCCAGCCGACTAGAGCATACAGGTCGCAGTGGTGGGTGGTATAAGGTGATTTGGTAACAAAATGGATGGCACTGTGATAGACTGCATCCAGTTTGCTGAGTAGAGTATTGGAAGCTATTTTGTAGATGACATCGCCGAAGTCGAGGATCGGTAGGATAGTCAGTTTTACTAGGGTACGTTTGGCAGCGTGAGTGAAGGAGGCTTTGTTGCGAAATAGAAAGCCGATTCTAGATTTGATTTTGGATTGGAGATGTTAAATATGAGTCTGGATGGAGAGTTCACAGTCTAACCAGACACCTAGGTATTTGTAGTTATTCCGAATATTCTAGGTTGGAACCGTCCAGGTTGGTGATGCTAGTCGGGCGGGTGGGTGCGGGCAGCGAACGGTTGAAAAGCATGCATTTGGTTTTACTTGCGTTTAAGAGCAGTTGGAGGCCACGGAAGGAGTGTTGTATGGCATTGAAGCTCGTTTGGAGGTTAGTTAGCCCCGTGTCCAAGGAAGGGCCAGAAGTATACAGAATGGTGTCGTCTGTGTAGAGGTGGATCAGGGAATCGCCCGCAGCAAGAGCGACATCATTGATGTCACGGCCCCTACTCTGCAGTGCAGGGGGCGGTTCCTCCTGCAGGCAGAGGAGGGTCGTTAGTGATTGGAGTCACCTGGGCTCAGGGTATTTAAACTGCTGCTTCACTAATCACCTTCTCTCTCTCTCTCCGCTCCTCCAGGTATGATCCTGTTTTGTTTGTTCCTTTGTATTTTTGCATAGTTTTCACTCAGTCATGTTCACACACACATATTCACGCATCCATGCACTTTACATACACCTTACATTATGATACTTCCAAACACCTCATTCCTTTTTCTTTGTTTAAAGTTAATAGTTTTGTTTAGAATAAAGAACCTTTTTAATTGGCCTATACCTGTTGTTCGTGTCCCCTCATTTTTGTCACAGGCTATGAGCCGGCCTGTGACAAGTGGGGGCTCATCCGGGATAGTAGTTAACTTGGGTTAGTTTAGTTCAGATTGCCAATTTTTTTTTGTTTGAGGGGATGTTTTGGTTGGGCCAATTTTGTTGAAAAGAGCGTTGAGCGCCATGTGTTCTTTTGGTTCAGTTAGCTTGGTAGCTAAGCAATTCACTCTGTGTTTTTCTGGGTTTTGTTCAGGTGGGAGTCCTCTCCTGTTCAGGCTTATCAGCGAGTGTCAATAGGAGGATTGTGGTGTTTTTGTTTTAGGTGGCAGTGAACGTGGGTAGAGCATCCCTTTCCCTTTTCCCCTACATCGGCTCGGGAGCACCTCCGTGGTTATGGGAGGGCTGCCAGTTTCTGGTTGTCTTTTCCACTCCACTGGTTTTGTGTGCATAAAACCCCACCACATGTGACTGCACGAAGACCAGGGCCAGTTAGTTAGTTGTTTTTGGATGATAGTGGGGTGTGGCTCCTATCCTTGAACCCAGACTGACAGCAGGTGAGTTTTGTGTTTTTTTGAGCATTTGTAATAGTTGTATTGGTTGAGGAAAATGTCTTCCATTTTGAGTAGTTTTGTTCAAGCTCCTTCAGAGGTAGCCTTAGAGTTGTGTACTAAGGAGCAGTTAATTGAAATTGCTGAACATTATCAGATTGAGATTGTTGATAAAAAAATTAAAGAGACGTATTGCGGAAGCTAGAGCTTGGTCAGATTTGGACATGACTATGTTGTTGCAATGTGTACTTACAGGTAAAGCACGTGAGGCTTTTGCAGCACTGAGTGTAGCTGACAGTAAAGTTTTTGCTAAAATTAAATCAGCAGTTCTGAAGGTCTACGAGCTTGTGCCAGAGGCATATCGTCAATGTTTTCGTTACAGGAAAAAGTTAGATTCACAAACCTATTCTGAGTTTGTTCGTGATTTGACTTCTGCATTTAATCGTTGGTGTACAGCTTCTGAAGTTAGTACTTTTGAGGGTCTGTCTAATTTGATTGTGTTAGAACAGTTCGAAAATTCTGTGTCTGACCAGGTTGCTACATACATGAATGAACGTAAAGTTAAGTCTCCAAGTGATGCAGCAATCCTTGCAGATGAGTACAGGCCAACACATAAAAGCCATTTTGAGTCAAACAGTGACATGTACCATAAAAATAACTTTACTCCTAGGAATAGTAGGTCACCTTTTTTGGGGGCTTCTTTCCAAAGGCCTCAGCAGAAGTTTGTACAGAGAAATGAGTCGCCCTCCGATTTGACCCACTGAACTCTGTCTGCAAAGTAGTTGGTGAACCAGGCGAAGCAGTCATTAGAAAAATCAAGGCTATTGAGTCTGCCGATAAGAATTTGGTGATTGACAGAGTCGAAAGACTTGGCCAGGTCGATGAAGGGGATGAAATAGAGGTTAAGAAAGAGAGGGTCCAGATTGTCTTGCCCAGCTGATTTGTACTGGTCCAGGTTTTGCAGCTCTTTCAGAACATGCTATCTGGATTTGGATGAAGGAGAAGCTGGGGAGGCTTGGGCGAGTAGCTACGGGGGGTGTGGAGCTGTTGGCCGGGGTTGGAGTAGCCAGGAGGAAGGCATTGCCAGCCATTGAGAAATGCTTATTGAAATTTTCGATTATCATGGATTTATCGGTGGTGACAGTGTTTCCTAGCCTCAGTGCAGTGGGCAGCTGGGAGGAGGTGATCTTGTTCTCCATGGACTTTACAGTGTCCCAAAACATTTTGGAGTTAGAGCAGGATGCACATTTCTGCTTGAAAAAGCTAGCCTTTGCTTTCCTGACTGACTGCGTGTATTGGTTCCTGACTTCTCTGAACAGTTGCATATCGTGGGGACTATTCGGTGTTATTGCAGTCCTCCACAGGATGTTTTTGTGCTGGTCAAGGGCAGTCAGGTCTGGAGTGAACCAAGAGCTATATCTGTTCTTAGTTCTGCATTTTTGAACGGGGCATGCTTATCTAAGATAGTGAGGATATTACTTTTAAAGAATGACCACGCATCCTTGACTGACCGGATGAGGTCAATATCCTTCCAGGATACTGGCCAGGTCGATTAGAAAGGTCTGCTTGCAGAAGTGTTTTAGGGAGCGTTTGACAATGATGAGGGGTGGTCGTTTGACCGCGGACCCATAGCGGATACAGGAAATGAGGCAGAGATCGCTGAGATCCTGATTGAAAACAGCGGAGGTGTATTTGGAGGGCAAGTTGGTCAGGATAATGTCTATGAGAGTGCCCATGCCCATTTAGGGTTGTACCTGGTGGGTTCCTTGATGATTTGTGTGAGATTGAGTGCATCTAGCTTAGATTGTAGGACTGCCGGGGTGTTAAGCATATCCCAGTTTAGGTCACCTAACAGAACGAACTCTGAAGCTAGATGGGGGGGGGGCGATCAATTCACAAATGGTGTCCAGGGCACAGCTGGGAGCGGAGGGGGGTCGATAGCAGGCGGCAACAGTGAGAGACTTATTTCTGGAGAGATAAATCTTTTAAACTAAAAGTTCGAACTGTTTGGGCATAGACCTGGAAAGTATGACAGAACATTGCAGGCTATCTCTGCAGTAGATTGTAACTCCTCCCCCTTTGGCAGTTCTATCTTGACGGAAAATATTGTAGTTGGGTATGGAAATCTCAGAATTTTTGGTGGCCTTCCTAAGCCATGATTCAGACACGGCAAGGACATCAGCGTTGGCGGAGTGTGCTAAAGCAGTGAGTAAATCAAACTTAGGGAGGAGGCTTCTGATGTTAACATGCATGAAACCAAGGCTTTTTCGATCACAGAAGTCAACAAATGAGGGTGAATGGGGACACGCAGGGCCTGGGTTTACCTCCACATCACCCGAGGAACAGAGGAGGAGTAGGATGAGGGTATGGCTAAAGGCTATCAAAACTGGTCGCCTAGAGCGTTGGGGACAAAGAATAAAAGGAGCAGATTTCTGGGCGTGGTAGAATAGATTCAGGGCATAATGTGCAGACAAGGGTATGGTGGGGTGCGGGTACAGCGGAGGTAAGCCCAGGCACTGAGTGATGATAAGAGAGGTTGTATCTCTGGAGATGCTGGTTATAATGGGTGAGGTCACCGCATGTGTGGGAGGTGGGACAAAGGAGGTATCAGATGTATGATGAGTGGAACTAGGGGCTCCATTGTAAACTTGAACAAACCTAAAGAACAGTATACAAGGCATATTGGCATTTGAGAAAGACATACAGCGAGGCATAAAGTAATCTCAGGTGTTGATTGGGAGAGCTAGCTAAGACAACAACGGGTAAGATAACAACAGCTAATCAGCTAAAACAACAACAACAGGTAAAATGGCGATGACTGGGCAGAGAGGTTCGGTTAACTACACACAGAGCCTGAGTTCGCGGCGGGGGCTGATAGATAAACAAAAAATAAACAGAATGGAGTACCGTGATTAATGGACAGTCCAGCAGGCATCAGCTATGTAGCCAAGTGATTATAGGGTCCAGGGGACAGCAATAGGTGGAACAGGGAAGCCGCGGAGTAGTCGCTACTACGCTAGCACACGCGCAACACAGCGTTTGAAGTTAGTAACCCGGGGCAGGTAGAAGCGTCTGCTCTGACATCCGACGGAGGCCGGTTGAAGGCACAGCGGATGGAGTATTCGTCGGCAGACCAGTCGTGGCGGTACGGCGGGGCGCCGTGTCGACAAAGGATCCAAACCAGATGGCGAAAGAGATATTGTAATTGTATTAATTTAGTTTGCTAGCCGGGAGATGCGCCTGGCTCACGTGTAACTGGTGCTAGCTTCAGGGCAGGGGCGTTAGCCACTATAGCCACTCGGTAGCAGCAGGGATCCGGTGCCAAGGTCCAGAGTTTACGGCAAGGATCCGGTGGAGTAGTGGGTTCTAGCCGTGTTTGGGTGGAGTCCGGGTGAACAACTGAGTAGGCCGGGAGGTGGGCCTCAGGGATAGCTTCGGTAATGGGTAACTCGGTGGGTGCTAGCTAGCTATGAAGATCAGGAGTAATGGTCCAGGGATTACAGCAGGAGTCTGGCATTGTAGGGGAGAAACAGTCTGGTACTGGTAGGCTGGCGAGTATTATCCAGGCAAAAAAAAAAAAAAAAGTCTGGTATCTGTGCAGAAGGTAAATTGTCCCCATGTGCAGTTGCAAACCGTAGTCTGGCATTTTTATGGCGGTTTTGGAGCAGTGGCTTCTTCCTTGCTGATCGGCCTTTCAGGTTATGTCGATATAGGACTCCTTTTACTGTGGATATCAATGCTTTCGTACCTGTTTCCTCCAGCATCTTCACAAGTTCCATTGCTGTTGTTCTGGGATTGATTTGCACTTTTCGCACGAAAGCACATTAATCTCTAGGAGACGGAACGTGTCTCCTTCCTGAGAGGTATGACGGCTGCGTGGTCCCATGGTGTTTATACTTGCGTACTATTGTTTGTACAGATGAACGTGGTACCTTCAGGCGTTTGGAAATTGCTCCCAAGGATGAACCAGACTGTGGAGGTCTACAATTTATTTTCTGAGGTCTTGGCTGGTTTCATTTGATTTTACCATGATGTCAAGCAAAGAGGCACTGAGTTTGAATGTAGGCCTTGAAATACATCCACAGGTACACCTCCAATTGACTCAAATGATGTCAATCAGCCTATCAGAAGCTTCTAAAGCCATGATATATATTTCTGGAATTTTCCAAGCTATTTAAAGGCACAGTCAACTTAGTGTATGTAAACATCTCACCCACTGGAAGTGTGAAACAATGAATTAAAAGTGAAATAATCTGTCTGTAAACAATTGTTTGAAAAATGATTTGTGTCATATACAAAGTAGATGTCCTAGCAGACTTGCCAAAACTATAATTTGTTAGAAATGTGTGGAGTTGTTGAAAAATGAGTTTAATGACTCCAACCTAAGTGTATGTAAACTTCCGACTTCATCTTCATATGAAAATGTTTATTATATTATTATAATACATAATATGATGAATTACAATAGCAATTGAGCACATGCACTTCAATGTTATATCAATTCATATAAGAATAAAGCTTTTCTCCAACAACATGGAAGTGGTTCCACTCTGTAGGCTACTGCTAATCACATCACTTAGCAGGTCAAATTAGATTTTAACACTCTAGATTAGAACAATCTCTCATAACATTGGAATATCTAAAGTGAACCTGTTACATATTACTAGTTAAAAGGTTACCAATGATTAGCTGCTAAATTGTTGGTCATCTTTGTCAGAGTAGTCCTACCTAACTGTATGATAAACCATATAACTGAACGTTACAATGTTTTTTCCCCTCAATCATTTCTTAATAACGTATATCATTGGATGTCTTCTCCATAAGGTGTTTCTTGGTGTTCTTCTCCGGCCTGAACAGAATAATGAAGCATTTAGGAACAAATAACAGAAAGAACAACCCAAAGCTAGAGGTGATGATGGCAAAGATCTCCACAGCGACAGTCAACTTCCCAGGAGAGCTGACATAAGCTGGGATAAAGGTGATCCAGACTGCACAGAATATGAGCATGCTGAAGGTGATGAATTTTGCCTCATTGAAGTTATCAGGCAGCTTCCGAGCCAGAAAAGCCAGCACAAAGCACAAGAGAGACAGGAGTCCTATATAGCCCAACACAGCCCAGAAACCAATAGCTGAACCCACATCACACTCTAGAATGATCTTTTCCTTGTAGGTAGTGAGGTTTTTAATGGGGAAGGGAGGGGACAGGACCAACCACAGAGTGCATATCAAAGCCTGGACAAACGTGAAGGACACTACAGTCAATCTCTGCTGTGGAGGACCAAACCATTTCATGACATTACTGCCTGGAAGTGTAGCCCTGAAGGCCATCAACACCACTATTGTTTTTCCCAGAACACAAGAGATGCAAAGGACGAAGGTGATCCCAAACGCTGTGTGACGCAGCATACAGGACCACTCAGAGGGCCGGCCAATGAAAGTAAGAGAACACAGAAAACACATAGCCAAGGAGAAGAGCAGCAGAAAACTCAGCTCAGAGTTGTTGGCCCTGACGATGGCCGAAGTTCGGTGGCGGTAGAAGACAGTTGCCGTGGCGATGGCCAGACAAGCCCCGCCCACAGAGCAGGCAGTCAGGATGATTCCGAGGACCTCGTGGAAGGACAGGAACTCCACAGGCTTAAGGATACAGCGGTCTCTCTCAGCGTTGGGCCAGTACTCCTCGGGACAGATCAAACAGTCTGAAGAATCTGACCAGGACAAAACAACAGACATCAAATGTTAGTAATAATAGATTCAGGTTTTATTTATTTACAAAGACATGTCCCACAATGCTGCACTTTGTCAGTTTACAATACAGAATGTTGAATTAATGTGCAGCTTACATGAGATAATAAGAACAGGAACATGATTGACAGACACTATCTTTGTAGTGCTGGTAATATGAATAAACCACTACTTAGCAAACCGTGATAGAAATTACAACACATTTTTGCCAACTGTTCCTATAGTCCTACCTGTTTTATTACTTATTTCTCCCTCTGAACATTGGATACAGTCATAACAGCATACAGGCTTTCCTTTCTGTACAGCCTTACGAGTGCCTGGGGGACAGCTCTCACTGCACACTGACACAGGTACTTGTGTACTGTTCTTTACCCAGGTGATTTCCCTCTTGATGTCAAGCCTCTGGTCAGGAGGCATGGACGCATCATAGCGCCCCACTGTCACAAACTCCATCTTCCCACTCTCCCGTATCTGCCAGTTGACCAGCTCATAGGTGGCCACTGGGTCCCCGTTGGCATCGAAAGACACCTGGTACCCGTTACGAGAGAAGTTCACCCTCCTCAATCTCTCCAGGACCTGGGGGTTGGAAGCGCAAGGGAGAGAGAGAGAGAGGACGAGAGAGAAGGAGAGAGGTGAAGAGAAATGGAGATAAGGGAGAGAGAGATGAGTGTGGGGAAGAGAGATGGAGAGATAGATGAAGAGAGATGAGAGATGGAGAAAGGGGAAGAAAGATGGAAGGAGAGAAATTGAGAGAAGGGAAGAGAGATGGAGAGAGAAACAGAACATTAATTCAACTCATATTTATCAGATGTGTTACTTCAGAAGACGTTGTAAAGTATAATGGGAACTCCAAGGCCTTCATACATGTAGTCTCAATAAACATATCAATCAGGACATTATCCTACAGACTTGTCATTCACCTGTGTTGGCTTCACATTGAGGTTTTTGTCACAGTTCACAGTGGAGTTTTCTCTCTCTTCACAAACGATGCTGTGGATGGCGTGTGCTATGGCGTAAACAGCTTTATACACCATGTTAGTGACACGCAGCTGGGATGTATCTGTGTAGGGGGTCTGTAGCTGCTGTATATCCTCACTGTCATCACACACCTTCTCTTTAACCCCAACACCTGTAGAGTTCCCTAAAGACCGACAGACCGACAGACCGACAGACCGACAGACCGACAGACAGACAGACAGACAGACAGACAGACAGACAGACAGACAGACAGACAGACAGACAGACAGACAGACAGACAGACAGACAGACAGACAGACAGACAGACAGACAGACAGACAGACAGACAGACAGACAGACAGACAGACAGACAGACATGTAAGTAGATAGATAGACAGACAGACAGACGGATGGATGGATGGATGGATGGATGGATGGATGGATGGATGGATGGATAGATAGATAGATACCTATCTCCAGCCTACAGCCAAAGGCTCCCTCCCAGAACTCTGTGAGCAGGGGAGAGTTGGACACCTTCTGTGGGGAGAGGTCCAGGAGGAAGTCCCTGAGTCCGGGGATGACAGAGCGTTGGATGCCAAAGCCGATGGCCCCGGCACACAGGCCGAAGCGCAGCATATCTGGGTCAGTGACCCAGGTCTCGCTCCCGATCCACTGGCGGGGAGGAGAGGGCAGGCGGTCCATCTCCTCCAGCAAGATTCTCATGTCCCCAGAGGCTACGAATGCCACCACCACCCTTGCTGTGGAGCTGGGGAACATGATTATATCATAACACATGCTTGTCATGTTTATCATTCATTGGAATGTCTCAGTGAAGTGAACATGAACATTAGTATTAATCAACACTTTTGACACGTTTAAGATATGCAAATCATGTTGGTCTCACAGATCAGCTTTGGGAAAAGAGAGAAATTAATAACAATAGTATTTTTTATAAATACAGTCTTGCATTTGTATGAATGAAAAGGTCAAATGTAATCACGGATCACCTGCGGATCACGTCGGCCACCCGTTGCACTCTGCTGGGTGCGTTGGTACGGGAGAAGGCTTCAGAATACTCCACACAGATACCTTCCTCTTGTGCTGCCTGTAGGAAAGCCGCCATCCCGTTATTACCGTAGTCAGAGTCGGAACGGACCGCCCCAATCCAGGTCCAGCCGAAGTGCCTGATGAGGTGGGCCAGAGCGGCAGCCTGGAACTGATCACTGGGGATGGTTCTGAAGAAGGTTGGATACTGTTTCTTATCACTCAGACACGCACAGGTGGAAGAGTGGCTCACCTAGGTAGAAACAGACAGTCGAAAACAAAGAAAGAACATCATGTCGCCCTAACAACTCTAATGTATTGGCTACTTCCTGCTTTTTTTATTTAGCTATGTAGTTTGATGTTAGGGAGACTTTAATAATAATAAGCCAACTCATTGTTTTTCATTAGGCCAGAATGAAAAGGATACACAAAGTGTGAAACTAATCCCTGGTCTCCAATAACAACCTAGCCTATGAAAGATAGTCCTCAGTCTATGTTCAAATGGCAAAAGACGTTCTCCAGACTCATAGTCCTCAGTCTATGTTCAAATGCCTTTCTCCACATAATTTCACACAGAAATGTATATTCCTGAAAGAGAGGAGAATACAGTTGGACTACAGGAAGTTAAGAGGATTTCCTGAAAGAGAGGAGAATATACACTAGGAATATAGTAAATTAGAAGAAGCTGAATGATTTCTTTCCACAGGAGTTTACCTGAGGAATGCCGAAAGGGCCGATGATGCGCAACATGCTGATGGTAGGCGTGGAGGCAGACTCGCCCACGATAGCTGTCACTGTAGCCGACCCCGAGCACTGTTCTCCGGTATCAAACATTGGGTCCAGGCCGTTAGCCAGCTGGAAGGCCACTTTCACAGCCATAGGGACCGAGGCGCAGGAGTCGTGCACTTGATAACCAAGCGTGACACCCGGTAGAAGGTACGAACTGTTGTTTATCTCCTCAACTGCGAAGATCATGGCGCGCGAGTAGCGCAACTCACGGGAATCCATCCTGTAAATAGAAGATGGGTCAGTCAGCACTTCCTGACGAATCATAAACTAGCCTGTAGAATGTTACCATGGCAAACAGCCTAATATCTAGTATTATTTTCCATACAGTCTATATGCCTACACTTCTGTTGTCTGTAATTGAGGACATTGTAGGATAGCCTGCAATTGAAAATGTGATCCTTTGTAACAGTAGTCTTTACCTACTCTCTCAGACACAAACACACGTTTTATCTGTCTTTAAACACACTGTTAATCTGTCTTAATTAAAACACATTCTTTATCTTTCTTTAAAACACTGTTTATCTATCTTTAAACACATTGTTTCTCTGTCATTAACACTGTCTCTCTGTCTTTAAACACACTGTCTCTGTCTTTAAACACACTGTTTCTCTGTCTTTAAAACACAATTTATCTGTATACCCACAAAGCCACAGTCCTGTCCCCTGTTCCCTCTTGCGCTCACTGACCTCCCTGTGCACTGCAGAGGCTCAGGCATGCTGGTGTAGCTGTGATCCACAGTGTGCATATAGTAATGAATGGAGAAAACACCCCCGATGACAAAGTCCCCGTCCTGGGAGAACGCCGGAGGACGAGTTGTGCCTTGGAGCCTGCATCTGACAGACTCCAGCCCAGAGGCAGAGGCAGAGGCAGAGGCAGAGGCAGAGGCAGAGGCAGAGGCAGAGGCAGAGGCAGAGGCAGATGAGAGCAAGGCAAGCCCACCAGCAACCACAGCTAGATGTAGTAGAACCAAACTACCAGCCAGACTTGGATCCAGAGCAGGAGCCGGAGAGAGCCTCATTCCCCTGATGTGTAGAAGGTATGGCGTAATACAGTGCCACACAGACCCACAAAGGTCAGGTTACCTCTCTACTCTGGTTTAAATACCCACCGTACCTCTGTGGGGATTCCTCTGGGGGCCACACTGTGGGTATGGCCATGCCAAGGAGGGAGGGGCTAGAGGCTGCTCTGCTCACCCAGTCAGGTCCGGATTCTTTTAGCTATACAATATGCACCAGCATCAGAACTACGTTGACTGTAATGGTTTAGATAGACATAAACATACAGTAGACACACAATAACCATCTGGCTCTCTTATATTTACTCTACAGTCTAGTCCTCTTGGTACGCTGGCTCTACACAGTATTTCCCCTACAGTCTAGTCTTCTTGGCACGCTGGCTCTACACAGTATTTCCTCTACAGTCTAGTCCTCTTGGCACGCTGGCTCTACACAGTATTTCCTCTACAGTCTAGTCCTCTTGGCACGCTGGCTCTACACAGTATTTCCTCTACAGTCTAGTCCTCTTGGCACGCTGGCTCTACACAGTATTTCCCCTACAGTCTAGTCCTCTTGGCACGCTGGCTCTACACAGTATTTCCCCTACAGTCTAGTCCTCTTGGCACGCTGGCTCTACACAGTATTTCCTCTACAGTCTAGTCTTCTTGGCACGCTGGCTCTACACAGTATTTCCCCTACAGTCTAGTCCTCTTGGCACCCTGGCACTACATAGTATTTCCCCTACAGTCTAGTCCTCTTGGCACCCTGGCACTACATAGTATTTCCCCTACAGTCTAGTCCTCTTGGCACCCTGGCACTACATAGTATTTCCCCTACAGCAGGGCTGCGCTTTATTGGTGTCACACTTTTTCTCCATCCTTTGCCATAGTTTAAAAAATCCATCCTTTGCCATAGCTTAAAAAATCCATCCCTGTGCCAAGTCTTTGCAAGACTTACTGCAAATTAATTACTTAAAAATCATACAATGTGATTTTCTGGATTTTTGTTTTAGATTCCGTCTCTCACAGTTGAAGTGTACCTATGATAAAAATTATAATTTTTATCATAGGTACACTTCAACTATGAGAGACGGAATCTAAAACAAAAATCCAGAAAATCACATTGTATGATTTTTAAGTAATTAATTTGCATTTTATTGCATGACATAAGTATTTGATACATCAGAAAAGCAGAACTTAATATTTGGTACAGAAACCTTTGTTTGCAATTACAGAGATCATACGTTTCCTGTAGTTCTTGACTAGGTTTGCACACACTGCAGCAGGGATTTTGGCCCACTCCTCCCTACAGATCTTCTCCAGATCCTTCAGGTTTCGGGGCTGTCGCTGGGCAATACGGACGTTCAGCTCCCTCCAAAGATTTTCTATTGGGTTCAGGTCTGGAGACTGGCTAGGCCACTCCAGGACCTTGAGATGCTTCTTACGGAGCCACTCCTTAGTTGCCATGGCTGTGTGCTTCGTGTCGTTGTCATGCTGGAAGACCCAGCCACGACCCATCTTCAATGCTCTTACTGAGGGAAGGAGGTTGTTGGCCAAGATCTCGCGATACATGGCCCCATCCATCCTCCCCTCAATACGGTGCAGTCGTCCTGTCCCCTTTGCAGAAAAGCATCCCCAAAGAATGATGTTTCCACCTTCATGCTTCACGGTTGGGATGGTGTTCTTGGGGTTGTACTCATACTTCTTCTTCCTCCAAACACGGTGAGTGGAGTTAGACCAAAAAGCTCTATTTTTGTCTCATCAGACCACATGACCTTCTCCCATTCCTCCTCTGGATCATCCAGATGGTCATTGGCAAACTTCAGACAGGCCTGGACATGCACTGGCTTAAGCAGGGGGACCTTGCGTGCGCTGCAGGATTTTAATCCATGACGGCGTAGTGTGTTACTAATGGTTTTCTTTGAGACTGTGGTCCCAGCTCTCTTCAGGTCATTGACCAGGTCCTGCCGTGTAGTTCTGGGCTGATCCCTCACCTTCCTCATGATCATTGATGCCCCACGAGGTGAAATCTTGCATGGAGCCCCAGACCGAGGGTGATTGACCGTCATCTTGAACTTCTTCCATTTTCTAATAATTGCGCCAACAGTTGTTTCCTTCTCACCAAGCTGCTTGCCTATTGTCCTGTAGCCCATCCCAGCCTTGTGCAGGTCTACAATTTTATCCCTGATGTCCTTACACAGCTCTCTGGTCTTAGCCATTGTGGAGAGGTTGGAATCTGTTTGATTGAGTGTGTGGACAGGTGTCTTTTATACAGGTAACGAGTTCAAACAGGTGCAGTTAATACAGGTAATGAGTGGAGAACAGGAGGGCTTCTTAAAGAAAAACTAACAGGTCTGTGAGAGCCGGAATTCTTACTGGTTGGTAGGTGATCAAATACTTATGTCATGCAATAAAATGCAAATTAATTATTTAAAAATCATACAATGTGATTTTCTGGATTTTTGTTTTAGATTCCGTCTCTCACAGTTGAAGTGTACCTATGATAAAAATTACAGACCTCTACATGCTTTGTAAGTAGGAAAACCTGCAAAATCGGCAGTGTATCAAATACTTGTTCTCCCCACTGTATATATATATATATATATACAGTGGGGAGAACAAGTATTTGATACACTGCCGATTTTGCAGGTTTTCCTACTTACAAAGCATGTAGAGGTCTGTCATTTTTATCATAGGTACACTTCAACTGTGAGAGACGGAATCTAAAACAAAAATCCAGAAAATCACATTGTATGATTTTTAAGTAATTAATTTGCATTTTATTGCATGACATAAGTATTTGATCACCTACCAACCAGTAAGAATTCCGGCTCTCACAGACCTGTTAGTTTTTCTTTAAGAAGCCCTCCTGTTCTCCACTCATTACCTGTATTAACTGCACCTGTTTGAACTCGTTACCTGTATAAAAGACACCTGTCCACACACTCAATCAAACAGACTCCAACCTCTCCACAATGGCCAAGACCAGAGAGCTGTGTAAGGACATCAGGGATAAATTGTAGACCTGTACAAGGCTGGGATGGGCTACAGGACAATAGGCAAGCAGCTTGGTGAGAAGGCAACAACTGTTGGCACAATTATTAGAAAATGGAAGAAGTTCAAGATGACGGTCAATCACCCTCGGTCTGGGGCTCCATGCAAGATCTCACCTCGTGGGGCATCAATGATCATGAGGAATGTGAGGGATCAGCCCAGAACTACACGGCAGGACCTGGTCAATGACCTGAAGAGAGCTGGGACCACAGTCTCAAAGAAAACCATTAGTAACACACTACGCCGTCATGGATTAAAATCCTGCAGCGCACGCAAGGTCCCCCTGCTCAAGCCAGCGCATGTCCAGGCCCGTCTGAAGTTTGCCAATGACCATCTGGATGATCCAGAGGAGGAATGGGAGAAGGTCATGTGGTCTGATGAGACAAAAATAGAGCTTTTTGCTCTAAACTCCACTCGCCGTGTTTGGAGGAATAGAAGGATGAGTACAACCCCAAGAACACCATCCCAACCGTGAAGCATGGAGGTGGAAACATCATTCTTTGGGGATGCTTTTCTGCAAAGGGGACAGGACGACTGCACCGTATTGAAGGGAGGATGGATGGGGCCATGTATCGCGAGATCTTGACCAACAACCTCCTTCCCTCAGTAAGAGCATTGAAGATGGGTCGTGGCTGGGTCTTCCAGCATGACAACGACCCGAAACACACAGCCAGGGCAACTAAGGAGTGGCTCCGTAAGAAGCATCTCAAGGTCCTGGAGTGGCCTAGCCAGTCTCCAGACCTGAACCCAATAGAAAATCTTTGGAGGGAGCCGAAAGTCCGTATTGCCCAGCGACAGCCCCGAAACCTGAAGGATCTGGAGAAGGTCTGTATGGAGGAGTGGGCCAAAATCCCTGCTGCAGTGTGTGCAAACCTGGTCAAGAACTACAGGAAACGTATGATCTCTGTAATTGCAAACTAAGGTTTCTGTACCAAATATTCAGTTCTGCTTTTCTGATGTATCAAATACTTATGTCATGCAATAAAATGCAAATTAATTAATAAAAAATCATACAATGTCATTTTCTGGATTTTTGTTTTAGATTCCTTCTCTCACAGTTGAAGTGTACGTATGATAAAAATTACAGACCTCTACATGCTTTGTAAGTAGGAAAACCTGCAAAATTGTCAGTGTATCAAATACTTGTTCTCCCCACTGTATATATATACCATCTCCACTACTGTCCCGTCAATGTGGATGGGGGAGCTTCCTCTGCTGTTTCCTGAAGTCCATGATCATATCCTTTGTTTTGTTGACGTTTATTGAGAGGTTATTTTTCTGACACCACACTCCGAGGGCCCTCACCTCTGTCTCGTCATTGTTGGTAACCAGGCCTACCACTGTAGTGTCGTCTGCAATCTTGATGATGTTGAGTGTTGAGGATCAGCGGGGTGGAGATGTTGTTTCCTACCTTCACCACCTGGGGGCGGCCCGTCTAAAAGTCCAGGACGCAGTTGCACAGGGCGGGGTCGAGACTCAAGGTCTTGAGCTTTACGACGAGTTTGGAGGGTACTATGGTGTTAAATGCTGAGCTGTAGTCAATGAACAGCATTCTTACATAGGTATTCCTATTGTCCAGATGGGATAGGGCAGTGTGCAGTGTGATGGCGATTGCATCATCAGTGAACCTATTGGGGCGGAAAGCAAATTGGAGTGGGTTTAGGTTTAGGCCATTCAGAGGGTGAATGATATTTCAGTGCATTTGAATGGGTTATGGTAGTAGGTGCCAGGTGCACCGGTTTGTGTCAAGAACTGCAACACTGCTGTGTTTTTCACACTCAAAAGTTTCCTGTGTGTATCAAGAATGGTCCACCACCCAAAGGACATCCAGCCAACTTAAAAGAATTGGAGTCATCATGGGTCAGAAACCCTCTGGAACACTTTTGACCACTTGTAGAGTCCATCCCCCAACGAATTGAGGCTTTTCTGAGGGCAAAAGGGGGGTGGTGCAATTCAATATTTCGAAGGTGTTCCTAATGTTTTATAAACTCAGTGTAAGTACTATGTGTGAAACTTTGTTTAACAATTGTATCTTCCACCTCAACAACTGTTGAGTAGAATCTTGCTACATGGAAGATGAAAAAATAAAATGTATATTTATTAATCTGGAGTTATTGTTGCGACTCTAATTACTGTAATTGGTACACTTGGGAGACAAAAAATATGAAAACCTCAATATAAATATCCAAATTAGAGCACAGAAAAATCATGAACAAATGAAACTCACATAATCACCCAGAAAAATCTATTGCAATTCCACAGAAATCATGTTGACTGACTATTTATGGTAACAAACTGCTTCATTTGAGCACCACTGAGCATTAACATTAAAATCCCCTAGAGTCGATTTCCGCAGACCCACAGAAATTCAAACAGCATAGTAAAAAAATCCCCATAAAAATCTGTCAGTTTAAGATTAGCGATATTTTTTTGCGTTGGGTGCGTCTCCATCCACCAAATCTGCGGATGTCACACTTCCGCATCTGTGGTGATAGGTGACAGAGATAGAGCGATGTTTGTCAGACCATGAGACATCTCGAAAATTGGTCTTCTCACAAAATCGTCTGTAGCATCCAAATGGTTCGCCTACGAACTCTATCGAAAGATTAGTCACGAACACGATGGTATTCTCCGTTTTTCTATTTGACCTACACACGCTCTTGGGACTCGTCTGAATTCAGTACAGCCGATCTGCTGCCAACTTCTGTTTTGTAGCGTCCAAACCGTTTGGGCAACACACTAATAAATGTGAGACTAGTTGGTTGTTTTGCTCGAGGAAACCCACAGGCATCACAATACTCGTCTGAATGTCCCCGGTACCAGTTATAAAAAATGCTGGAAGTATGTACATTCGTGGCCAAAAGTTTTGAGAATGACACAACTATTAATTTCCACAAAGTTTGCTGATTCAGTGTCTTTAGATATTTTTGTCAGATGTTACTATGGAATAGCATTTCATAAGTGTCAAAGGCTTTTATTGACAATTGCATGAAGTTGATGCAAAGAGTCAAAATTTGTAGTGGTGACCCTTCTTTTTCAAGACCTCTGCAATCTGCCCTGGTATGCTGTCAATTAACTTTTGGGCCACATCCTGACTGTTGGCAGCCCATTCTTGCATAATCAATGCTTGGAGTTTGTCAGAATTTGTGGGTTTTTGTTTGTCCACCCGCCTCTTGAGGATTGACCACAAGTTTTCAATGGGATTAAGGTCTGTGGAGTTTCCTGGCCATGGACCCAACATTTTTATGTTTTGTTCCCCGAGTCACTTAGTTATCACTTTAGCCTAATGGCAAGGTGCTCCATCATGCTGGAAAAGGCATTGTTCGTCACCAAACTGTTCCTGGATGGTTTGGAGAACTTGCATTGGATGTGTTGGTACCTTCTTTATTCATGGCTGTGTTCTTAGGCAAAATTGTGAGTGAGCCCACTCCCTTGGCTGAGAAACAACCCCACACATGAATGGTCTCAGGATGCTTTACTGTTGGCATGACACAGGACTGATTGTAGCACTCACCTTGTCTTCTCAGGACAAGCTTTTTTCCAGATGCCCCAAACAATCGGAAAGGGGATTCATCAGAGAAAAATACTTTACCACAGTCCTCAGCAGTCCAATCCCTCTACCTTTTGCAGAATATCATTCTGTCCCTGATGTTTTTCCTGGAGAGAAGTGGCTTCTTTGCTGCCCTTCTTGACACCAGGCCATCCTCCAATAGTCCTCACCTCACTGTGCATGCAGATGCACTCACACCTGCCTGCTGCCATTCCTGAGCAAGCTCTGTACTGGTGGTGCCCCAATCCCGCGGCTGAATCAACTTTAGGAGATGGTCCTGGCGCTTGCTGGACTTTTTTGGGCGCCCTGAAGTCTTCTTCACAACAATTGAACCACTCTCCTTGAAGTTCTTGATGATCCGATAAATGGTTGATTTAGGTGCAATCATACTGGCAGCAATACCCTTGCCTGTGAAGCCCTTTTTGTGCAAAGCAATGATGACGGCACGTGTTTCCCTGCAGGTAACCATGGTTGACAGAGGAAGAACAAAGATTCCAAGCACCACCCTCCTATTGAAGCTTCCAGTCTGTTATTCGAACTCAATCAGCATGACAGAGTGATCTCCAGGCTTGTCCTCGTCAACACTCGCACCTGTGTTAAAGAGAGAATCACTGACATGATGTCAGCTGGTCCTATTGTGACAGGGTTGAAATGCAGTGGAAATGTTTTTGGGGATTCAGTTAATTTGCATGGCAAAGAGGGACTTTGCAATTAATTGCAATTCATCTGATCACACTTCATAACATTCTGTAGAATATGCAAATTGCCATCATACAAACTGAGGCAGAAGACTTTGTGAAAATTAATATTTGTGTCATTCTCAAAACTTTTGGCCACGACTGTATAGTGTGGGAACTGTTTAGTGCCAAATATAAACACATGTTAAAATAAAAAATATATAATAATACATTGTGACCTTTCTCAGATATAGGACAGACACTTGAGAACAAGCTTCCTTTAGAGCCAACGTGCCAAGAGGACAAGACTGTAGAGGAAATATAAGAGGGCCAGATGGTTATTGTCTGTCTAATGTATGTTTATGTCGATCTAAACCATTACAGTCAACATAGTTCTGATGCTGGTGCATATTCTCTCTATAGCTGAAAGAATCAGGACCTGACTGGGTGAGCAGAGCAGCCTCTAGCCCCTCCCTCCTTGGCATGGCCATACCCACAGTGTGGTCCTCAGAGGAATCCCCACAGAGGTACGGTGGGTATTTAAACCAGAGTAGAGAGGTAACCTGTCCTATGTGGGTCTGTGTGGCACTGTATTACGCCATACCGTCTACACATCAGGGGAATGAGGCTCTCTCCGGCTCCTGCTCTGGATCCAAGTCTGGCTGGTAGTCTGGGTCTGCTACATCTAGCTGTGGTGGCTGGTGGGCTTGCCTTGCTCTCGTCTGCCTCTGCCTCTGCCTCTGGGCTGGAGTCTGTAAGATGCAGGCTCCAAGGCAGCCCTCGTCCTCCGGCATTCTCCCAGGACGGGGACTTTGTCATCGGGGGTGTTTTCTCCATGCACTACTATATGCACACTGTGGAACACAGCTACACCAGCATGCCTGAGCCTCTGCAGTGCACAGGGAGGTCAGTGAGCGCAAGAGGGAACAGGGGACAGGACTGTGACTGCTTGGGGAGACAGATGAATTGTGTTTACAAGACAGAGGAACAGTGTTTTAAGGACATATACAACGTGTGTTTACAAACAGATAAACAATGTTTTAAAGACAGATTAACAGTGTTTTAAAGACAGAAAAAGCGTTTAAAGACAGACAAACAGTGTTTTAAAGACAGATAAAAAGTGTGTTTGTATCTGAGAGAGTAGGTAAAGCCTACTGTTACAAAGGGTCACATTTTCAAAAAGCAGGCTATCCTACAATGTCCTCAACTACCGATAACAAAAGTGTAGGCATGTAGACAGTGTGGAAAATAAGGCTAGATATTAAGATGTTTGCCCTCGTATAACCATGTATTCTATATGCTAGTTTACCATTTAGTCAAGTGGTGCTCACTCACCTATCTTCTATTTACAGTTTGGATTCCCGTGAGTTGCGATTCTCGCGTGCCATGGTCTTCGCAGTTGAGGAGATTAACAACAGTTCGGACCTTCTACCGGGTGTCACACTCGGTTATCAAGTGCATGACTCATGCTCCTCGGTCCCCATGGCCGTGAAAGTGGCTTTCCAACTGGCTAACGGCCTGGATCCCATGTTTGATACCGGAGAACAGTGCTCGAAATCAGCTACGGTGACAGCTATCGTGGGCGAGTCTGGCTCCACGCCTACCATCAGCATGTTGCGCATCATCGGCCCTTTCGGCATTCCTCAGGTAAACTCCTGTGGAAAGAAAAGAAATCATATATTCTCCTCTCTTTCAGGAAAGAAATCCTCTTTTAATTTCCTGTATTTCAACTGTATTCTCCTCTCTTTCAGGAATATACATTTCTGTGTGAAATTATGTGGAGAAAGTTTGGAGAACTTCTATAGGCATTTCAACATAGACTGAGGACTATCTTTCATAGGCTAGGTTGTTATGGGAGACTAGGGATTGTTGTAACACCTTTTACTCATGTTTTTCACAGCACCAGTATGACTTATAAAACTATTATCAATATGAATAGCATGACCAAGGTCTTGGGTAGAAATGTGTACATCCTATCTAGGACTATCTTTCATAGGCTAGGTTGTTATGGGAGACCAGGGATTAGTTTCACACTTTGTGTACATCCTTTTCATTCTGGCAAAACGAAAAACAATAAATCGGCTTATTATTATTGCCTGCCTAACATCATAATACATAGCTAAAGACAAAAATCAGGAAGTAGCCAATACACTAGTTGTTAGGCCGACGTGATGTTCTCATGTTTTCGACTGTCTGTTTCTACCTAGGTGAGCCACTTTTCCACCTGTGCGTGTCTGAGTGATAAGAAACAGTATCCAACCTTCTTCAGAACCATCCCCAGTGACCAGTTCCAGGCTGCCGCTCTGGCCCGCCTCATCAGGCACTTCGGCTGGACCTGGATTGGGGCGGTCCGTTCCGACTCTGACTACGGTAATAACGGGATGGCGGCTTTCCTACAGGCAGCACAAGAGGAAGGCATCTGTGTGGAGTATTCTGAAGCCTTCTACCGTACCAACCCACTCAGCAGAGTGCAACGAGTGGCCGACGTGATCCGCAGGTGATCCGTGATTACATTTGAACTTTTCATTCACACAAATGCAAGACCATATTTGTAAAAGCTGCAATTATTAATTTCTCTCTTTTCCCAAAGCTGATCTGTGAGACCAACATGATTTGCATATCTTAAACATGTCAAAAGTGTTGATTTATACTAATGTTCATGTTCACTTCACTGATACATTCCAATGAATGACAAACATGACAAGCATGTGTTATGATATAATCATGTTCCCCAGCTCCACAGCCCGGGTGGTGGTTGCATTTGCAGCCACTGGGGACATGAGGATCCTGCTGAGGGAGTTGGACCGCCTGCCCTCTCCTCCCCGCCAGTGGATCGGGAGCGAGACCTGGGTCACTGACCCAGATATGCTGCGCTTCGGCCTGTGTGCCGGGGCCATCGGCTTTGGCATCCAACGCTCTGTCATCCCCGGACTCAGGGACTTCCTCCTGGACCTCTCCCCACAGAAGGTGTCCAACTCTCCCCTGCTCACTGAGTTCTGGGAGGGAGCCTTTGGCTGTCGGCTGGGGATAGGTATCTACGTATCTATCTATCTATCTATCTATCTATCTATCTATCTATCTATCTATCTATCTATCTATCTATCTATCTATCTATCTATCTATCTATCTATCTATCTATCTATCTATCTATCTATCTATCTATCTATCTATCTATCTATCTATCTATCTATCTATCTATCTATCTATCTATCTATCTATCTGTACCTCTATCATTCTGTCTCTCTCTCTCTCTGTCTGTCTGTAGGGACCTCTACAGGTGTTGGGGTTGAAGAGAAGGTGTGTGATGGCAGTGAGGATATACAGCAGCTACAGACCCCCTACACAGATACATCCCAGCTGCGTGTCACTAACATGGTGTACAAAGCTGTTTACGCCATAGCACACGCCATCCACAGCATCGTTTGCGAAGAGAGAGAAAACTCCACTGTGAACTGTTACAAAAACCTCCATGTGAAGCCAACACAGGTGAATGACAAGACGATAGTATAATGTCCTGATATATATGTTTATTTAGACTACATGTATGAAGGCCATTACGGCTGGATTTGAAGTAACACTTTTGAGAAATATACGAGTCATGTGAAAGTTCTGTTTATCTCTCTCCATCTCTCTTCCCCTCTCTCCATCTATCTCTCCATCTCTCTTCCCCTCTCTCCATCTCTCTTCCCCTCTCTCCTTCTCTCTTGTCCCCTCTCTCTCTCCCTTGCCCTTCCCACCCCCAGGTCCTGGAGAGATTGAGGACGGTGAACTTCTCTCGTAACGGGTACCAGGTGTCTTTCGATGCGAACGGGGACCCAATTCCCACATATGAGCTGGTCAACTGGCAGATAGGGGAGAGTGGTAAGATGGAGTTTGTGACAGTGGGGCGCTATGATGCGTCCATGCCTCCTGACCAGATGTTTGACATGGAGAAGGAAATCACCTGGGTAAAGAACAGTACACAAGTACCTGTGTCAGTGTGCAGTGACAGCTGTCCCCCAGGCACTCGTAAGGCTGTACAGAAAGGAAAGCCTGTATGCTGTTATGACTGTATCCAATGTGCAGAGGGAGAAATAAGTAATAACACAGGTAGGACTATAGGAATAGTTGGCAAAAATGTGTTGTAATTTCTATCACGGTTCACTAAGTAGTGGTTTATTCATATTACCAGCACTACAAAGGTAGTGTCTGTCAATCATGTTCCTGTTCTTATTATCTCATGTAAGCTGCACATTAATTCAACATTCTGTATTGTAAACTGACAAAGTGCAGCATTGTGGGACATGTATTTGTAAATAAATAAAATCTGAATCTATTATTATTAACATTTGATGTCTGTTGTTTTGTCCTGGTCAGATTCTTCAGACTGTCTGATCTGTCCCGAGGAGTACTGGCCCAACGCTGAGAGAGACCGCTGTATCCTTAAGCCTGTGGAGTTCCTGTCCTTCCACGAGGTCCTCGGAATCATCCTGACCGCCTGCTCTGTGGGCGGGGCTTGTCTGGCCATCGCCACGGCAACTGTCTTCTACCGCCACCGAACTTCGGCCATCGTCAGGGCCAACAACTCTGAGCTGAGCTTCCTGCTGCTCTTCTCCTTGACACTGTGTTTTCTGTGTTCTCTTACTTTCATTGGCCGGCCCTCTGAGTGGTCCTGTATGCTGCGCCACACAGCGTTTGGGATCACCTTCGTCCTCTGCATCTCTTGTGTTCTGGGGAAAACAATAGTGGTGTTGATGGCCTTCAGGGCTACACTTCCAGCCAGTAATGTCATGAAATGGTTTGGTCCTCCACAGCAGAGATTGACTGTAGTGTCCTTCACGTTTGTCCAGGCTTTAATATGCACTCTGTGGTTGGTCCTGTCCCCTCCCTTCCCCATTAAAAACCTCACTACCTACAAGGAAAAGGTCCTTCTCGAGTGTGACTTAGGCTCTGTAGGTGCATTCTGGGCTGTTTTGGGGTATATAGGACTCCTTTCTCTCTTATGCTTTGTGCTGGCTTTTCTGGCTCGGAAGCTGCCTGATAACTTCAATGAGGCCAAATTCATCACCTTCAGCATGCTCATATTCTGTGCAGTCTGGATCACCTTTATCCCAGCTTATGTCAGCTCTCCTGGGAAGTTCACTGTAGCTGTGGAGATCTTTGCCATCATCACCTCTAGCTTTGGGTTGTTCTTTCTGTTATTTGTTCCTAAATGCTTCATTATTCTGTTCAGGCCGGAGAAGAACACCAAGAAACACCTTATGGAGAAGACATCCAATGATATACGTTATTAAGAAATGATTGAGGGGAAAAAACATTGTAACGTTCAGTTATATGGTTTATCATACAGTTAGGTAGGACTACTCTGACAGAGATGACCAACAATTTAGCAGCTAATCATTGGTAACATTGTAACTAGTAACATGTAACAGGTTCACTTTAGATATTCCAATGTTATGAGAGATTGTTCAAAGCTAGAGTTTTAAAATCTAATTTGACCTGCTAAGTGATGTGATTAGCAGTAGCCTACAGAGTGGAACCACTTCCATGTTGTTGGAGAAAAGCTTTATTCTTATATGAATTGATATAACATTGAAGTGCATGTGTTCAATTGATATTCTAATTCATCATAATATGTATTATAATAATATAATAAACATTTTCAGATATATTGGTGTCATGTCAATGATTGCTTGGCCTCTCAATCCACATTTGTTCGATACCTTGTTTTTTTTAATATTCATTACATGTTATTAATTACAGATCATAAACAAACCAACCTTTTCACATTAACACTTCAACCCAGTGTCCAGTGATGGTCAGTCTTCTCATGCTTACATCACCTACTAGAGCAGTTAATTAAGACACACACTGTTCAAGAAGCCAAATAGTTTCTAGTGCAATGTATAGTACTTCAATTTCTAGTTATTTAACAAGACATTTAAGACCAAATTCTTATTTACAATTACAGAATACCGCAGCCAAACCCTAACACGGACGACGTTGGGCCAATTGTGCGTCGCCCTACGGGCCTCCCAATCACGGCCGGTTGTGATGCAGCCCGGAATCAAACCAGGGTCTGTAGTGACGCCTCTAGCACTGATATGCATTTCCTTAGACTGCTGCACCACTCTGGAGCACAAGTACTGTAGTGGGCAGCAACCATTATGAGCTGTGGTTATGAGTAACACTTAACATTAAGTTGTTCTCTACTTGCAGTACCAGTCAACAGTTTGAACATACCTACTCACCTACTCATTTCAATTCATTTCAATTATTTTCTACACTGTAGAATAATAGTGAAGACATCAAAACTATTAAAAAACACATTTGGATTCATGTACTAACCAAAAAAAGTGTTAAAAAAAATCTAACAATATTTTGGATTTTAGATTATTCTGCTCTGATGACAGTTTTGCACTCTCTTGGCATTCTTTCAACCAGCTTCATGAGGTAGTCACCTGCAATGCATTTCAATTCATTTGTGGAATTTCTTTCCTTCTTTAATGTGTTTGAGCCAATCAATTGTGTTGTGACAAGGTAGGGGGGGGTATACAGAAGATAGCCCTGTTTGGTTAAAGACCAAGTACATATTATGGCAAGGACAGCTCAAATAAGCAAAGAGAAAGGGGAGGGTGAGGGGAGGAGATCATGTCGTAAAAACAAGTAACATAGAAGTATTAGTAAATATTACTGGAAATACATTCATAAATAATCCCACCTACTTACTCACACACCCGCACACACACACACACACACACACACACACACACACACACACACACACACACACACACACACACACACACACACACACACACACACACACACACACACACACACACACACACACACACACACACACACACACACACACAAAACACATCATAGGAGATCCTGACTCAATGTCACACTCAGATCTGTTTCAGCTGTCTTGTGCCTGTCTCCACCCCCCACCAGGTGTCTCCCATTTTTACCCATTATCTCCTGTGTATTAAGAACTGCCTTTTCTCCTTGTCTGTTTCCAGGTCATCTTGTCTAGTTAGGTCTTACCAGCGAGTTTCCCCATGTTCCTGTTCTCAAGTTTTGTTTCTAGTCTGCCCGGTTCTGATCTTTCTGCCTAACCTGACCCTGAGCTTACCTGCCATCCTGTACCTGCCTGACTCTGACCTGGATTACGATCCTCTACCTGCCCCCGACCTGCCGTTTGCCTTACTCCTGTGTTATAATAAATATTGGAGATTCAAACTATTGGCGCCCTGTGTCTGCATCTGGGTCTTATCCTGAGCCGAGACACATTAAATTCATTAAATTCTCTCTGTGTCACTCAGATCTTTTGAACCAGTACATATGCCAGCTGAGGATGACGAATTAAACAGTTGGTATTGTATGTTGCTTATCCACGTTCTCAGAGAGTTTCTACATTGTTTTATTTAGCACAATAAAACTAGAAGAAAGGAAGATAAATAAATCTAAATGAAGTAAATATCTGACAGAATATTTTAAAGAGCAGCAGCTGGCCCTCTGTAGCGAAGGCTACCACCACGCGAGCCCTGGAGCTCTGCAGGGTGTCGGCCATGGCATGTAGCCCAGCTGGGGAGGGCGAATTGGGGATGGTGAGGTGGAACGCCAGGCAGCCTCCCTGGTCATTCAGCTGCTGGGTAAAGGCCTGGATGCCATAGCGACTGTAGTCGTCCGAGGTGCCCAGGATGCCAACCCAGCGCCAGCCGAAGTGGCTCACCAACTGGACTAAACCCCGAACTAGGATGAGATAAAGAAGTGAAGGATTAGACAGAGAGCATGTCATAAGAGAAATTATGGGGCACATTTTCATAGCAGCAAAAGCAATGTTTTGAGGGAAACATTTACAGTAAACCTCATTGTAATCTGTCACCATGATTAAATTGGATATTTTTTCTTTAACAATTTGCATTATAAGGAGGTGATTATTTAACTGTAGTTTAGTAAACTGAGCAATACATGAAGTCATAAAAGTGTACTTAACACATTGCTTTTGCACTACTAATGTCTAAAACGTTCTTATCTTCCTTCACACCTGGAACAGGTCACTGGGCACAGTCCGCAGGAACGAGGGGTAGGAGAGTTTATCTGTCAGACAGGTACAGGTCGCAAAGTAGCTCACCTGTGGAGAGAACAATATATTATACATGTAAACTATCTATCTCTGTCTCTGTCTCTGTCTCTGTCTCTGTCTCTGTCTCTGTCTCTGTCTCTGTCTCTGTCTTTGTCTCTCTCTCTCAATTCAATTCAAGGTGCTTTATTAACATGGGAAACATACAGTTGAAGTTGGAAGTTTACATATACCTTAGCCAAATACATTTAAACTCGGTTTTCACAATTCATAACATTTAATCCTAGTAAAAATTCCCTATCTTTGGTCAGTTAGGATCACCATTTTATTTTAAGAATGTGAAATGTCAGAATAATAGTAGAGAGAATTATTTATTTCAGCTTTTATTTCTTTCATCACATTCCCAGTGGGTCAGAAGTTGACATACACTCAATTAGTATTTGGTAGCATTGCCTTTAAATTGTTTAACTTGGGTCAAACGTTTCGGGTAGCCTTCCACAAACCTTCCACAATAAGTTGGGTGAATTTTGGCCCATTCCTCCTGACAGAGCTGGTGTAACTCAGTCAGGTTTGTTGGCCTGCTTGCTCGCACACACTTTTTCAGTTCTGCCCAAAAATGTTCTATAGGATTGAGGTCAGGGCTTTATGATGGCCACTCAAAAACCTTGACTTTGTTGTCCTTAGGCCATTTTTCCACAACTTTGGAAGTATGCTTGGGGTCATTGTCCATTTGGAAGACCCATTTACGACCAAGCTTTAACTTCTGACTGATGTCAAGAGATGTTGCTACAATATATCCACATAATTTTCCAGCCTCATGATGCCATCTATTTTGTGAAGTGCACCAATCCCTCCTGCAGCAAAGCACCCCCACAACATGATGCTGCCACCCCCCTGCTTCATCTTTGGGATAGCGTTCTTCGGGCCTGCAAGCCTCCCCCTTTTTCCTCCAAACACAACGATGGTCATTATGGCCAAACAGTTCTATTTTTGTTTCTTCAGACCAGAGGACATTTCTCCAAAAAGTACAATCTTTGTCCCCATGTGCAGTTGCAAACCGTAGTCTGGCTTTTTTATGGCTGTTTTGGAGCAGTGGCTTCTTCCTTGCTGAGCAGCCTATCAGGTTATGTCGATATAGGACTCAGTTTACTGTGGATATAGATACTTTCGTACCTGTTTCCTCCAGTATCTTCACAAGGTCCTTTGCTGTTGTTCTGGGATTGATTTGCACTTTTCGCACCAAAGTACGTTAATCTCTAGGAGACAGAACGCGTCTTCTTCCTGAGCGGTAAGACGCCTGTGTGGTCCCATGGTGTTTATACTTGCATACTATTGTTTGTACAGATGAACGTGGTACCGTCAGGCATTTGGAAATTGCTCCCAAGGATGAACCAGACTTATGGAGGTCTACAATTTATTTTCTGAGGTCTTGGCTGATTTAATTTGATTTTCCCATGATGTCATGCAAAGAGGCACTGAGTTTGAACGTAGGCCTTGAAATACATCCACAGGTACACCTCCAATTGACTCAAAGTATGTCAATTAGCCAATCAGAATCTTCTAAAGCCATGACATAATTTCTGGAATTTTCCAAGCTGTTTAAAGGCACAGTCAACTTAGTGTATGTACACTTCTGACCCACTGGAATTGTGATACAGTGAATTATGAGTGAAATAATCTGTCTGTAAACAATTGTTGGAAAAATGACATGTGTCCTGCACAAAGTAGATGTCCTAACCGACTTGCCAAAACTAAAGTTTGTTTAAACTTCTCTGGGATATGTGGGACGGTAGCGTCCCACCTAACCAACAGCCAGTGAAATTGCAGAGCGCCAAATTCAAAACAACAGAAATCTCATAATTAAAATTCCTCAAACATACAAGTATTATACACCATTTTAAAGATAAACTTCTCGTTATTCCAGCCACAGTGTCTGATTTCAAAAAGGATTTACGGCGAAAGCACACCTTGCGATTATGTTAGGTTAGTACATAGCCACAGAAAAACACAGCCATTTTTTCAGCCAAAGAGAGGAGTAACAAAAAGCAGAAATAGAGTTAAAATTAATCACTAACCTTTGATGATCTTCATCAGATGACACTCATAGGACTTCATGTTACACAATACATGTATGTTTTGTTCGGTGAAGTTTATATTTATATCCAAAAATCTGAGTTTAGGCGGGACGCTACTGTCTCACTTGGCCAAAAGCCAAAGAAAATGCAGCGCACCAAATTCAAATTAATTACTATAAAAATCAAACTTTCATTAAATCACACACGAAAGATACCAAATTAAAGCTACACTGGTTTTGAATCCAGCCAACATGTCAGAATTCAAATAGGCTTTTCGGCGAAAGCCAACGATTGCTATTATCTGAGGATAGCACCATAGTGAACAAAGAGAGAAGCATATTTCAACCATGCAGGTGCGACACAAAACATAGAAATAAAAATATAATTATTGCCTTACCTTTGACGAGCTTCTGTTGTTGGCACTCCAATATGTCCCATAAACATCACAAATGGTCCTTTTGTTCGATTAATTCCGTCGATATATATCCAAAATGTCCATTTATTTGCCGCGTTTGATCCAGAAAAACACTGGTTTCAACTTGCTCAACGTGGCTACAAAATATCTCAAAGGTTACCTCTAAACTTTGAAAAAACATTTTGTACTTTTGTAATAAAACTTTAGGTATTTTTTAACATAAATAATCGATAAAATTGAAGACGGGATGATCTGTGTTCAATACAGGATTAAAACAAACTGTAGCATGCTTTCTGGTTACGCGCCTCTAACAAACAGTACACTTCACTCGACCCTCGTTCTGAACAGGGCTACTTCTTCATTACGCAAAGGAAAAACCCTCAACTAATTTCTAAAGACTGTTGACATCCAGTGAAAGCGGTAGGAACTGCAAGAAGGTCAATTAGAAATCTGGATTCCCAATGAAAACACATTGAATAGAGAGTGACCTCAACAAAAAACAAATCTGAATGGTTTGTCCTCTAGGTTTCACCTGCTAAATAAGTTCTGTTATACACAGACATGATTCAAACAGTTTTAGAAACTTCAGAGTGTTCAAATCGACTAATAATATGCATATCTTATCTTCTGGGGATGAGTAGCTGGCAGTTGAATTTGGGTATGCTTTTCATCCAAATGTGAAAATGCTGCCCCCTATCCTAGAGAAGTTATAACAAGATTTTTGTGGAGTGGTTGAAAAACAAGTTTTAATGACTCCAACCTAAGTGTATGTAAACTTCCGACTTCAACTGTATGTTTACATTGCCAAAGCAAGTGAAAGGGATGTACAAAAGTGAAATAAACAATAACAGTAAATATTACACTCACAAGTTCAAAATAGTAGAGACATTTCAAATGTCAAATTTTGTCTTAACATAAATATGGGTTGTATTTACGATGGTATTTGTTCTTCACTGGTTGACCGTTTCTTGTGTCAACAGGTCACACATATTGCTGCTATGATTGCACACTGTGGTATAACAAAATTGGACTTGTTTTTGTATTCTTTGTGGGTCTGTGGAATCTGAGGGAAATATGTGTCTCTAATATGGTCATGCATTCAGTTTCCACCTCATTTTGTGGACAGTGTGCACATATCCTGTCTTCTCTTGAGAGCCAGGTCTGCCTACGGTGGCCTTTCTCAATAGCAAGACTATTCTCACTGAATCTGTTGATAGTCAAAGCTTTCCTTCATTTTGGGTCAGTCACAGTGGTCAGGCATTCTGCCATTGTGTTCTCTCTGTTTAGGGCCAAATAGCATTCTAGTTTGCTTAGTTTTTTTGTTAATTCTTTCCAATGTGTCAAGTAATATATTTTTGGGTCTAATTGTGTTGCTTTCCTGGGACTCTCTGGGGTCTGTTTGTGTTTGTGAACAGAGCCCCAGGACCAGATTGCATAGGGGACTCTTTTCCAGGTTCTACTCCCTGTAGGTGATGGCTTTGTTATGGAAGGTTTGGGAATCGCTTCGTTTTAGGTGCTTGTAGAATTTAACGTCTCTTTTCTGGATTTTGATAATTAGCAGGTATCGGCCTAATTCTGTTCTCCCTGCATTATTTGGTGTTTTATGTTGTACACTGAAGATGCTGGCATGTCATGCTTAAGTTTGCTAATCTTGCCAATGGAAAAATAATTCAAGTAGTTGGGAATATCAGTGGGTTTTGTGACGAATGAGGCATTTGATTCAATGAATGATGGAGTTGCCTTTTTGCCCAAAATGTCATTTAAGGAGCTCCAAAGCTTTTTACTATCATTCTTTCAGTCATGTTTCTTTGTTTCATAGTCTAGTTTCGTCTTATTTTTATTCAGTTTAGTCACATGATTTCTCAATTTGCAGTATGTTTGCCAATCGGTTGTGCAGCCTGACTTATTTGCCATTTATTTTGCCTCATCCCTCTCAACCATACAATATTTCCATTCCTCATCAATCCACAGGGATTTAACAGTTGTTACAGTTATTTTCATAATGAATGCATGCTTATTAGTAACTGGGATAAGCAATTTCATAAAATGTGTCAAGTGCAGCATCTGGTTGCTTGTCATTACACACCACGGACCAACAAATATGATGTTCATCAACAACGTACTGTCGGAATCTCTACAAAACGTATTGTATGACCTCTTATACACTATATTAGACCCATCCTTTGGAACTTTGGTTTTCCTAGATAAGGCTACTATAAGGTGATCACTACATCCGATGGATTTGGATACTGCTTTCAAGCAAATTTCTGCAGCATTAGTACATTTGTGATGAATACATGCTGATGACTTTAGTCCTGTTCTGTTTGTAACTACCCTGTGAGGTTGACGGATAACCTGAACCAGGTTGCAGGCAAAGGTGTAAATATTTTAAAGTACCACTTAAGTTGTTTTTTATGGGTATATGTACTTTACTATTTATATTTTTGACAAGTTTTACTTTTACTCCAATACATTCCTAAACAATATAATGTACTTTTTACTCCATATATGTTGTCTGACAGCCAAAAGTACATTTAGAAAATTTAGCAGGACAGGGATATGGTCCAATTCACACACATCAAGAGAACATCCCTGGTCATTGCTACTGCCTCTTATCCGGTGGACTCAATAAACATACATGCTTAATTTGTAAATTATGTCTGAGTGTTGGTGTGTGCCCCTGGCTATCGTAAATAAAATAAAAAATGAAATTGTGGTGTCTGGTTTGCTTAATATAATGCATGTGAAATTATTTAAACTTTTACTTTTACTTTTCATACTAAAGTAAATTTTAGCAATTACATTATTTAAAACCAAATACGTTTAGACTTTTACTCAAGTAGTATTTTACTGGGTGACATTCACTTTTACTTGAGTCATTTCCTATTAAGGTATCTTTACTTTTACTCAAGTATGACAATTTGGTCTTATTACTTATGTAAATAAGGTATTTATGTTTTGCATTTTTTATACATTTGCAAAAATGTATAAAAAATTCCTAAGTTCCTAAGGCTTCCACTAGATGTCAACAGTCTTTAGAAACTTGTTTGATGCTTCTACTGTAAAGGAGGGGGGAATGGGAGCTGAATGAGTCAGTGGTCTGCCAGAGTGGCATGAGTGGGTCATGCGCGTCCACGTGAGAGGTAGCTTGTGATCCAATGCAATTCTACAGACAAAGGAAATCTCCGGTTGGAACATTATTGAAGATTTATGATAAAAACATCCTAAAGATTGATTCTATACATAGTTTGACATGTTTCTACGAACTGTAGTATGACTTTTCCCGCGCGTCGTGAGTTTGGATTGTGTACTAAACGCACGAACAAAAAGGAGGTATTTGGACATAAATGAACTTTATCGATCAAATCAAGCATTTATTGTGGAACGGGGATTCCTGGGAGGGCCTTCTGATGAAGATCATTAAAGGTAAGTGAATATTTATAATGCTATTTCTGACTTTGTTGACTCCACAACATGGCGGATATCTGTATGGCTTGTTTGGGCTCTGAGCGCTGTACTCAGATTATTGCATGGTGTGCTTTTTCGGTAAATCTTTTTTGAAATCTGACACAGCGGTTGCATTAAGGAGAAGTTTATCTAAAGTTCCATGCATAACACTTGTATTTATATCAACATTTATGATGAGTGTTTCTGTAAATTGATGTGGCTCTCTGCAAAATAACCGGATGTTTTGGAAGCAAAACATTACTGAACGTAACACGCCAATGTAAACTGAGATTTTTGGATATAAATATGAACTTTATCGAACAAAACACACATGTATTGTGTAACATGAAGTCCTATGAGTGTCATCTGATGAAGATCATCAAAGGTTAGAAGTTAAACATATAACAATTAATTAAATAGTATTCTTGGGGCACCATGGAAAAAACGTTTATTTAACTACTTACCGTTTTCCGAATGAACTCTTAAAGATATAAAGATCTCTTACATTTCAGTCATCAATCAGTCATTAATTAGTTGTTACCTTCTATCAATCTCATTCGGAATGTCACAAAACTCTTGGATATCTGCACAAAACCTAGCATAAATGATGAATCAGCGATATACAAATTGGCTTAATTATTAATTAAATAATCACACAGAATGAAATATACACACAAACAGGATAGCTTACACATTGATCAAATCAAAATCAAATCAAATGTATTTATAAAGCCCTTCTTACATCAGCTGATGTCTCAAAGTGCTGTACAGAAACTCAGCCTAAAACCCGAAACTGCAAGCAATGCAGGTGTAGAAGCATGGTTACTACACAATGCAATGAAAGTCCCTAGTGGACTAAGCCGATATGACGGCTTAGAAGACAATGGAAAGGGGTGGGGACAGAATAAGAGCCGGGAAAGACGGAATGGATCCACTACTTACAGTTGGTACCTATGCTCATGGAAATGCTAATACTTTGCACATGAACGGCCGCCCATTTGAAAATAATTGCAATGTACATATTTACGCTTGTATGTCTTGTTGTCTCTCTCTGTAGAAATCACAATTTTCTGTGGATTCATCAGAAGTCTGGTTGTGTTCCCTAGAAGTCACAATTTATTTTGTAGCTGGAGCTTCTCAGATTTCTCGGAGTGTCTGTTATAATAAATACATCAGACGTACCAATGGTCGTTTGATAGGGAAATATTCTTCTCTCCTTTTCGGGTCGAGTTTCCTAGCCTATTTTACATATACAGCTGCAGACTGTGAATGTATAGTCTTTTGTTCTGTAGATTTCTTAATCATTGGTAACGTATTCAGCTGGCGCTGCACGTAACTGGTCTATAGAGTGGTAGCCATTTATATTGCCAGCCATTTCAACATGTAGCTACAGCTCCATGCTCTCTGGTCTATAGAGATTTTCTTCTTCTCTGTTGAAAGTTTCAGAGTGTCTAGCCATTTCGTACCTTCCAGCTCACACTATCGGTCCCAATGGTCTAATGTTAATTCCGCTAGAAGTGGGTTTTATGCACAAAAGGGGAATTCCATGACGCTGACATAATATCTGTGCTCACGTGGGTGTGGTCAATGACTGGTTAAGACTTTATATGAAAAACAATTATCTCATTTAGAAGGCTAAAATCACATTTCATCTTCTCACAAATATTTAATCATATAAGTTCCCCAACATTTGGATGTGAACCTGACAACTGGGAAATATACACATTCAGAGATACAGTTATGTTGTTATACTGTCCTTAGTTACATCACAAAATATTAACAATTTCAACAGGATTGTTCTTTAAGTACCCATGGACCATTCCAACTGTTTGGATTACAGACATATTGCTTCATTATTTAAACTTTTGATGTCACCGTACTGCAAAATCTCTCTCTGTTGTGACAAGGGGATTTTCACTTCCCTTTCATTTTGTGGGAGAGAGAGACTTCCTGCACGTATTTACGACCGTCAAAAAATGGTGGGAGTGAGGGAGAGAGAGAGAGAGGGGGGGGAGGGGATCTGGGACCTATGATCCTCACCCAAAAGAGCAAGTTTTGACACTGTTCTCTGTCTACTTCAATACAGGATGGAAGAGGAGAAGCAGATGGAGACGACTTCCTTGGCAGGCAAGTTCCAGGTAGCACAGGGCATTCCAATAGGGACAGATGTTTCCCCGCAAGGAGGGAAACATCCATTAGGCCCGAGCAGCATCCTGCCATAGGTGTTGAGAATGAGAAAGTTCCAATTTGCGTTTTCTAAGTTCGTGCAGAATTTAGATTTGTTTGCTAAGCATAGCTACCTCATTCCTGCAATCCCCGGGTAGCAAACCACTTCCGCATCGGAACTCCGGATTGTCCCGGACAAGAGTGTAATAAACACAGCTGGTGTCTCCCGACAGCAGTTGTCCCCCTGTATGTTTATCGAAGAAGACTTGAGCTTCATTTGCAGTGGAAAATGTGTGTTGTGTTCTGGAAAGGCAAGATTCGTTTTTTGATGGGTGGATGAAGCCACACCTTAGGCTTAGTTTGCGTTGTTGGGATCTCACCCCGTTGTAGGTCTCCCTCTGTTTTAGCAGTTCGGTATAAGGGCACAGGGCGAGACCCAGATGCAGACACGGGAGGCAGATGGTTCGAGTCTCTGATATTTATTAGTATCCAAGGGGCAGGCAAGGGAATGGTCGTGGACAGGCAAAGGATCATAACAAGGTCAGAGTCCAGGAGGTACAGAGTGGCAGACAGGCTCGAGGTCAGGGCAGGCAGTATGGTCAGGCAGGTGGGTTTAGAGTCAAGGCAAGCAAGGGTCAAAACCGGGATGACTAGCAAAAAACAGAGAAAAGGAAAAAGCAGAGTAACACGCTGGCTGACTTGACAAAACAAGACAAACTGGCACAGACAGACAGAAAACACAGGTATAAATATTGTGGCAAAGAAGGGGGTCGAATGATAAATGGCAGATATGTGAGAGCAGAACCAATAAACAGGCTCTATCACTAAAATGGCCACCCCGATCAGAACTATACATCACAAAATGGCCGACGGCCATAACTACAATTCCCAGAAGCAAGGGGAACCCTCAGAAGGTGGGGCCGACCCACAGATAAAGGGTCAAGACAAACCAGGAAGAGAGAGAGAAAGGGCTGGAAGGATTTGTGAACCAGAGAGAAAGAAACGATATATATCGGCCCGATTTACAGTGTATGAGCTGGACTGTTTGGACTTACCTGTTGGCGTTTGGCCCATGTTTGATTGAAGCGCATGTCCAGGACACCTGGAGTGCCTCGACTTCAAGATGGCCATATTTCTTCATTACACAAAGGAATAACCTCAACCTATTTCTCAGGACTCTTGACATCTTGTGGAAGCCGTAGGAACTGCAAAAAAATTGCTTAGAAATCTGGTTTCCCAATGAAATCTCATTGAAAAGACAAAAATATCTGAATAGTTTGTCCTCGGGGTTTCGCCTGCTAAATAAGTTATGTTATACTCACAGACATGATTCAAACAGTTTTAGAATCTTCAGAGTGTTTTCTATCCAATCTACTAATAATATCTATTAATCTACTATATATCTACTATATATCTACTATCTACTAATAATATGCATATCTTATCTCCTGGGGATGAGTAACTGGCAGTTGAATTTGGGTATGCTTTTCATCCAAATGTGAAAATGCTGCCCCCTACCCTCGAGAAGTTAAAAGGTAAACAAGAAATGCACTCTCTCGGTCTGGCGTAGGAAAAAGCTCTGTGACATGGCAGGGTCCACTCATTCAGACTGCTTTTACTTCTTAATTTTTCAGAATACAAGCCTGAAACTATTTCTGAAGACTGTTGACATCTAGTGGAAGGCATATAAACTGCAATTTGAGTCCAAAGTCAATGGATACTGTATTGGCATTGAAAAGAAAACTACAAAACCCCCCCAAAATATTTCCTGAATGGATTTTTCTCAGGTTTTTGCCTGCCAAATCAGTTCTGTTATACTCACATACACTATTGTAACAGTTTTGCAAACTTTAGAGAGTTATCTATCCAAATCTACCAGTTATATGCATATCATATATTCTGGGCCCGAGATGCAGGCAGTTTAATTTGGACATGCATTTCATCCAAAATTCCGAATGCTGCCCCTACCCTAGAGAAGTTAAATTGTATCGTTTATTTACTATTAGGGTACCTAAGGTTTGATTATAAACATTGATTGACTTGTTTGGAAAAGTTTATTAGTAACGTTTGGGATTAATTTTGTATGCATTTTGATGGAGGGAAACTGGGTGGATTATTGACTGAAGCGCGCCAGCTAAACTGAGTTTTTATGGATATCGCTACCGTCCCACATACCCTAGAGAAGTTAAATTGACGACGTTATTGTCCGGTTGAAATATTAGCGATTATTTAGGCAAAAAACAACCTGAGGTTTGAATATAAACATCGTTTGACATGTTTCTATGAACTTTACGGATACAATTTGGATTTTTTTGTCTTCCTGTTTTGACTGCGTTTGAGCCTGTGGATTACTGAAGAAAACGCACAAACAAAACGGAGGTTTTTTGGTATAAAGAGACTTTTGCGAACAAAAGGAACATTTATTGAGTAAATGAATGTCTGCTTAGTGCAACCATATGAAGATCATCAAAGGTAAGGGATTAATTTTATCTCTATTTCTAAATTGTGTAAATGTTCTACTTGGCTGGCTACTGTTTGTGATGATTTGTCTAGTGGGCTATGTTCTCAAATAATCGTAAGGTATGCTTTCGCCGTAAAGCATTTTTTAAATCTGACACCGTGGTTGGATTCACAAGCAGTTAATCTTTAAACCTATGTAAAATATGTTTTGTTTTCAGAATTTTTATAATGAGTATTTCTGTATTTTAATTTGGCGCCCAGCAGTTTCACTGGCTGTTGAAGAGGTGGGATGCTACCGTCTCACGTGCCCAAGAGAGGTTAAGATGGAGAATCATTATTGTCTTTACCGGAGAAAAATATCAAAGAACGTGCTGTCATTCCCTCGCTTGGAAACACTAATGCCAAAATGGGAGCCACCTAGAAAAACTACTATTTCTGGCTCATTTTTCCAAAAACCAGTCTCAAACTCTTTCTAAAGACTGTTGACATCTAGTGGAAGCCCTAGAAACTGCAATCTGGGAGGACTTCACCTTATAATAAAAGTGACAGCCATTGAAAATAGTGGTAGGCTGAATTTCTTTGGGGGGGATGGTTTGTCCTCTGGGTTTTGCCTGCCATATCAGTTATGTTATACTCACAGACATTATGTTAACAGTTTTATAAACTTTAGAGTGTTTTCTACCCAAATCTATTATATATTATATTATATACATATCCTAGCTTCTGGGCCTGAGAAACAGGCAGTTTACTTTGGGCGCGCTTTTCATCCGGACGTGAAAATACTGCCCCCTATCCCAAGAGAGGTTAAATTGCATTGAGAAGTATACCAACACAGTCATCAGAATCATCAATAAGTGCAATGATGACGTCGTCTCCTCAGTGACCGTACGTACATATCCCAAACAGAAGCCATGGATTACAGGCAACATCCTCATCAAGCTAAAGTCTAGAGCTGCCACTTTCAAGGAGCTGGACACTAATCCGGACGCCTATAAGAAATCCCGCTATACCCTCAGACTAACCATCAAACAAGCAAAGCATCAATACAGAATTAAGATTGAATCCTACTTCACCGGCTCTGGTGCTTGTCGGATGTGGCAGGACTTGAAAACTATTACGGACTATAAAGGGAAACCCAGATATGAGCTGCGCAGTGATGCAAGCCTACCCGACGAGCTAAATGCCTTCTATTCTCACTTTGAGGCAAGCAACACTGAAGCACCAGCTGTTCTGGATGACTGTATGATGTTCTCGGTAGCCGATGTGAGCAAGACCTATAAACAGGTCAACATTCACAAAGCTGTGGGGCCAGATGGATTACCAGGACGTGTACTCAAAGCGTGCGTGGACAAACTGGTAAGTGTCTTCACTGACATTTTCAACCTCTCCCTGACCGAGTCTGTAATACCTGCATGTTTCAAGCAGACCACCATAGTCCCTGTGCCCAAGGAAGCGAAGGTAACCTGCCTAAATGATTGCTGCCTTGTAGCACTCACATCGGTAGCCATGAAGTGTTTTGAAAGGCTCACATAAACAGTATCCTCCCTGATACCCTAGACCAACCACAATTCGCATTCCACCCCAACAGATCCACAGATGATGCAATCTCAATCGCACTCCACACTGCCCTTTCCCACCTGGACAAAAGGAACACCTATGTAAGTATGCCGTTCATTGAGTACAGCTCAGCGTTCAACACCATAGTGCCCATGAAGCTCATCACTAAGCTAAGGACCCTGGGACTAAACACCTCCCTCTGCAACTTGATCCTGGACTTCCTGATGGGCCGCCCCCAGGTGGTAAGGGTAGGCAACAACACGTCTGCCACGCAGATCCTCAACACTGGGTCCCCTCAGGGGTGTGTGCTTAAACACCTGTCAGCAATGGGTGTGGCTGAAATATATCTGAATCCACTAATTTGAAGGGGTGTTTACATACTTTTGTATATATAGTTTATTTCATTAGTAATACAGTTTATAATACATTCACCACTGAGTTATGAGCAATATTGACCATGTATCATATGTTAAATATTTATCTAAGGTTAGGAAGTAGTTATTCTGAAATAAAACCAGACAATCTTCATGAGATTTTATGATGAGTTATTTATTAGCATTTGACTTATCTGCACACATCTTGGTAAAACAAGTATATACTAGAATTAAACAAGCAGTACATAAAAGGCTGATAAGTAGGCATTCATGCTGAATGTTATAAAATACTTTCCCTAGATTTGCTCAGCAGCAGCAGGGGGAATGAAAAGGATAAGTTATACAATATTTGACAAGTAGTGTAGTACAGAAATACATATTTTTCAAATGTGATTTATTAGCACTCAGCAATCTGAGAAGAAATGTTTTAAAGTGCTAGGTACACAAAAGCAAAGCTAATTTAATAATCAAGTCATACATACTTTAATAGCCATAGCTGAGCACATCACAAGTGTTTGTTTCAATTCCTCCCCATGACATGTTTCTTGGTATTTTTCTCTGGTTTTATAAAAAGTATATAACATTTTGGAGCAAAAATACAAATCAATAATCCAAAGGAGGAAGACAGAATAGCAAAGATCTCCACAGCTACAGTGAACTTCCCAGGAGAACTGACATAAGCTGGGATAAAGGTGATCCAGACTGCACAGAATATGAGCATGCTGAAGGTGATGAATTTGGCCTCATTGAAGTTATCAGGCAGCTTCCGAGCAAGAAAAGCCAGAACCAAGCATATCCCTGCAAGAATACCTATATATCCCAACACTGCATAGAATGCAGTCTCGGAACCAGTATTACATTCTAGAACTATCTTCCTATGACTATATCTGATGTCCCTGTAAGGCGGGTTCAGGTTTAGCCACAGCACACAGATAAATATCTGAACCACGGTGCAGGAGCACACGATGATCCTCTGCTGGGAGGGCCCAAACTTCCCTGCCACGTTGTTGCCGGGCAGCGTAGCCCTGAAGGCTGTTACCACCACGATAGTCTTGCCCAGCATGCAGGAGATGCAGAGGGCAAAGGTCACCCCGAAGGCGGTGTGGCGCAGCATACAGGTCCAGGCGGTGGGCCTGCCGATGAAGGTGAGGGGACAGAGGAAGCACAGGAAGAGAGAGAACAGCAGTAGAGAGCTCAGCTCAGAGTTACTGGCCTTGACCACTGGTGTGTCCTTATAGTGGATGAACACCAGCATGGTGGCAAACGACAGGCAGGCCCCGAGCAGGGACACCATAGTAAGGGCGATCCCCATTGGTTCGTGGTAAGACAGGAACTCGACTGTTTTCAGGATGCATTGGTCCCTCCCGTCGTTGGACCAGTACTCCTGTGGACAGGGGCTGCAGTCCGCTGCTCCTGAATAACTCACACACAACACCAGCTTATAGTTCATTAATAGCACAAATTAGTTTTCATTTTGACTGTGGATACCTGTTGATTTTGCAATGTGTTGACTGTAAACCTACCTGTTGATATTGCAGTGTGTTGACTGTAAACCTACCTGCTGATATTTCAGTGTGTTGACTGTAAATCTACCTGTTGATAGTGCAGTGTGTTGACTGTAAATCTACCTGTTGATATTGCAGTGTGTTGACTGTAAACCTACCTGCTGATATTTCAGTGTGTTGACTGTAAACCTACCTGTTGATATTACAGTGTGTTGACTGTAAACCTACCTGCTGATATTTCAGTGTGTTGACTGTAAATCTACCTGTTGATATTGCAGTGTGTTGACTGTGAATCTACCTGTTGATATTGCAGTGTGTTGACTGTAAATCTACCTGTTGATATTTCAGTGTGTTGACTGTAAACCTACCTGTTGATATTGCAGTGTGTTGACTGTTGGCTTACCCGTTGATATTGCAGTGTGTTGACTGTTGGCTTACCTGCTGATATTGCAGTGTGTTGACTGTTGGCTTACCCGTTGCATTGGCTATTGTCCCATCAGCACAGGGGATGCAATCAAAACAGCAGACAGATTTTCCTTTGATTTGGGCTTTTCTGGTTCCAAAAGGACAGATTTGAGAGCACACTGCTTCAGGAATCTAATGAGAAAAGTACATACAGTGGGGAGAACAAGTATTTGATACACTGCCGATTTTGCAGGTTTTCCTACTTACAAAGCATGTAGAGGTCTGTAATTTTTATCATAGGTACACTTCAACTGTGAGAGACGGAATCTAAAACAAAAATCCAGAAAATCACATTGTATGATTTTTAAGTAATTCATTTGCATTTTATTGCATGACATAAGTATTTGATCACCTACCAACCAGTAAGAATTCCGGCTCTCACAGACCTGTTAGTTTTTCTTTAAGAAGCCCTCCTGTTCTCCACTCATTACCTGTATTAACTGCACCTGTTTGAACTCGTTACCTGTATAAAAGACACCTGTCCACACACTCAATCAAACAGACTCCAACCTCTCCACAATGGCCAAGACCAGAGAGCTGTGTAAGGACATCAGGGATAAAATTGTAGACCTGCACAAGGCTGGGATGGGCTACAGGACAATAGGCAAGCAGCTTGGTGAGAAGGCAACAACTGTTGGCGCAATTATTAGAAAATAGAAGAAAATAGAAGAAGTTCAAGATGATGGTCAATCACCCTCGGTCTGGGGCTCCATGCAAGATCTCACCTCGTGGGGCATCAATGATCATGAGGAAGGTGAGGGATCAGCCCAGAACTACACGGCAGGACCTGGTCAATGACCTGAAGAGAGCTGGGACCACAGTCTCAAAGAAAACCATTAGTAACACACTACGCCGTCATGGATTAAAATCCTGCAGCGCACACAAGGTCCCCCTGCTCAAGCAGGCGCATGTCCAGGCCCGTCTGAAGTTTGCCAATGACCATCTGGATGATCCAGAGGAGGAATGGGAGAAGGTCATGTGGTCTGATGATTCAAAAATAGAGCTTTTTGGTCTAAACTCCACTCGCCGTGTTTGGAGGAAGAAGAAGGATGAGTACAACCCCAAGAACACCATCCCAACCGTGAAGCATGGAGGTGGAAACATCATTCTTTGGGGATGCTTTTCTGCAAAGGGGACAGGACGACTGCACCGTATTGAGGGGAGGATGGATGGGAACATGTATTGCGAGATCTTAGCCAACAACCTCCTTCCCTCAGTAAGAGCATTGATGATGGGTCGTGGCTGGGTCTTCCAGTATGACAACGACCCGAAACACACAGCCAGGGCAACTAAGGAGTGGCTCCGTAAGAAGTATCTCAAGGTCCTGGAGTGGCCTAGCCAGTCTCCAGACATGAACCCAATAGAAAATCTTTGGAGGGAGCTGAAAGTCCGTATTGCCCAGCGACAGCCCCGAAACCTGAAGGATCTGGAGAAGGTCTGTATGGAGGAGTGGGCCAAAATCCCTGCTGCAGTGTGTGCAAACCTGGTCAAGAACTACAGGAAACGTATGATCTCTGTAATTGCAAACAAACGATTCTGTACCAAATATTAAGTTCTGCTTTTATGATGTATCAAATACTTATGTCATGCAATAAAATGCTAATTAATTACTTAAAAATCATACAATGTGATTTTCGGGATTTTTGTTTTAGATTCCGTCTCTCACAGTTGAAGTGTACCTATGATAAAAATTACAGACCTCTACATGCTTTTTAAGTAGGAAAATCTGCAAAATCGGCAGTGTATCAAATACTTGTTCTCCCCACTGTATGTATAGTAGTAGTATTATATTATATTATTAGTAGTAGTATTAGTATACATGTTTGCAATTTTCCATGTAAATAAATATATAAATATATAAATTATTGTAATGCATCTTTCTACCCTAAATATTATGTCAAAGGTGTGCTGCTATAGCTACCGATTTCCCTGTCCTCCAGACTATGCTATCTTCCTGGATGCTGAGCTCGTAGGCCTGGTTAGCAGCTAAGCCAAACTGGCCCACAGTCACATGCTGCACCTGCCCTGCCCTCAGCTGCCAGTTGATGACGTCATACGAGGCAGGGGGGTCTCCATTTTCGTCAAAGAACACAGCCTCACCGAATTGATTTATGAAATGCACAGTCTTCAGTTGATCACTGACCTATCGATTAGAAGAAGGAGAAAGATGAATGTTTTTGCATGAATAGTAGTAGGACAAGAAAAAAGCCAATGCTTTTTGTCCCCCTCCTCAGCTCACCTCATTAGGCTGTATCTGTGATAGATTTACACATGGTCTCATAGTGCTTTCCCTTTCTTTTTTGCAAAATATTAAGCGATGAAGGGCGTGTGCAACAGCATACACTGCCTTATACACATTATACGACACTCTCAGCTGTGTGACGTTGAAGAACAGATCCTGTGAGTCCACAAGTGTCTCCGCTCCAGTACACGTCGTACTGCTCGTCTCAGAGACTGAGGGCTCACCGGCTGAGAGAGGCCGACAACCCACCATCTTCTCCCAGAAATCCCTCACGAAGGCAGCCTTTCGATCTGTGTATGGACTGATGCCCATGAGAAAGTGTCGTAGTTTTGGGATGGCCATCTTCCGCACCACAAATCCTATGGCACCGCCGAAGGAGCTGTATATTTCAGGAGTGGAGGGCCGGGCTGCTGTGATCCAAGCCTCACTGGCGATCCACTGAATGTGCGTTATGTTCTGCCTCACCACCTCCCTCATCAGCGGGTAAAGGTCACCCTCAGGAACAAATGACAGGATGACTCGGACTGTTGATTGTTTGATCATGTCCACCACATCAAGGATTTTACTACTTGGGTAGGTGCGTAACACCGTCCCAACGAACGCAATGCAAACCCCAAGTTTTTTAACCTCTTCAGTGAAGGCTTGGACCCCATTCCGGCCATAGTCATTATCGGACTGTATCGCCCCAATCCAAGTCCAGCCAAAGTGCTTGACCAGGGCTGCTAAAGCCTTAGCCTGATGGTAGTCGCTGGGGATGGTGCGGAAGAATGTGGGGTATTTACCTTTATCACTCAGACATGCACATGTAGAGAAGTAACTGACCTGATAAAAGGCAGAAAAAATAAATAAATAAATAAGAGAACGAAGAAGAAAGTCAATGAAAAGCTTTCTATCTTTACTCTAAGTATTATTTTTGATTTAAAAGCTTTACAGTTATGAGAACACATCACACACCTGACATGCAAACATTACAGGATACCAAGTAAATCGGTATTGTACATCTTTTCAATTTAGCTAGACACCCATCACAAATGAAGCATGTGGCTCTTACCATTGGCACTCTGAATGGTCCCAGTGTTCCAGCCACAGCCAGGGACTGAGAGGAGCCTGATTCAGCTATAAGGGCAGATATAGTAGGTAGGCATGGGGCAGTGGGCTCGATCTCCTCTGGACTGCTAACCAACGTCAGAGCAGCCCGTAAAGTATTGGTGGGAGATGCACACGAGTCAAGGATCCTGTAGCCTAGGGAGACGTTGGGTAGTAGACTACTGTCTTTGTTTATTTCATCAATCGCAAACATCATCACTTGGGTCCAGCGAAAGGCCCGCATGTCAAATCTGCCAGAGCAGGTTTTCAGGAGAAGAAAAGGGTAAAAGAAAGAGTTAATAATCAGAATGAACAGACATACACACAACTGTTATCTCATGGTACAGACGGGTGGCACACTTACCCAGCACACTTCACTTTATCAGGCTCCTTCACAAAAGAGGCACTGCTGTCCTCTTGTTTGTTGAATACAGGGAAAATGCCCCCTATCATGACATCCCCTGCTTTGAACAAACTAGGCATGTCAAACCGGCCCAATAGTTCACAGGCAAACACTGTGTGGATGCAGAGCAATGGCAATGAGCCGAGTATGACCCTCTCTAGTCCACACATGATCGTTCAGCATCTTGTGAGCGGGTTCCGTTCTATGTCTGGGCTTTATATACACCTCTGTTCCTGTTGGGGATGTGTGTGTGTGTGTGTGTGTGTGTGTGTGTGTGTGTGTGTGTGTGTGTGTGTGTGTGTGTGTGTGTGTGTGTGTGTGTGTGTGTGTGTGTGTGTGTGTGTGTGTGTGTGTGTGTGTGTGTGTGTGTGTGTGTGTGTGTGTGTGTGTGTGTTGGGCATGTGTGTGTGTGTGTGTGTGTGTGTGTGCGTGTGTGTTTGTGTGTTGGGGACAGGCAGGAGGTGTGCCCACTGGAAAACCTCCTCAGTGATGCTTCTCCCAGAGGGTTCAGCACTGGCATTCTTGGATTGGCACCACTTGGCAAAAATAGTGGGTACAACAATATGATATACACATAGCTTAAAGGGGACTATAGAACAATAGAGAATAAAGAACCTATTTATGTTGTAGAGGGGGACTAGAACCTTTAAAAACATGGAATTCTCATTCAAAACGTTTTAACGGCTTTATGGAACGATAAACATGGTAGTAACACTTTACAGTAAGGATCTTTAAATAGCTACCACACCTTTAAGCTAACTTTACTGGACTTGACTTTGCAAAATGTAGCTGAAGTTTATTTTAAGAAAAGCGAAGAATAGATTACAGTTTGTCTTGGCACTCAGGGCGAGGAACCATCTAACATCTATTAGAAAGGGAACGAGGCATCATGAACGCGTTTGTAATATATAGCAGTACCGGTGTGGCCAGAAGAGGGCGCCACATGCCTGTTTCTAATGTGAGGTTGCGTCACTTCTTCTCGGCAAGACAAATATTTCACTAATATCATCACTATCAATAATTCATAGCACTTTTTTGTGCTCATTCAATAGTTGTTGATTAAGCAGAATCCTGTTGAGTAAGAATGCTAAAGGGTTACATGTTGACAATGTGGCCTTTTATCTTTATAGCCCCCCAGTATCTCTACTTGCACATTCATCTTCTGCACATCTATCACTCCAGTGTTTAATTGCTAAATTGTAATTACTTCCCCACTACGGCCTATTTATTTCCTTACCTCCCTAATCTTACCTCATTTGCACAAACTGTATATATATTTTTTTCTATTGTATTATTGACTGTACGTTTGTTTATTCCATATGTAACTCTGTGTTGTTGCTTGTGTCGCACTGCTTTGCTTCATCTCTGTCAGGTCGTTGTTGTAAATGAGAACTTGTTCTCAACTGGCCTACCTGGTTGAATAAAGGTGAAATAAAAATAAATATATACTGTATCTAAGCTGGAGGCAGCTAGAGGTGGCCCTTTATCTAACTACCGTCAAAACGGTGAGTTGGTAATGATAGTGTTGCTGATTCCTGTTTTCATGTGTTATTGATTTATAGCCGAATGTCAAAACACTGGTTTTGAATGTCCAAATTCCAAGACATAAAATTACTCCCTACTTGCACTTTGATACAATAGTACCATATAAACTGCACACGCACCAACTTTTACCAAGCGGTCACTTCAGACTGAAACTGATGAGCTTTGTTCTTAGAAAAAAATATGCTCTAGAACCTAAAAGGGTTATTGAGCTGTCTCCATAGAAGAACCCTTTTTGGTTCCATGTAGAACCCTTTCCACAGGGGGTTCTATGTGGAACCCAAAAGGGTTCTACCTGAAACCAAAAAGGGTTATTCTATGGAGACAGCTCAATAACCCTTTTTGGTTCCCTTTCCACGGGGGGTTCTACAAAAAGTAATCAATAGAAAACAATAGTAAGCGCAAATTAATCGCTCACATCGATATTGTATTGAAATCAAGGCAACTGGGACAATAACCATGACGACATGTAGCGTTTGCTCTCCTCTAACAGACAATGAACTTGTGGATACTAACAGTCAATTAATGAGAACGTGTAATTTCTCTGTGAGAAAATGTATATTTCAGACACATTTTCTCAGGGAACACAACATTTTTTGGGCTGGATAATTTCTACGAATCATCACGAATCATCACATCATTGGTTTTTAAATAGCGGCAAGGGTTGGCTTTCATTTGAGTGATAGCTTAACCCTCAAATCCGTGAATTCATATCAGAGACTTTTATAGGAGGAGCCTCTAAATTACAGGTGCATTTGAGATCCCACTACAGACAGGTGCATATAACAAAAAAATATGATATTGTGATAACTTTAAACTTTTATAATAACATCACCAATCTGAGGTCAAAAGGATGTGTATTTCCTGTGATTCTTGTGTGGTGAAAACATTTAATGTAGTAACACGTTCTGTCCACCATAAGTAAATTAGCGTAAAATAAATAATTCCCAATGTCAAATGAAGAACATTCAAAATGTTCAACAAAAAAAACCAACAATTGTAACGGTTTTCTTCGGTGGAAGAAGGAGAGGACCAAAGCGCAGCGTGGTAAGTGTCCATAATGTTTAATTAAAGACAATAAACTGAACACTTCCAAATACAAAACAACAAACGTGAAAACCGAAAACAGTCCTATCTGGTGCAGAGACACAAAGACAGAACACAACCACCCACAAAACCCAACACAAAACAGGCTACCTAAATATGGTTCCCAATCAGAGACAATGACTAACACCTGCCTCTGATTGAGAACCATATCAGGCCAAACACAGAAATAGAAAAACATAGAAACACAAACATAGACTGCCCACCCCAACTCACGCCCTGACCATACTAAATAAAGACAAAAACAAAGGAAATAAAGGTCAGAACATGACAACAATGATATATATTTCTTACTACTTTAGAGAGTTAAAAAATTCACACAAGTAGGGGCGAGTGGGGTACGGAAGCAAACTTTCCCCATTGAAAACCATGCTGCCAAGCCTGATTTCAGGCATTAACGACACACATACAGATGCTGGATCTTAATTTGATTTTGTTGTTGAGATTTTTCCTGCATGCAAACTTGTAGTGTATTCAAGGTTTAAAAAGGCTTCTAACGTTTGTAATTTCCCCTTTAACATTTCAGACTTGTATATATAAATAAATACAACATAAATATATAATATTTATAAATAATACGTATAATATATATAATATTAACACGTCCAACCGGCTTCACAACAGCAGACCACGTGTAACCACGCCAGCCCAGAACCTGTCTGAGCCCAGCCACCCAGACAGCTGATAAAATTGTGGGTTTGCACAACCGAAGAATTTCTGCACAAACTGTCAGAAACTGTCTCAGGGAAGCTCATCTGCATGCTTGTTGTCCTCACCAGGGTTAGCAGTTAGCCAACACGAAGCTACCCTTAGTTACTGTATGTCAGAGAATGGTGGATTATTGGTAATTCCTGAGATGCCTGGAATCTCTGGTTCAAGACATGAGTAAAAAAAAAACTGTTATTGATTAGTAGGGCCTAAAACTGGAAAATGTAGGCTAATTGAAAATAGCAGATTGACATTAATTCACCAATGACCAAAGAACCAGGCGTATGTGTTCTCACGCATACCCCTCTCCTGCAGTCAAATGACCAACTTGCCCTTTATTGGCCTCATGGGTGGAATGATTTTAATATTTATTCATATTTGAAATAGAACAATACCGTTTGACATATAAACACCAGAATTGTTGACGTTTTTTGTTGTTGTTACATAATGTTGAACGTCTTCTGTATATATAAAGTGTAATATTGGGATGTAAACTCAAAATGGAACATGTTTTAAGTCTATATCTGACATAGTACAGGTGTCCTCTTTATTTTAAGCCAAAACCCATGTGTGTGAGGTGTACACTTTTGTTTCAAAGTAGATTGGTTTGAGACAACCCAGAAACAGCCTGTGTGACTCTGATTTAGCCCACTGCTATATGTTTAGGCTTATACTGATGGGACCATACTGTACCTAGTGTGTTGATCACACCCCTATTTCAGCCTACCTGTTGGAGACCTGAATCAAATTTCAATGTAATGGACCCAGCTGGCTAATGAATGTCGTCTGTTGTGTGTGAGTTCTTTGTAATAATGAAAGGGAGGTTTAGGCCTCTGATTCTCACAATGGGCAGTACAACTACTATGTGCTCCATTCATTGCTATGTCAGTGAGGAGCCCAGCAGGCCTACAGCTCAAGCAGGTAACATACAGATGTAGGATCTTAATTTGATCACTCTTTTGTTGGCGAGAAATTTCCTGCTAAGCAAGAAAGGCAAACTTGTAGTGTATTTAAGCAATAAGGACCGAGGGGGTGTGGTATATGGTCAATATACCACGGCTAAGGGCTGTTCCTTTGACGCAAAGCGGAGTACCTGGATACAGCCCTTAGCCATGGTGTATTGGCCATGTACCACAAACCCCAGAGGTGCCTTATTGCTATCAGAAACTGGTTAACAACGTAATTAGAGCAGTAAAAAGAAAGGTTTTGTTATACCAACCAGCCAATCAGAATTCAGGGCTTGAACCACCCAGTTTATAATTTAGATTTAAACAGGCTTCTAAAGTTTGTAATTTTCACTATGACATTTCAGACTTGAATTTGCCCTAACGGAAAATGTATCAACCCCAACAAAATGTCCATTCATTAATAATCCACATAATAATTCACATTTCCTGTTGCTGCACGATTATTTTAGCAAACTGGCTTAAATTAAGATGCTACATCTGTAGTGTTGACACTTCCAAACACCTCTATTCACCAGAGGTTCAAATACCTTTTTAAATTGTATAATGTCCTCTAAGGGTTAATAGACATACGTTCTCTGTTTCATTGATTGATTGTGGGATTACGTTATGGTCACCAGTTTATTACCCAGAGTTGAGTGTAATGATAGTATTGTGTATTTGTATTTAATATGGATCCCCATTTGCTGCTGCCAATGTATGTCGTATTGCACTTAAGGATGCTTTGTGCACAGTTGTAGGAAACAATCACATAATTATTTATTTTTTATTGTTGCTTTATTAAGATGACATTAGATACATTTCTTAGGGGTGGCAGGTAGCCTGGCGGTTAGAGCGTTGGACTAGTAACCGAAAGGTTGCAAGATTGAATCCCAGAGCTGACAAGGTAAAAATCTGTCGTTCTGCCACTCAACAAGGCAGTTAACCCACTGTTCCTAGGCCGTCATTGAAAATAAAAATGTGTTATTGTTATTATTGTTATTAATTTGTTAAATAAAGGTACAATTATTGTGGTTACAAAGCTATTTTATTTCTATGGATAATATTAACAAGTGATTAGAAAACAATGAATTGATGTACAACAGGGATGGGCAACTCCTGTCCTCGGCGGGGCCTGATTGGTGACACACTTTCCCACAACCCTATAGCTAACACACCTGATGAAACGAATTGCATTCTAAACTGAAGACCATGATTCGTTGAATATTGGAGTCAGGTGTGTTAGCTGAGGCTGGGGCTAAAGTGTGATACGAATCAGGCCACCGAGGACTGGAGTTGCCCATCCCTCGTGTACAACCTTTCAGTTGATGTGTTTAGACATCTAGCTATGTTGAATGTATCTCAATGATCAATTTATACCTTGTTGGTGCCCTGGAGGTTTGCAGCCATGCTGCTAATTGTACATGTATAAGAACAGTCAATAGAATGAACTTAGCTTGCATAGAAGGTAGCTTATTGACCAGAGAGACCAGCACAAAGCACAAGAAGGCCAGGAGTCCTATGTAGGTGAAAGGAGGGGAGACTGTTAACCAAAGTACACAGATCAGGACCTGTATGAGAGTGAAAGCCAGAACACTGAGTCTCTGCTGTGGAGGACCAAACCATTTCATGACATTACTGGCTGGAAGTGTAGCCCTGAAGGCCATCAACACCACTATTGTTTTCCCCAGAACACAAGAGATGCAGAGGACGAAGGTGATCCCAAATGCTGTGTGACGCAGCATACAGGACCACTGAGAGGGCCGGCCAATGGCGGTGAGAGGTGAGAGAGAACAAAGAGTCTGTGTGATGAGCAGCAGGAAGCTCAGCTTGCTGTTGGCTCTGAGGATAGGGGTGTCTCTGTGAGATCTACTGGTGTAGATCATAAGCCAGAACAGAGCCGTTAGCAGTAGTCCTTCTTCCACCCAGCCATAAGAGACACACTGATGTCTGCTCTGCAGGATATGTGGGATATAGTTACTAGCATCTGGTAAAGAAACACAGCATTTAGAACAATGCGAGGATTTTACACTGTCAATAAGCAAAACATTAAAAAAGCAACATTGTAGCTTGAATAGATCATTGGTTATCTTTAATATGATTTGTGGTATTTAGGGTAAGATTATGCGGACTTAAATTGTTGTAGAATTCACAACATTTTCTACCTTGGCTTTCGGTCCTGATATATATTTTTTTATTTTAGCGTGATTTTCACACTAAATTTTAGGTTGAACCAAATGCTTGATCAGACGTTTTATTCAAACAGATTATTTATGAACAATTTGTATTTCATGATTTGTTACAAAAACACAACCATTACTATAGAGGAAGAAGAGGAAGTCAACATTATATCAGTCACAATTCACAAGTGGATTTTTCCTCACCATTTTTCTGACCGTGTTCTCTGTCAGTCGTCACTTTTAGGTTGAAACAGCGTGATACTATTGTGTTAGCATCACTCCATCTGCCCAGCGGATATATCTTTATGCACACCGCCTTTGGTAGCTGTCAGTGGAATACTACAATAGTTACCACAACATGGACACACAATGCACTTAGACATACAATCTATTTTTATATGGGGAGGCAGGTAGCCTAGTGGTTAGAGCGTTGGACTTGTAACCGAAAGGTAAAAATCTGTCGTTCTACACCCTGAACAAGGCAGTTAACCCACTGTTCCTAGGCCGTCATTGAAAATAAGAATTTGTTCTTAACTGACTTGCCTAGTTAACTAAAGGTAATACAAATATATGGGAGAAATACTTTTTTTGGGGGGGGTGGGGAAATCTGCCACTTTTCATTTTCCTCTCATTGCATCAGCCTTCATAAATAGTACAGTAATTACAAAATTACAAGTAAGCAAGTACCTGGTTTGGTGTCAATACAGAATATTTTAGACAGTCAGCTTTAGTATGGCTGTCGCTGCATTTCTTTCTCATGAGCATGTCAGCTGCCGTAGTCAATGCACACATGGCTCTATGGACATTGAACCAGGCTTGGCCCTCAGGTAAAGGGGAGCACAGCCACTGCTGAGCAGCCAGGCTCCAGTCACAGATAAAGGTACTCTGTGATCCATCTGAGGGTATCAGATTTAGTAAGAACTCAGTCAGGCCTGGGAGAACAAACCCCTTCACTTCATGTAAGGGAGCCTGACCCTCAGCTTTACCCTCCAGTTTGCATGTCCCACAGACAATATCCACTCTGCTCCAGCATGTCAGGGGCAGCATCAGGCCTAGGTTCTGGGCACAGTGACTTGACTCTGCTCTGAGGAGAATGGCTCTGGGGTTAACATCTCTGTCTCTCAGACATGCACAAGTACATATGTGGATCATCTGTGCACAAGGACAGGAGGGAGAACAGCACATTCAGTTTACATATTATTGTTGAGCACACTTACTTGACTAATGTCGGAATCAACAAGATTGTATTCATTTTTTAAACTTCCATTACTCAACAAATCATTCTGTAGAAGGTAGGGCTGCACAATATGTACTGCTGGGTATCACACTCCCTGTCAGTCTCACCTGTAGCCAGTGTGAGGAGCTGCCGAGTCCAGAGGAGGAGTGTCCCACCAGTGCCAGCACCCTGCTGCGGCTGCAGCTCCGCAGTCCTGTCGGCTCTCTCTGCTCCCCTCCATTCAAAGCCTCCAGAATGGCTCGCAGCAGGTATTTGCTCCTATAGATGGCATAGACCTTGTAGCCCAGAGTCACAGCTGGTATAAGTTCAGAGTTTCTGTAGATCTCCTTCCCAGTGAATAGCACCATCCAGTCCTCTTGAATTGTGCTGGAGAATAAAATAGATATTTTCACATGGCTGTACGTACACCCCGTTCGCCCTTCAAAATCTTTTGAACAATTTGGAAGACAGTAAGTTCCTCCTCCGACAACAATGAACAAAAAACTAAAATGTATAATACATATGAATGTCTGATGTTACATCTGTACATTTAATACAGCTGTAACCTGCTTAGAACAATTCAAGATGAGTCCAGTTTATTTGTATACATTTAGTCCTCAACGAGAGAGAGAGAGATCTGGAGCGACTTCGGGAGAAACTAGTACATTTCTCCGGCATCCTGTGGAGTTTCCCATCAGGTTGTTTAATTACCTTTTTAGATGTCCCATGATATGTAATTTAGAGTCCAATCATTTGAGCTCAGTTTCCCACAGAGACAATTAAAACAATTACAAAATCAGTGCTGATTAAACAACCAAGGGTAACATTTAAATGCAGGTCCTCCAAATCTTACAATATAATGTTATAATAAGAAGTTATATGTGTATTACAGACAAAAATACATTAAATAAATAAATTCCTAAATATAATGTTCCTAGAGAGAGAGAAATTGTTAGTGCTGAAAAGAGATGACATTAGTAAAAACATGTTTTTCCAATAATTACAATTCCATTTGTATACTCACCTTTCATATTTCAGAACCAGATTCATTCTACAGTGAGTGAGAGCGTCTCCAACGGAGTTGTTTAAAGTGAAACCTCTTGTCTCCCCATCCTCTCTACTGTGTGGTTGCTCAGTGCTCGGGTCCAGAGTCAGACAGAGTCTTCTGCAGTAGGGAGTCACTGCCCCGGTGAACAGAGCTAACAAGACAAGTGTGACTGGTCTCATCTCAGAGCCTCGCCTTGGCACAGTCACCATCCTGGAGAGTCTCTGTGTTTTATAGCCTCTTGTCTCCTACCCAGCTGTAAGGGGCTATTCAATTGGCGACAGACTGACAAGCAAACACAATTATTGCGTAAGGCTTCCAGAACTTAGGAGAACAAACAACATGACATCTGATTCCTTGATCAACTAATGGTCATTTACGTTTATTTACCACAGTAATTGTTTATCTCTTTCAAGAGAAGTTTTCCCATTCCCACTCTCACTGTGTGGCCTAATATAAATCAAATGTATTTATATAGCCCTTCTTACATCTGCTGATATATCAAAGTGCTGTACAGAAACCCAGCCTAAAACCCCAAACAGCAAGCAATGCAGGTGTAGAAGCACGGTGGCTAGGAAAAACTCCCTAGAAAGGACAAAACCTAGGAAGAAACCTAGAGAGGAACCAGGCTATGAAGGGTGGCCAGTCCTCTTCTGGCTGTGCTGAGTGGAGATTATACAGAACATGGCCAAGATGTTCAAATGTTAATAAATGACCAGCATGGTCAAATAAAAGTAATCACAGTGAACAGGTCAGGGTTCCATAGCCGCAGGCAGAACAGTTGAAACTGAAGCAGCAGCACGGCCAGGTGGACTGGGGACAACAACGAGTCATCATGCCAGGTAGTCCTGAGGCATGGTCCTAGGGCTCAGGTCCTCCGAGAGAGAGAAAGAAAGAAAGAGAGAATTAGAGAGAGCATACTTAAATGCGCAGAGGACACCGGATAAGACAGGAGAAATACTCCAGATATAACAGACTGACCCTAGCCCCCCGACACATAAACTACTGCAGCATAAATACTGGAGGCTGAGAGAGGAGGGGTCAGGAGACACTGTGGCCCCATCCGATGATACCCCCGGACAGGGCCGGGGGTAACAACCCTTTCCATTCTAGTGCACACAGTACGGTTAGTTATTATCTAAGTAATTTGTTATTAGATGACCTTCATTTTATTTCAACATCTATCTGAAATGGGTTACACTGGTTTTCAGTTACAGATAGATATCATTCACAAAGCCTAGCACGTCAGCTGCGAAAATAGACCTTGACTTTATCTGCCACATTATGACATCTATCTACCATATTATGACAGCTATCTGCCATATTATGACATCTATCTGCCATGTTATGACATCTATCTATCATATTATGACATCGATCTACCATATTATGACATCTATCTATCTACCATATTATGACATCTATCTATCTACCATATTATGACATCTATCTATCTACCATATTATGACATCTATCTATCTACCATATTATGACATCTATCTATCTACCATATTATGACATATATCTATATACCATATTATGACATATATCTATCTACCATATTGTGACATATATCTATATACCATATTATGACATATATCTATCTACCATATTATGACATCTATCTATCTACCATATTATGACATATATCTATATACCATATTATGACATCTATCTATCTACCATATTATGACATATATCTATATACCATATTATGACATATATCTATCTACCATATTGTGACATCTATCTGCCATATTATGACATCTATGTGCCATATTATGACATCTATCTACCATATTATGACATCTATGTACCATATTTTGACATCTATGTACCATATTATGACATATATCTATATACCATATTATGACATCTATCTATCTACCATATTATGACATATATCTATATACCATATTATGACATATATCTATCTACCATATTGTGACATCTATCTGCCATATTATGACATCTATCTGTCATATTATGAAATCTATCTGCCACATTATGATATATATCTGCCGTATTATGACATGCGCATTACAAGTAGTGTATAAAAGGCATCTTGTGATCAGCATAGATTGCTTCCTCTTTGTTATCTGTGTTCTGTCTGGGGGAATCTAGTGTTGGAGGTCTTAGTTCTGGTGTGGTGCTTGTCTGTGGTGCTGGAGGTGGAGGGCCTAGGCGCCAGGTCTTGAGGCCTTAACTAAGATGACACTAATAGGCCTGTGGTAGGAGTTAGCCTACTGCCTGGCTCAGTGACACATCCTCCAGAGTGTGACATCACGCTGGCACCCTCCATCAGCAGAGGAGGGATACTGCTGGGAATCAGTATACTGTAGAGACTGTTGCTGCATTATGGAGGCAACTCATCATAATGATGATGACACATCAGTTGTCTGTTACAGGAAGCTCACAGCTATGCCCGGTGAATGGCTGGACATTAAAATGCTCTTGACACTAATGCTTCTTATACAGAGGTCTGAATACTTAATTGAAACTATAACAAAACGGCATCCCTGCCTCTGTTTTGGTAAAAAGCTAAGGGAGGGACCTGGAGAATTGTAACCACTCTGAAATTCATAGACAGAGCTATGGATGCAAGGACTGACCATCCATGATATCAACATTATATTATTTAACCATGTTTTGACGCTATACAGTGTTTGTTTAACATTTACTTTGTTTACAACAATTGGTACGACAGTTGAACTGAGCTCATGAGGCATTTATAAGATATATTCCTCAAGAATCAATGAGTGAACGCTGTATATCATTAATTTATTTTATATTTTAAGTCGAAAGAAGGATGTTGCAAGTAAAGATTATAGCTTTAATCTAAATTAAGGACTTTTCATATGTTTTATTGGGAATTTGCAAAAAATAATTTCATTTGTTTCAAAATATATCTAATGAATGACTATCTTTTATCACGAGGCTTCTTCTCTCTAAGCTGAAACTGAGATATTTCTCATTCCCAAAACAAGCGTCTGGGCAAACTGCCAAATTGCAGACACTGAAAGTGAGGATTCGATCAATAAGTCACTTTCCTGAACACAGAAATTGGTTATTAGAAAAGCACAAACATTACATTTTCCTCACAGATCTCCACAGCTACAGTGAACTTCCCAGGAGAGCTGACATAAACTGGGATAAAGGTGATCCAGACTGCACAGAATATGAGCATGCTGAAGGTGATGAATTTGGCCTCATTGAAGTTATGAAGTTATATAGCCCAACACAGCCCAGAAACCAATAGCTGACCCCACATCACACTCTAGAATTATCTTTTCCTGATAGATTTTCATATTCTTGTAGGGGAAAGGAGGGGAGACTGTTAACCAAAGAACATAGATCAGGACCTGTATGAGAGTGAAAGCCAGAACACTGAGTCTCTGCTGTGGAGGACCAAACCATTTCATGACATTACTGGCTGGAAGTGTAGCCCTGAAGGCCATCAACACCACTATTGTTTTCCCCAGAACACAAGAGATGCAGAGGACGAAGGTGATCCCAAACGCTGTGTGACGCAGCATACAGGACCAATCAGAGGGCCGGCCAATGAAAGTAAGAGAGCACAGAAAACACAGAGCCAAGGAGAAGAGCAGCAGGAAGCTCAGCTCAGAGTTGTTGGCCCTGACGATGGGGGTCTCTCTGAATTGGAATACAATTGTTGCTATCGTAATAGTTAAACAAACCAATCAAATTAACCAAAAACAAAATGACCCTCATGACCTCAGAGTAGAACAAGAATTCAATCTATCCCCTCTCCCGTTGGATCAGTACTGGACTGGGCCCTTCATGCACTCGGCTGAATCTGTTTGGAGAAAAAGCCCACAAAAAATCACAACTTTAGTGATTCAGGAAAACAAACAGACTCACATAAGGGACCAAGGAGAGTGTGTGTATTCATGTTCACTCATGTGCAAAAAAAAGCCTATTTTCTCCTCTCCTATTGTGAAATTGACAGTCTATAGGTAGTGCAAATGCTAAAGGGGAAAATGGTAAAGAGAGAAAAGTATTTTATTTATGTAGCTTTTGCATTCATCGTTCTGTTACTGTATTATCAGACTACAGTGAAATCATTTATTTTACTTTAAATGATTTGCAATAGACTAAGGTCACGTTTATAGAGCGGTAAATAGGAAATAAACCTCAGATGTACAGTGGATTAAAAAATCTATCATAACATTGAAAACAATAAAACTCCCATAATAAATAAAAAAACTAACAATTTTCAAGTCAACTGAAACAAGATACTCACTTCTTACACCTTGGTAGATCTGGTAAACTCTGGGAGGTGGGTACCCTGCTGTCGTACTCCGTCTGGAAGGTGAAGATGCCTCCGATGACGAGTTCCCCGTCCTTGGCCAGCTCTGGCAGCTCTGCCCTGCCCTGCAGCCTGCGCAAAGGCTCTCCCTCACCCATCACCACCAGCGGCACCAACAGGACCAGCTCCTGCAGTGGAATGGCTCCTGGCTCCGTAGTGGAATCTAGAGCTAGGGCTGTCTCCGTAGTGGAGTCTAGAGCTAGGGCTGACTCTGTAGTGCAGTCTAGAGCTAAGGATGGCTCTGTAGTGCCGTCTAGAGCTAGGACTGGCTCCGTAATGGAGTCTAGAGCTAGGGCTGGCTCCGTAGTGGAGTCTAGAGCTAGGGCTGGCTCTGTAGTGAAGTCTAGAGCTAGGGCTGGCTCCGTAGTGCAGTCTAGAGCTAGGGCTGGCTCCGTAGTGCAGTCTAGAGCTAGGGCTGGCTCTGTAGTGGAGTCTAGAGCTAGGGCTGGCTCTGTAGTGCCGTCTAGAGCTAGGACTGGCTCCGTAATGGAGTCTAGAGCTAGGGCTGGCTCCGTAGTGGAGTCTAGAGCTAGGGCTGGCTCTGTAGTGAAGTCTAGAGCTAGGGCTGGCTCCGTAGTGCAGTCTAGAGCTAGGGCTGGCTCCGTAGTGCAGTCTAGAGCTAGGGCTGGCTCCGTAGTGGAGTCTACAGCTAGGGCTGGCTCTGTAGTGAAGTCTAGAGCTAGGGCGGGCTCCGTAGTGCAGTCTAGAGCTTGGGCTGGCTCCGTAGTGCAGTCTAGAGCTAGGGCTGGCTCCGTAGTGGAGTCTAGAGCTAGGGCTGGCTCTGTATTGAAGTCTAGAGCTAGGGCTGGCTCCGTAGTGCAGCCTAGAGCTAGGGCTGGCTCTGTAGTGCAGTATAGAGCTAGGGCTGGCTCCGTAGTGCAGTCTAGAGCTAGGGCTGGCTCCGTAGTGCAGTCTGGAGCTAGGGCTGGCTCTGTAGTGCAGTCTAGAGCTAGGGCTGGCTCCGTAGTGCAGTCTAGAGCTAGGGCTGGCTCTGTAGTGAAGTCTAGAGCTAGGGCTGGCTCCGTAGTGCAGTTTAGAACTAGGGCTGGCTCCGTAGTGCATTCTAGAGCTAGGGCTGGCTCCGTAGTGCAGTCTAGAGCTAGGGCTGGCTCTGTAGTGGAGTCTAGAGCTAGGACTGGCTCCGTAGTGGAGTCTAGAGCTAGGGCTGGCACCGTAGTGCAGTCTCGACCTAGGGCTGGCTCCGTAGTGGAGTCTAGAGCTAGGGCTGGCTCCGTAGTGGAGTCTACAGCTAGGGCTGGCTCCGTAGTGCAGTCTAGAGCTAGGGCTGGCTCCGTAGTGCAGTCTAGAGCTAGGGCTGGCTCTATAGTGGAGTCTAGAGCTAGGGCTGGAACCGTAGTGCAGTCTAGAGCTAGGGCTGGCTCTGTAGTGAAGTCTAGAGCTAGGGCTGGCACCGTAGTGCAGTCTAGGGCTGGCTCCGTAGTGCAGTCTAGAGCTAGGGCTGGCTCCGTAGTACAGTCTAGAGCTAGGGCTGGCTCCGTAATGCAGTCTAGAGCTAGGGCTGGCCCCGTAGTGGAGTCTACAGCTAGGGCTGGCCCCGTAGTGCAGTCTAGAGCTAGGGCTGGCTCCGTAGTGCAGTCTAGAGCTAGGGCTGGCTCCGTAGTGCAGTCTAGAGCTAGGGCTGGCTCCGTAGTGGAGTCTACAGCTAGGGCTGGCTCCGTGGTGCAGTCTAGAACTAGGGCTGGCTCCGTAGTGCAGTCTAGAGCTAGGGCTGGCTCTGTAGTGGAGTCTAGAGCTAGGGCTGGCTCTGTAGTGAAGTCTAGAGCTAGGGCTGGCTCCGTAGTGCAGTCTAGAGCTTGGGCTGGCTCCGTAGTGCAGTCTAGAGCTAGGGCTGGCTCCGTAGTGGAGTCTAGAGCTAGGGCTGGCTCTGTAGTGGAGTCTAGAGCTAGGGCTGGCTCCGTAGTGGAGTCTAGAGCTAGGGCTGGCACCGTAATGCAGTCTAGAGCTAGGGCTGGCTCCATAGTGCAGTCTAGAGCTAGGGCTGGCACCGTAGTGCAGTCTAGAGCTAGGGCTGGCTCCGTAGTGGAGTCTACAGCTAGGGCTGGTTCCGTAGTGCAGTCTAGAGCTAGGGCTGGCTCCGTAGTGCAGTCTGGAGCTAGGGCTGGCTCTGTAGTGCAGTATAGAGCTAGGGCTGGCTCCGTAGTGCAGTCTGGAGCTACGGCTGGCTTCTAGAGCTAGACCTAGCTCCGTAATTGAGTCTAGAGCTAGGGCTGGCTCCGTAGTGCAGTTTAGAACTAGGGCTGGCTCCGTAGTGCAGTCTAGAGCTAGGGCTGGCTCCGTAGTGCAGTCTAGAGCTAGGGCTGGCTCTGTAGTGGAGTCTAGAGCTAGGGCTGGCTCCGTAGTGGAGTCTAGAGCTAGGGCTGGCACCGTAGTGCAGTCTAGAGCTAGGGCTGGCTCCATAGTGCAGTCTAGAGCTAGGGCTGGCTCCGTAGTGCAGTCTAGAGCTAGGGCTGGCTCCGTAGTGGAGTCTACAGCTAGGGCTGGTTCCGTAGTGCAGTCTAGAGCTAGGGCTGGCTCTGTAGTGAAGTCTAGAGCTAGGGCTGGCTCCGTAGTGCAGTCTAGATCTAGGGCTGGCTCCGTAGTGCAGTCTAGAGCTAGGGCTGGCTCCGTAGTGCAGTCTAGAGCTAGGGCTGGCTCTGTAGTGGAGTCTAGAGCTAGGGCTGGCACCGTAGTACAGTCTAGAGCTAGGGCTGGCTCCGTAGTGCAGTCTAGAGCTAGGGCTGGCTCCGTAGTGCAGTCTAGAGCTAGGTCTGGCTCCGTAGTGGAGTCTACAGCTAGGGCTGGCTCCGTAGTGCAGTCTAGAGCTAGGGCTGGCTCCGTAGTGCAGTCTAGAGCTAGGGCTGGCTCCGTAGTACAGTCTAGAGCTAGGGCTGGCTCCGTAGTGCAGTTTAGAGCTAGGGCTGGCTCCGTAGTGCAGTCTCGAGCTAGGGCTGGCTCTGTAGTGGAGTCTAGAGCTAGGGCTGGCTCTGTAGTGAAGTCTAGAGATAGGGCTGGCTCTGTAGTGCAGTCTAGAGCTAGGGCTGGCTCCGTAGTGCAGTCTAGAGCTTGGGCTGTCTCCGTAGTGCAGTCTAGAGCTAGGGCTGGCTCCATAGTGGAGTCTAGAGCTAGGGCTGGCTCTGTAGTGAAGTCTAGAGCTAGGGCTGGCTCTGTAGTGAAGTCTAGAGCTACGGCTGGCTTCTAGAGCTAGACCTGGCTCCGTAATTGCAGTCTAGAGCTAGGGCTGGCTCCGTAGTGCAGTCTAGAGCTAGGGCTGGCTCCGTAGTGCAGTCTAGAGCTAGGGCTGGCTCCGTAGTGCAGTCTAGAGCTAGGGCTGGCTCCGTAGTGGAGTCTAGAGCTAGGGCTGGCTCCGTAGTGGAGTCTAGAGCTAGGGCTGGCTCCGTAGTGCAGTCTAGAGCTAGGGCTGGCTCCGTAGTGCAGTCTAGAGCTAGGGCTGGCTCCGTAGTGCAGTCTAGAGCTAGGGCTGGCTCCGTAGTGCAGTCTAGAGCTAGGGCTGGCTCCGTAGTGCAGTCTAGAGCTAGGGCTGGCTCTGTAGTGAAGTCTAGAGCTAGGGCTGGCTCCGTAGTGCAGTCTAGAGCTAGGGCTGGCTCCGTAGTGCAGTCTAGAGCTAGGG